>NW_020797888.1:1238065-1686786 GCF_003369625.1 Aspergillus mulundensis
ATAAATTATTAATTAAATTATTAATTTAAAATTAAAAATTAAATATTTTAAATAGATATTAATAATATTTATAGTAAATATTAATATAATTAGTATAAAAATTAAATTATATATTAATATTTAATAAATTATTATACTTGCAGAGCCTAAATAAAGTATATTAAAAAAATATATATATAATATAAAAGGAAAATAATCCAGAAACCTTAGGATAACTAGTATATATTAAAATAAAAATATATTTTAGCCTTGCAAGGCCCTGCGAAAAAAAATTTATAAAATTTAAAAATATTTTTAAGTTTATAATAATAAAAAAAGTATTTATATAAGGTTAAATTATTAGTATTTTTATATTAACTTAGTTTAAAACTAGTTTTAGTTTATAATAAGTATAGTTAACTTTTATTACACCCAACGTGTTAAGCTAAATAAACACGTGATGCTAAAATATACGTGTTTTAATAATATTTACCCACGTGACCTAGTTCTGCCGGCAGAACTAGGTTTTAAAGGAGTTGTAACTATCGCGCGCCCTACTCCGTAGTGACCCTGCGGATCTCCCAAGAACCGGACCGTCGGACGGCCCCGGAGCTCCAGAGCATGGCGCCGCCCGCGATGCGCCCAGGGGCTAACCACCCCCCGAGCTTCTTGGCTGCCTCCGCCAGTCTCAATGGAGGCAATCTCCGGCGTGGACAGGGCCCTTAGGGTTACATCGATAAACGCGTTGGACGCTGCCAAGTCGAGGGTCCCCTAATATATTTCCCATATCCGCCCCAACTTACCCCCTGGTCCGCTCGGTCCTTCGTTAGTTTGCTCATGTCTAATACTGCCACCCAGGGATGGCTTTCACTCCTTTCTTCTTCATTTGCTTACTGTCACTCTTTCTCACGCCGACAGCATCCCAAACACCGTCATCCGTTGTCGAAGCCGACCTGATCTTCCCCCACAACGAAACCTATGCTCCTATGAAATACTTCCCATTATTATGGGGTCTACAGAACGCCACAACCGCCTACCCGTACGGTTTCACCCTCTACTGGCGCCTCCGCCTAGCCGACTCCGCGATCTTCGTGTTTGAAGGCGACGGCCGTTTCCCGGAAAACCAGGACTGGGACGACATGTATTCGCACGGACCCACGCCCTCAGATCCCATCTTCTTCCACGACTTCCCACTTAAACTGCGGAACTTCTCAACGGGCCACTGGGAGCTCGCGTGGCGGTTCGGGTTCGAGTATAACTGCTCGCTGACGGACCCGGGGAATCCCGAAAAGCATTCCGCCAGACAGCCATGGAACAGCGTCATCTTTGCAATTGACGAGGGTGGGAAGAGCGTGGATTTGCTGGCAGACTGGGATTGCGAGATGGAGCCTCGGAGGGCCGTTGCGTTTGAGGTCTCGCCCCCGCATCGCATTGAATCGACCCAGGACTGTCCTGTCGTGAATCATACCCGTCCGCATCCCTGTGCGCTGGACTTTACGGCTGAGGCCGTGGAGAATGTTACTGCGGCGGCGCGCGCGCTGGGCCGTTGCGAGGAGTTCGAGGGCGGCCTGGCGGACTTTCCGGTTAATTGTCGGAATTTCGGGATGCGCGAGTCCATCGAGTGGACGGGAATGTTGGGGGTCTTGGGCCTTGTCTGGGTTTTCGTTGGGCTGTTGTAATAATATCATTATTGTACACTATTGCTCTTCCCTGATCCCACGGATGGTCATTGGAATCAGCAGGGCCTGGTTACCCCGACTCATTGCAGACTTCCCTTCTGCCGGCAGGGATGACTACTAATTGTACACTGTACGTTCAGCAAAGTTATATTCAAAGGGAGTAACGGCAGCCAGAAAGGTCAAGCAAGTTAGCCCCAGCTGATCCAGAACCCGGGGCCGGCATCGTTGCGTATCGGAGCGGCAGCCTGACTCGCCGCGACATTGTGATTGCGCGGCGCGTCAAAAGCCTGGCCCCCTTGCGCTTCATATAAGGCTGGGAGCCTTTGAGCACTATATGCGCCCTCTGCGCCCTGAGCAGTCTGAAGACCTGGACCAGGATTCCCGGGCTTACCACCCCGAACGCCAATGCTATCCGCCGCATCAGCAGCCCGAACCGGCCGCAACTCAACAGCCGGCGCCATGATCGTGGGAGCAGGAGCATCATACTCCCCAAAAACGCCCTTCACAGCGCGATACCCAACCCACAGCAAGTAAACGCCCAGCGACAAAAAACCCACCCAAAGCATCAGTCCACCCCACAGCAAAAGCCCCGTCGGCATACTCTCAAAGACATTCGCAAAATCCACCTCCAACTCAGTTTCCAGCTCCTCAAACCCAAACTCCTTCTTGAAGGCTTCAGTGCCGGACATGCGCATGGGCATGGGCACCGGACCAGCTCCATCCGCGACGACCAACTTGCCTCCGGCTGCGGAAGCGACTTTGTCAAGATGCATTATTATGCTCAGCCCGATTGTGAAGAACGTCACGACCATGAGCATCAGGACCCGCTGGTAGAGCTGATGCAGCCATGCGGCTGCGAAGACCAGGAGGGTGATTGCGGCGGTGCGCGAGTGCGTGTAGGCGTTTGTTAGGGTACGCGGCAGCGAGGTGCTCTCGCGCGATGTGAATGCGACATAGAGACGACAGAGGAGGTACGTGAAGAGAGACGTGGAGCCGATGGTTTCAAGGGCTGTTGTGCTGGCGATGACGGCGTTGAGGGCTGTGAATATCAGAGCGGTGCCTGTCCATGCTGATAAAAGGAGGATGGACAGAGGCGTGGTGATGATGCTGGACGGGGGCATGGTGGACCGTAAGTATGGATGGCGGCTTGTTAGGCCTGTGGTGTTGGTTGGGAGAAAGGAAAAGAAAAATGTTTTGCGCGAGGTTTCAGGGACAGGCGCGTCTTTTTGCGGTGCGCTAGGTAAGTTAGTTTTCTTTGTCTCGGGGCTTGTCCTATCAGAAATCAGAATTCAATGGGTGCCTGGATGAGGCTCTAGGCCCGACCTCTATTAAGCTCCAGCTTCCCGACTCCCGAGGTCCCGCCGAGGCTCTCCCGGGCCGCAGCGCAGAGCCAATCAGAAGGCCGGAATCGCGGGATGGTTCGGAGCCTCAGGGACCATGATGCAACTACACAGGCTGGTTTGTCAGCTGGGTATGTCTTGGATGCATCCGGTTGAAGTACCAGTGGTATGTTCCTTCTTGGACCGTCTACGGTTGCAAGGCGGAATCCGAGGAAACCTTTGATTGAATGTTTATTGACTCTAGGTGCTGCAGCTGGTAGTGTACGGTGAAGTATATATTCAGATATAAACTTTTCATGATCTGTGCTGCAATCATACTCAGATGTCATCCTGCCCCGGCAATTCCAGCGCCATCAAAGTAGTTTGGGTGAACTGAAACCTGATCTTGCCGCTGATTCTATCTCAACAATACCAGTTAGTTACCAAGTTCGTGCACTAGATGAACTGCAAGACATACCAGGATTAAGCACTGCGGAATCCCATGTTTTCTCGCAACCTCCTCCCAAACCTCTCTCACATTAGGATCGATCTCAAACTCGCTCGAGCTAGCCCACAACACATACGCCCTATCCCTCCGATATATAAACAAATGACCCGGCGACTTACGCTCACCGTATTCATCAACTGTATCCGGCTGATTCCAAATGTCTGACTCCAAAAGCATCAGTTCAAGCTTCGGCATGTACTGCGCAGCTCTCCCCGCAGCCCGATATAGATCATTGAGAAGCCCATGCACGGGCTTGATCCGGGGAGCATCGCGTCTCCCCCAAGTCGGATCTAGCTCGTACCACTCCGGGTCCGGGTCGAATAAGTACCGGCCGGACGCAGTATAGTTGACGTAGTCGATGATGACGGACGTGAGGCGGGGCCACGACGGGCGGTAATTAGCCGGGGGATCCAAAGGCCAGAAGAGTTCCGGGGCGACCATGAATGATCGTAACTTGAGGGTAACAAGGGATTGAGAGACTGAGTGGAGCGCCGTGCAGATGCTGTCCCGGCCCGGTTCGGAGTGCGCGGGGATATGCCCGCCCATGAAAAACGGCCCGCTTGAGTCGTATTTTAAGTCTAAGTTCTGCACTTGCGCTGGCCAACAGGCGAGTTGGGAAGCGAAATCTGGTTTCCGATCCCCTCTCACGTTAATGTTGATGTCGAGGCAGTGCGAGAAGACGGCCCGGAAGATGCTTACCCTCTCTGTAATCTTTCCGCAAACTATAAAGCCTGCCGTAATGCTGAGCCTGCACGGTATGGAGGCCCGGAAGCCGAGACACCAGGATAGGCGTCACATCCGGCGCGACGTTTCGATTCCCCGTGGCATAGTGCCCCCTGACTTCGAGATGGTTGATGAATGGCAGACCGGGCAGGCTATCTGTTCCATCTAGAAATTCAAGGTAATTCGGCCCCCAATGCCAAAAGTTTCTATCGCAGTCACTGGGTGCGCGGGCTTGAATGGTGAGGCTGAGGTTCGCCCCCTTCTTCAGCCCGAGCGACGAACCATGTAAGAGGCAGAACAGCTGCTGGATGGAATCCGTGAAAACGCGATTATCGCGAGCGATCTCGATCTCATGGTCAAGGTCTGGTAGGTGCACTGGGAGTACAACCAGGAACTCGATTTTGCGTAGGTACCGCTGCCGCCTAGGAACGACGATGTGCATGAACTCAGCAAGCCGTGTCGTCGACAGAGCCAGCGCGGAGAAAGTGTGCGGTTCCACCAGAGCCTGCCATTGTTTATTGACGGCCGCGAGAGGCGCAAGAGGGGTGCGGTATCTGCGTCGCCCATGATAGTCCAGTGTAAGGTAAAAGAGGATTTGGAGCTGCAGCTCGGTTGGGAGTTTATATAGCATGGCGCATGGGGGTGGTAGGGCGGTTACGAGGAGCGGTGCACATCGATAAGGCGGGGTTGAGTTACGTTAGGTAGGTACCTACCTACCTTATATACACAAAACAGAAGCCTACTTAGGGTAGGCTAACAGCAATAAAAACGCTAAAGCCTGGCCGGATCAGAAACCCCCAGCCCAATGTGCTACCTAACGGACTAGGCAGCCAACACCTGAGGCTCCAGATACGTGTTTTTGCGTCTCGAGAAGGCTGCCACTTTTGTAGCGGGACCAATTCAATACCGGGGCACCAATGCAGGAGGATATAGATACCTCCGTTAACATCAACGCATTTAACATAAGCCAGTAGATGCCCTGGGATTCCCCATTTCCTGTGCCAGGGCTCCCTAAGGGGGCGCGTACATTGATACCCCTTTGCTTCGCCCTTTATCTACATAGTGTTTTGGCCACGTAAGGTATGAATGGCTTCCACTATGACAAAGGCCGCCTATCCACGCAAACCCACCAGGCTCCCTAATAGGACTACAATACCTAATATGTCCAACCAACTCGATCTCAGGACTCGCAACAAGGCGGGCCTCCAGGTAGCTTGACAGGCTAAGGACGGACTGGATAACGCGGAATTGCCTGGCGCGAACAGCAGACCGCTAGCTAGTGGACAGGAAAGGAAGGCTACCGAGATGGCCGGGCTTGGACAGGGATGGATAGCAAAAAGCTTCCCATCATCTAGCGCCTATGAATTGGGTTTGTATTGTTTGAGGGGTGTTCATACTTTGTTCTGCAAGTGTCTGAGCTCGCGTTTACGAGGGTGTAGCAAGGTATTTTTGCACCTGGACTCCAATGTAATATCTATACCCCTGATCTCGAGGGAATAGCGAGTCTGGGGATAGCCTGCTGTGTTCCTGGAAACCCTTAACAAAATCTTACATGCATATGAATCTTGTCTATTATGTCAGACTTGGAAGGACGAACCACCAACCAAATCGAGTAACAACCTAAAGCCTACTCGTCCTCACCCTCCTCTGAAGCCTAGGATACTTCCCAAACCCCCTGGGATCATCCCACTGCCTATCACCGGCAATACCAACAAACCACACGCCGCCCCCAGCCTGCCCCATACAAACCCAGCGATCGCGCTGCGAAAACGCCGTGAGCATATGCGTGCTAAACGCACAAACCTCAACCTTCGCGTCCCCATCTAACCGAGCAGGCGTAAAATCCATATCCTGCAGCTGGATCAGCCGCCAATCCGTCAGGCCGGACCAGTTATGGCCGGGCGGGCAGAAGAGCGCGAGCTTGCCGGAGGGTTTTCTCCAGAGACTGTTGTGGAGGGTGTACGAGAGGAAGCGGCGCGTGTTCTCGGGTGTTGAGGCCTCGCGGATCCCGGTCTTGATGTGCAGGGCTAGTTCGCCGAGCGACATGGAGCGCAGCGTGTGGGCTTTTAGGCTGGGGAGGCCGGTGGCCATTGCGGCGCCGTACCAGTTGTGCGAGGGGAAGGAGGCGGTTGATTCGGACTGCGGCGTCATGCCGGTTGGGGGGCGGGCGCGGGTGTTGACGATTGTGACGGGGGCGCTCCATTCGTTTGGGCTGAGATGGGTTGTGCTGTTTTTGAGGAGCCAGGCGTATAGGACGTTGGAGCGGGTGACGGTGGCCGGGTGCTGCCCTTGCAGCTTGGCCAGGTCCTGCTTTGCTTCCTCCTCCAAGCGCTGGGCTTCGTCTGCGGAGACGAAGATGTACTTTTGAGAGATGGTGTTTTCGGGCCGTGAGATCTTGGTGTCCCATAGAAGCCGAGACGCAAAGCGAGCTTTGTCGATTGGACCGTAGATCTGCCAGCCTGGTGGTAATGGAGGCCGGCTGGAGTTGATGTCGTTGCCTGCGAGCTCTCCTCCGGGTCCGTAGGCAGTAAAGGGGTCTCGTCCGAGCCCTTCAAATGGCGGAGGCGGATTGCCGTGCAGTGTGCTTTCCCAGCCTTTGAAGATAGCCTTTACGGTGAACAGGTCGCCGATGAGGTGGGTGAGAGAGGCAGTGATGAGTGTGGCATCTCGGAATCGGGTGACTTGGATTGTTGTAGCTGGCCGGTCACCGTCAAGAATCTCGTCAAGAGACTGTGCGCCGTTGAAGGCCATGCAACGCTTTTCGTCCGCTGAACAGGCACTGTCGGCAACAAAGACTCTGTATGAGTGACTCGGTGCGCTGGGACCGACTCCAAAGCCGGCGCAGAAGTCGGTGATGGAGCGATCACATTCGTCGAGGCAAAAGAAGTCTTTTAGATGGTCGGGTGCTTGCTTCTGGCTCTGCAAGTACCTTTCCATGCCACTAGGCGTCAAGACGTGGTACTCTAACCCTGAGGGGGCTGTTGTAGAGCGGCGTATCCGCGACTGCATGATGGGTCTGATGCTCAGCGTTTGGTGCCATGTTTCCTGCAGTTTCTCGAATGACAGCGGTGCATCAAAGATGAAGCTCGCTCTGGCCTGGCAGTCATGTCAGTATAGTAAATTGTCGGCAACTGGTCAGCCAGGTACGCACAATGATATCGGCGCTTCACACGTCAGCAATGCTCCATTCCGTATTTTAATGAGCAACTCACTTTCCCACGGTCGCATCCAAAAGGGTAAGGGGGACGACGGTGTAGTCATCAGCACCCATGGCGACTCCGAATCTGGCAAGCAAAGATGCAGGAGACAAGAAGCAGGATAAAAACGAGATGGAGATGAAAGCAGTGCAAGGGGCAAGGGATGCAATAACAGGGGCAGTTCAAGTCCTGACGATGTGGACGTAGACGTAGACGCAAGTTGATAGTGGTTGGATCTGATCAGCCGGAGCAGATAGCAGACTGACAGCGAGATAGCCAGATGCAGACGGGCAGATGGAATAGCGATCAGCATGAACTGCCCGAGCCAAATCCGCGGTCCCTGAGAGTCGACTGTGAAGATCGATAGTGTGCGCCTGCTCCACCGTCCCTCTGCCGATCTCGGACCATCGCCACTTCCCAATTCGGCCGGATTGCCTCCATTGATGTCGTGCGGGAAATAAGTCTTTCCCTGCTCGATAGTCAGGTCATGTCGATCCCTGGTACGAACTCCAATCGCAAGGCTGTCCCTGGCTCTATTATCTTGCGTACCAGGTGGATCGAGACGGGCCACGTTTTGCTGATCCAGTCGTCAACCTGCCTCAGAATGCTTCGACCGGCCGATCCCCTTAAAAGGGCGAGAAGCAGGCCCCGTGGTTGACTGCTGCTGTTGCACCTGTCAATCTCACGCCATGCTTTGCCTGCGGAGTTTTGAGCCTTCTCACTATCCTCGACCAGCCTGACCGAGTCATCACCCGTCCATCTCCATGCACATTGCTTTCCTGAGCAACCCGGCCTCGGGCGAGCTCAACGTTCAGCTTACAACGGCCGAGCAGCTCGTGGCCCAAGGACACGCCGTCACATTCCTTTCAGCGGAGTCATGTCGAACCAAGATCAATCGGTTTCGCCAGGCTCAGAAGCATTGCCATCGAGACTCAATCCAGTTCATTAGTCTTGGTAGCGGGCATACGGTGGATGATGTGTATGTTTCCATGCTACGCTGCTAACCACGGAGATCCTGCTGACAAGCTCGTTAGCACACCGTTCATCCAGGAGCGAATGCACCTGATGCGCAGGGTCCCCGGCGACCCCGTCAGTCTGCAAACGTGCATTGAATGCGCGCTCGGCCCAGCAGAGGAACACGCCGCCACGGCCATCAGGGTGCGCGACCATCTCAATGCGCTTGATCCAGATATGAGTGAGTCTCTCTCGTATCATGTAAATGCCCGCCATCGCTAACAAGCTAGTCTGCGTCGACGCCTTGTCGCCCTCATGTGTAACAGGAACCCGCCTGACGAAGCGAAAATTCATCCTTACAATCCCCTGCTCTCCAGGACTGAGCGCACTACCGGGAGCTTTTGATCCGCATGTCGTTGCATGGAACCGCCGTGGGTCCTGGGGGACGTTTTTCGAGAGTACGCACCCACCTCTCTAGATCCAAGGAGAGTTCTAACATGGCGCAGACCTCTACCTCTCCCTCAGCGAATCCATCCACAGCCGCACCCACCGCGACCGCCGAGAGAAGCACAAGATCATCAAGAAGCTGGGTTTGCGATCGTACGGCGCCAACCGCGACTCGGCGCACTTCCCACCACACTGGAGCGACGACCACTGCGTGGCGGGCATCCACTTCAACACCCCGGGGATGATCGACTGCCCCAGGCAATCTTCCAAGTTTGTCTTCGTTGGCGCTGGTGTCTCTGAAGATCCAGAGCTACCGGCCACCACATTTCCCGAACTCGAATGGATGGACGAAGCAGCGTACATGGGCCACGACGTCGTCTACATCAACATGGGCTCAATGTTTATCTGGGAGAGCGACGAGTTCGAAGCCTGTGTTGCGGGCTTCAAAGCAGCATACAGAAACCTAGGAGGCCGCGTACGGTTCCTTGTGAAGATCAACGGCCGTCCTCGCAGTCGAAGTCGCGGTCGCATTCGCCACGACTCCACAGCAACCCCCGGATCTGAGCAAAAGAAGGTCGAATTCGACGACATGGCCCAATTGCCTCCTTATATCCGCTTAACCTCGTGGATCCAGAACCAGCAATCGGTCTACACCCACCCCGCCTTAAAGGCGTTTGCCCACCACGGCGGCGGCAACTCGTTCAACGAAGCCGTGCACTTCGCCATCCCCCAGCTGGTGCTTTCCCAATGGCTGGACACACATGAGTACGGGCTCTACGCGGAGAGGTTTGGCTTGGGCCTGCGCAGCGCCCGGCCACCGCGCATCGAAGCCGACGATATCCGTCTCAAGATCGAGACCCTACTAGGGCCGAAGTGGGACGAATACAAACGCAACTGCCGCGCTTGGGCATTCCGAAGTCAAATGGCTGGAGGGCCAGCTGCGGCTGCAAAGATCGTGCTCTTCCATGCTGAGAATGAGATGAGAGATCCGGGGAAGAGGGTGTCTGAGGCCAGTGACTCGGGCTTGGGGTCTGAGCTGGAGTTGACACCCCCGTTATCGCCTGTCCTGGAGGCCAAGGAAGAGGGCGAGGTCAAGGAGATCATGATTTATTCCTGATGTGATGTGATACCTGCTGCCAGGATCTAGGTAGCCTGTTTCCTATGTTGTTTTCATTTGTAGATTAGAATACCGAATTATGATAGACAGGGGTCAAGTCCCAACAAGACACGTTACTTGACGCTATTGATTCCTGTAGAACATACGTATAATTGCCAATGTCTAATTGCCCTTTTGGCTGCTGCTGCATTCGATCGTGCAACGGGGAGCTGGAGTCGGAAATCATTTCCTACATTCATCGCACTGCAGGTAATGGGTGTATTCCACTCATAGTGTCAAGCTCAAACAGAAATATAGGCAGTAGAATAGTTGAGAGAACGTAAGACTCAAGATTATGTACAAGTAAGGGAGAAAGATAAGGGTACCTATGGTACAAGAAGAAGACAGCGCGACCTCCAGCCTGAGAAATCCATCGAGGACACACCTCAGACTAGAGTCAAACTAGAAGCCCGCCCGCAGGCCCCAGATGACTCGGGAGGGAAAAGAATGCCATAAGCAAGATCGAAATGATGGATTGCCTAGGTCCACTCATAACCTCGCCCGTACAGACCCCAGCGACACATCCCCATCCCCATCCCCATGAATTCCAACCAACCGCCTAAACAACCCCGCAACCTCAAACCCAAGCATCATCGTCTCCGTGTAGCCAAAGAACCTCTCATCAAACAGCAAATTAAACCGTAGCTCGTCGCGGAAGCTATTCAGCGCAAAGCACACGCTGGGATCCGTCGTGCGCCCGCCCGAGTTGAAGTCGCTCATGGCCGTCCCCCCCTCCCCGTTCTCTCCGTCCGCTTTTGTTTGCGTTTGCGCCAGCCTGTCCCGCGCGTTCGAGAACTGCCCTTGCGATGTTAGCGTTGGGCGGCCGCGGGCGGCGGAACACCCAGCAGCAGGAGGTTCTGGCGGGGCCGTAGACGCGTCCGCAATCGCCCTCGCCATTTCCGGGCCGAGCTGCTCGAACACGGCGATGACGTGCGGGGACGAGACCTCGTCGTTCATTGCGCGGGAGATCTGCGCCGCGAGGCGCATGAGCCCTTTTTGGCTGGTTGGGGTCAGGTCTGCTTCGTGCGATGATACCCACGCGCTGCAGGGGATGATGGGCATGCGCACGGGGCCAGCGCCGTCTTCAGTTGCGTCCGTGTCGAGCCGCCGGCGCCCGTGGACGGGGAAGCACAGGTGTGCGCCGTCGATCTGTTCTTCGGGTGTGGCAGGGTACCGGGTTGCGATTGCTGCGACCATAGACGCGAAGAAGGCGGCTGTGAGACTGAGGCCGGATTCTTTCAGGAACGAGAATGCGGCGCGGGACTCGGACGGTTCGAACGCGATGGTTTTGTTCTGGATGTGCCGGGTTCTACGTGCGTGGTTGGGGTGCAGGGGGATTCCGATGGAGGGGCGGGTCCAGCGAGCTTGCGCGCGTTCGTACGCGTGCATTGCGTCCTGCAGGTCTTGGGGTGTAGGGCTAGGGGTGAGGCGGGTGTATGCGTTGCTGAGGGACTGGGGGAGACGCGGTGAAATGGACTGCACAGTCTCAAGTGTCGGGTTGAATATCCCCTCGACGCCGCGCTCGTTCTCCGTGTTGCCCAGCTGCGCGATATACTCCTGCACGATGACGAAGAAGTCCGCGTTCATGAGGGTGTGCGAGATATTCAGCACGCAGCCGCGGGGGCCGCGGGCCGGGTCGAGGACAAGCGTCATGGAGATGGCGCCCATTTTGGCGCGCGAGCGGGCGAGGTACACGTCGTTGACTGTGGTTTTGGTCTCGACGAGGCATGTCTGCTGTGTCCATTGTTTTGCTTCGCTTGCGGTCTGGTGCAGCGCGTATGAGGCCTGTTCGAGGGTGGGAAAGTGGACTCCGATGACGGGGTGGACGAGGCGGGTGCGGTACCAGGCTGCCTGGTGGCGACGGAGGAGTTGGGCGTCGGTTAGGGTGGACGAGATGGTTGCTTTGGTGGTGAGGTTGAACTGGGCTGTTGGTTACCGGTATGAACTTATGATTCTGGACAGCGGGATGGGTAGACGCACGTTTCCATCGCAGTAGTGCTCTGAGGACCGGACGAGCAGCTCTGCGCCGCGGAGAGGGCGGACCAGGCATGTTCCTGACAGCTTCCATTCAGACACAGAGTGTGGCCGTGTGATGTTGTATGGTTCTGCGATGGTGGTAGTCATGGTGAAGTGGTTGCATCAATCTGCAGCGCCTACACCTCGCCTTAGCAACTTGTGGTATATTAAACGCCAGACAAGCTTATTGACAAGGCGACGATCGGCAGCAGTAGAGCGTTGAAGTGGCAATAGTGCGCCGGACTATCGTTCCCCTTTCGCGGGTCTGGCAATCCATAGTTGTCCATCTCCACCGTCTCCACGCGCTTCCAAATCCTCTTGTCTAATGCCGATCAACGTCGATCATCGTGCAGCAGGTACAGAGTGGGCCTGTATATTGGTGGCCAACCTCCGATCCAGGGATGCAGTACGTACTGCCATGGTTGAGCCGTCTGGTCTGGATCTAGGGCACAGTGCCTGTTCCTGATCCTGTCCTTGTCGAGTTCCACCCTGAAACTCTGCGAAGCCTCCATTCTTCTTCCTGATCTTTGTCACAGCTCCTTTAGCTTCGACACAAGACAGAGCTGAACATGTCCTCCCCAATCTCACACACGCAGCCACAACCCCCTACCAGCAATGCCCCCCCATCAAGCTGGCACCAGCTCAACAACCGCTGGACTCGCAACTGCGCCGGCGGCGAGCCAGGCGTCAACTACAACCAGAACGTCCGCGACGGCCACACAGAACTCACGCTGAGCGTCCCCTTCAGCACGACCATTCCAGTCTCAGCCCTGATCCAGCGCGCCCGCAACACCTGGCTCCGATGCCACGCATCACACCCGGAGATCGCCGTACAGCTGGCAACAGGGACCGACCTGCCCCAGACAATGTCCTTCGAGCCGCTGCGCTCTAACGCCGATGCGGCAGCCTGGCTAGACGAGAGTTTCCGCGTTGTTTCGCATCAATCAGCGCAGCAGGTCGCGAGCATGACGTATAACCGCCGCTTGCCGACGAAGGGAAAGCGGAACATGCTCTATCTTGTTCTTGCGGGTGCTGCAGATCCGGAGTTTCCTGATCGTCACTGTCTTGTGTGGAACTTCAGCCATGTCCTCGCGGATATCTATAGCACCGTGCAGTTCTTCAATAACTTCTTCAAGAGCGTGACGGAGGTTCCTGGGGATCGGGGCCTGGATGTCCGCGAGCTGGATTACACTGGTCTTGCATCTCGGCTACCCGTTACGCCGGTGACGCCCTACGAGGCGACGTATCGGCCGTCGCGGGCAGAGAAGGAGGAGGCATTGCGCGGGGCGCTAGCGCAGACGCAGCTTTATGCTGACAAGGTACCTTTATCTTCATACCATTCCCACAGCCTATTATCATGCTAATAAACCTGTAGATGTCCCACTCCATCGCCATGTACCCCGAACCCGACGCCGCAGCCCGCACCCACGGCACGCACTGCATCCGGCTTCAATACACAGAGTCCGAATCCCGCGCCCTTCTCTCCTCCCTCTCAGCGCAGAAAATAAGCATCACGTTCGCCGCGGCCGCCGCCACAATCCTCGCCGTGAAGCAGACGTACGGGCGCGGCCACGAGACCGGCGCGTTGCTAGGCATGACGCGCAACGCGAGACGCTGGGTGCAGACGGAAGCGACGCACCGCGTCCCCAACGCCGCGGACGTCGTATACCTCTGGGTCCCATTCAAGGCCGAATGGTTCGAGCCCGAAATGCCAACGCATACAACGATCCTGCATCTCGCGCGGGAGGTGCGAAAGGCGCTAGGGCCTCATCTGACATCGCCGCACTACATCTCGACGTTTGCGTTCACGGCGGATCGCGTGATCGAGGCGCTGAAGCGCGAGGGCGAGCCTGTTCCGGCGCCGCAGGCGCCCGGGTTCAGTCCGCAGGGGGCGTTGCCGCTGGGGAAACACTTTACTTCGACTTCGGGTTCGGGGGACGCGAGCATCACGACGCATGACTTTGTGCATTCGGGGCGCCAGATTAACCCGTCTGCTTGGACGGGCATGTTCTCGCTTTGGGGACGCGTTACGCTGTCGATGGGGTTTGATGGGAAGTATTATGACCCCGGCCGTATGGAGGGGTTTATGGGTAGGGTTAAGGGGAATTTGGGGAGTCTTGTGCTGGGGGAGGGGTGGGTGGATGAGCGGGCGAGGCTGTGACATGCTCTTCTTGTTATTGACCTTACACCTCTGGCGAAGCTACGGTAGTGCAACGCTCTTTTCTGCATCTATATACCAGGCTCGTCCGTTACTCGACGGGTCTGGATTTCTTTGCGATCGGCAGGTCCGACCCTCTTCAGATTTCCATTTCACGTATTACCTTCATCATGGATTCATCTCCTTTTCTGTCCATACGTGAACTCTTCCAGTCTACTTACAGAATACCATTTATACTGCTTGCTTGGCTCCGGCACCACTATTCCACCTGGCCGACAAATGCCCCGGGTTAGATACGACGGTCACGTTGCTCAATAGTCTGTATCGATATATAACAGTCCAGACTACCCTTGAATCTCGATAAATGCACCGCTAACGCCAATCAGACAACTAGATCGATACTCAATGATGGATTCTCCGACGGAATCATCCCAATAATTCGGCAGCAGAATGCACGCTCAACTCCGATCAGACCCTTGTCTGAAACCTGGAACGAACCAGACTGTCTGCATCAATGGCAGTTACGGTATGCAAAAGACTCGTCGAGTTCACATGGTCTCATTTGACCCAGACCGAATCCCATTATCGCACCAACTCAGGAGATCCGTTACGGCGTAGGGCTGGGAGTGGGTCTAGTCTGGTGGCGTCCTGTCGAATTTTCGGGCACACTGTACATGTTCCAATGGATGTTTCGCGACATCTCTAAACTGGACCCTGAGCGGTGTTGGACGTCAAGTAGCAAAGCTATCCACGGTTCTCTTGTCCTGCCCCCTTGGGCGCGGGCCGTGGCAAATCTAAGGGTACTGGACGGTGTACACATTTTCGAGACGATCCCAGCCATCTCTCGGACTTCCTTATTCTGGCGATGGGGCCCGGCTCGCGCTATGCTTATCTAGATTGAGTCCGTGATAGCTGCTGTCATCGATCGTGGTGATAGCCGGAAAGTTTTGAGGCGTGATGCTTTGGACGGGGGGCGCCGATCTCGGAGGGCGGGATACCCAGCCCTATCTATAGGTAGGCAGCTCGGTCTCGGAGGACGAGGAAACCGTGAAATGAAATTGCCTATGTCTGCAACATGGAGGTCGGCTTATCTTTGGCTTATTGACATTGCTCGAGGAAACTGTCCGTACCTTGACGCTAAGGTTGACTGAATATGTATTCCTGACAAGGCAGATAGCATTCACCTTGTGCTCTAGCTACCCGTGGCAACCTACCACTAATGGGTATAACACGCATGCTGCCGTGTATGGTAGACCAACTGCATATATATCCTATGGTAGGTCATTGGGCCAGCATGGGCTATCAGGTGCGCGTTGACGTGGAAGAGGCACCCGCCGCGGACTTTCTCGTCGATGAGACGCAAATCGAAAGACGGAACCCCTTGAAAGAGTATTTCCATACCAAGCAGAGACCAGATGCCCCTGCGACTTGGAACTGTTAAACTGTTGCATCGCCATAAGAATAGGTTTGGAACGTTAGTACCATATACTCGTCACTTCGCTGAGCCCGACCGCAGCGAAGTGACGAGTATGTATATTTAGTCGTACCTATCCGTGTTTTGCAGAAGCATAAAAGAATCGACAACCCGTTTCCGCTCATCCGCAAGCAGTCTATAACAAGGCCATCTTCTCAACCTGGCAATTGAAATACGGCACCACGCGCAATTCCCCGTTAGCATTGACAGAGCACCCGATATACGTATGTAGTCCCCGTTGCTGCATGGCCTCTGGCATGCTGTGATCCAAGGCATGGAAGTTAGCTAGCCCGCAATAATTGAGTCCTTTATCGAGGGAGCGAACACTTACAACTCCCGACGCATCGTATCCGCATAACCCCAGGCACCCTCCACAATTTCGCGATCAGGACTCGCGGACCCCGTGTACCGGTGCACCGCGTCAAGAACAACCTCATCGGAGTCTGCGTAGTGGCGCACGGGTATATAAATCTTGACTTTCGGCGCCGCACTTCCCCAGCGAAGCTCAACGTTGTAGATGAGCCCGGCCGTGCGGTGGGTATCAGAACCGGGTAAGTGGCGCTCATCCGGAACGCCGGCCTGGTTGAGCAAGACGTCCCAGAAGAGACGGAGCCTGTGCAGGTTTAGCGCTGGAAGACGCTGGCCCAGCGTCATCATCTGGCGCACTGAGCTGAAGCTTGTCTCGCGGGTCCGGAAGTAGATCTTCACGCGAGACGATGTCGGCGCGACGAGGTCGATTGCCAGCATGTCTATTTCAAGGGGTGTGTTGGGTGCAGCGGTGTCATGCTCTCGCACAAAGTCATTAAATGTGCGGAGGGCGTGGAGCTGGTTGGGGCTGCATTGTGGTGCTGTGGCGATCACCCTGGCTACAACCTCCGGATTCGTGCAGTTTGTTTGCTGGGCCTTGAGTCCAGGGAAGAAGTATGCTTTCGTTGTGATTTCGCTGTTATCCAGATCGAAGCCGTAGAAGATTGTGGATGGGTGGCCCTGTACTTCTTCCAGAACTTCCTTACTCACCGCGTGTCTGGGGATCAGAGCACGCTCGAAATGGCGGAAAGTTTCCAGATCCGTGTTAGGCAGGGCGCGGAGAAGTGCTTCAAGGAAAGCAGATCTTGCATCTGTGTTATAGGGATCCATGGATGTCCCCGCGCTAACGCTGAGTGGTTCGATGGAGAACCGAATCCTGGGTGCGCTCCGGCCGGTGGGGAAGTCCCAGCTTAGCTCGATGGGGTAGTGGTCGTCTGTCATGAAGCTGCGCCATTGCGGCGGCTCACGGGCAGATATGCGAGCTGGGCCCATGAAGGGGGTTATTGTGCGGCTGAAGAAGGTGAGGATCTTCTCTTGGGCGCTCGTTGTGTACCCGGCGTCTTCGAGGAGCCCGGCAAGAAAGCGCCCTGAGGTCTGCCACCAGTACGTTGCATGGGGATCGAAGGATTCATTTAGCTTAGTTGAGACTTGCTGGTAGACGGAGAGTTGCCTAGGGGTAGATGTGGGATCGGGCAGCGCCGTCTCTTTGCATTTGCCGATGTAGAAGGACAGCGGATTTTGGATCGGGTTGTATAGCGTTGAGTGGTAGGAGCCCATTGTGACAACTTGCTAGACGTCAGGTGGTGTGTGCTGTTTGCAGAATTCAGCTTCTGGTGGTATGAATAAGCGCACCTCTTAGCTAAGTAGATATCACCTAGGTTTGCAAGGGAGAGTACCATGCCCTATAAGCTGGAGTGCGGGGAACTCACCTCCGACTGCACAAGCTTTGGCCCCTTCTTCAAGAGCCTAGACGTGTTTACTGAGAATGAGTGAACAGCGGGGTATGTGCCTACCTCCTATCCCCTATTAAACGACGCAGCCCCAGAGAACAGGCTAATGCCCGAGTCCGTCATGATCAATCCACCGTGCCGCAATAACTATGGAACCTACCCTATGGATGGGATGGTAACCACGTCCGGCTCAAGCCACCATAGTAATGCCAATAGTTCACAAGTCGAGATCAACATTAATCATGGCACATACTTAGGGAGCGGCCCTCGGCCAAATCACAGCTTCACAAGAGTAATATATTATAAAAACTTACAGTCATTCCTACTCCCATTCCTTCACAAACAAGCAGTTGCAAAAAGATGAATACGCACAATTTGACTGCCACTTTAGCTATTTGCACAAAGAGCATCACTTCTCATTGTCAAGGCAAGAACACCTGTTTCATAGTCCAGTTTATCTTCTCCCAGATGATTTGGCTTTCGCAGCACTTAATTTCCTATTTTCACTTTCGAGGGCTGCCAACTTTCCTTTGAGATCCCTTATACGTTCCTTCAGCTCGTCCTTCCTTTTCTCTGCCTTGATCCTTCCTCTTTCGCCATCTATTTGTGCCTGAGTAAGCGCCTGGTTGGCCTCTGCTGTGCGTTGTGCATTCTGGATAACATCCTCAAGCGCAGCCTGGATCTGACTTTTCTCTGCATTCGCATTCGCAAGTCCGATTCGAATTATCTTAAGCTCCTGATCTTTCATTCCAATCTGTTCTTTCCGGTCAAGGACATCTTTCTCGAGAACCCGAATCTCTTTCCCCAGACGTGCGATTTCACCACACTGCTTTTCAACGAGTGGTTCGAGGGTCTCGACCTTCGCATGGTCATCGTGCCTCTGGCCCAGATTCCGTTCGGCGATTTCCAACTCTCTGCTTAAGCGATCACGCTCGTATTTCAAAACCGCTACATTGTTCCGCATTGTGGCTAACTGCGCTCGAAGGCCCTGAACCTCATTGTTGAATTTCTCTTCACTTGCTCTGAGACGGCTCTGAGCTTCAACTTCCACGCTCCGGATACGCTCATCGCCTGTGGCTAGTTGTGCTCGAAGATCTTGAAGCTCCTTGCGATCCTCCTCAGTCCTCTGCACTTCGGCTTCCGCGCTTCTCGCACGCTCGTTACTCCTGTCTAGCTGGGCTCGTAGATCTTGAATCTCGCTGTTGAGCTTCTCTGTCGTCGATCTCAAACGCCTCTGGACTTCGGCTTCCACGCTTCGGGCACGGTCTTCTTCATGTTGAAAGGCAAGGGCTCTGATTCTCTTGTTGTCATCCTCCAGCTGTTTGTTGTTTTCGAGTATTTGATTGAGGTTGGCTTGCACACCCATGTTGATGGCGCGGCAGACATCACCGTTGAGAAATATTGCTGCGGTGAAGTGTTCGGGTTAGTGCTATCTTACTTGGCTTTGGGACTATGGCTGTGAAGGGAATCATGCTATATGACTGTACCGGAGGATAATGTTTGTCGGCGCCGAAAGGCACACGGGAAGTATACACTCTGCCGAAATGACTGGCGAGTCCACGTCCCAAGACAAAAGCTGCTTGTATCAAACAACCCGTAAGGTGGATCGGTGACAGCCTGGGGGGTGGGGTCGGGCAGCGCACCAGGCAGCCTGACACGACATGTGACTGTCAAGAGTGTTAGCTAATTACCCCTAATTATCTCGTTGTATACAGGTAATTAGGGTATTCTTAGTCAGTATACTTAGTACAACTAACAACCTAACTTTGGTTTCAGAGCTTAATCCTGTAGGAGCCCCAGTATCTCGGGGCAGGCGCTGGCACAAATTTAGACTTGAACATTACAAAACCCATATCAAGCCTTTAGGACATAGCCCTGTTGCCTTCTCTTTTAGACCACCATGTGGGAACAATGGGTCTTCGTGGCGGCATTCAGTGTTTTCGTAGGTACCTTACACTCTTACTTGGGGACTTCAAACTGGCAGAGTACCTAAGCAGCACGCCAAAAACAAAAGAAAAAGCACAAACCTTGTCCCTCCACTTCCTCACTGTCAGTGACTCTGCATCCACACCTGCATAATCATCGTCCCACCTGCACAAGGCTGAAGAAGGCCCTGCTTCCCTTCGCGCCAGGATACACCGAAAGCCGAGTCGACCCAAGCCGAGCCCTAACGCACCTCGCAACGACGACCAAATCGAGGCCCAGAACAAGCAATTATATGCTAGCCAACAAGCTGTCACTGGCAGTCTGCTGACCGCCGATCAGTGCGCAAAAATAGCCTTGTCCTCGTGGATCCACTAGATGCCGTCAAAGTAACCGGGGTTGAGCCGCCCATCCCGCAGAAAAGCCAAGCATGGGGGTAGTGGCCAATGAAGGATTAGCCACAAGAAGCTGCTTTTGGTTAGGAGCATGGAATGATAGGCTGGCTGGGATTATCAGGATCAATTGCATTGGTAGGTCTGGGCCCTGATCCGGACAAGGACAATAATAGTCTAACGCAGTCCAGCCTCGCCGGGCACGGACACGGACGAGATACCGCTGCTGGCCGGAGCTAAACTCTTACATGCATCTTATTCATGCATTCGTCAATGCGATGTAACCATCCAGAGTTTCGGAAGATACCCTGCACAGCATACTCCGTATCTCCTCCATGATCTAAGTGGATGTTACACGGCAGATGAAGAGCGACTCTAGAAGCTGGTCCCGACTGAATGGAAAGATAACGAGTCATGAGTTCTGATGCGGTGCGGCCTGGGATTAGATAGGGGTCCTGTTCTCGCTGGGCGGGTGAGGTTCGAATCGAGGGACCTCGACCAGTCTCGCAGTCCAGTTAAGTGCACGAGGTATTATCAGCCTTACGCACTGGATTATTGCGTGTTTGGACTATTGCGTGTCTCTGTATTCCAGTTGACTCAGTTCAGGTCCGGATGCAATGGACCTATTTCCGGTCCTCTATAGTAGTTCATTTATACCTCGTAACACTAATCATCCTTTGCTTGCTTGTTGCTCCTGGGCTTGTCTTGACGGAGATTGTGGTTGGGGTCTAGACGCACCCGAGGTAGGGAGATGTAGGCAGCTCAGCTCGGAAGATCGTGCTTTCAATTTCAGCGACATTGGATGGGTTTCATTATACAAAACATGGGATGGGGGTATACGCTACGTAAAGAACAGAGAAAAAAAAATAATAATAAAAGAAATCCTACTGCACCTGCTCCGCCCTCACAACAAGCTGCACCTCATCACTCCCCTCGCCCCGATAACTCCCCCTCCACGCCTTGGGCGCGAGATGCCCGATCGCAGAGCCGGCACTATTCCTCTGTCCCCGTCCATGTCCTCTCGGATGGTCATGCGAGTTCGAACTCCCACTACTCCCGCCATACGCCGCATCTGCATCCACGTTCCAGTGTCCGACAGCGCCCCCAACAGGCCTCGTCGCGATATCCCGTAGCTTATTAAGAATCACAAATTCCAGCTTCAGCTTTATCCCGTACACGCACGGCTTGAACGCGCCCTGGAGATGAAACAATCTTGGACCGGCGCTCTGGATTCCGAGGAGCGTGACGTCCAGCGCGATGATCAGGGTGTTTGCGTAGATGAGTTGCCACAGCACGGCCTTCTCTTCGTTTTTCATGGCTTGCGAGGCGGAGAGGGTGTGGTGCGGATGCGAATGCGAGTGCTGCGCGTGTGTTGGAATTGGGAGGCCGGAGGTAGATGGGATTGTGTGGAGCGCGTTCGGCTCAGGAATCGACCAGCGCAGCGTCGAGCGGCCGCGGAGGAACTTGCGCGTTTTGAAGATGTACATTATGGACAGCGCGGTCTCTTGCACGAAGAACACGACCAGTTGCACGCGGTCCCAGGTGATGTTTACCGAGGTGAGGTGGCTGTTGAGGCGGGGGCGGGTTTGCTGTCGCGATGAGCGTCAGCGACTGCACTTATATAGCCAAGGAAGTTGGGGAATGGATTGGAATGAGGGGCAACGCACCGCAACAGTCCCCAGCACAATCGTCGGCACGGAGAACCCAATGCTCGTAACGACAAGCACCCACTTGATCCCGCGTAAGGTCCTCGCCGAGGACATGAGCAGGTGCAATCTCGAGTACAGCACCCAGCTCTGCGGGACGACGAGGATGAACCACGTTAGATAGATCATGACGATGGAGGGGACCGGGTCAGTCCAGACGCGGAAATCCGCGAGGATGATGAACAGCGGCTGCAGGATGACGCCGAGTGCACCGAGCGCACACGACCAGAAATACAGGCCGCGCCGCCGTTTAAACACCATGAACAGCGACAGGATGACTTCGACGCCGAGACACCACGATACGCCCGTGAAGGCGGCCATGGCCATGGACATGGGGAGGTCGGTGCGGACGTCGTTGAATTCGACCATCTTGCTTGAGCCTATATCGAATGGTCCGAGGTTGCGGAGAATCGGAGGGATCTCAGGGTCTCGGGTTAAATTTCGGGGAGCGGCATGGTGGAGGTGAGGTAAGGCAAGGCGAGGGAAGTGGAGAGGCGAGGCTGAGGGGAAGGAATAGGATAAATGGGCAGCACGGCGGGATTTGCAGGCGGCGTTGCATCTGGTTATTCTTATCTATGGGCCTTATTGGAGGAAACAGCTGCGTCTAATCCTTGCGAAGGGGCCAGCAATTTGCCTTATCTCGACTGCTTGGGTACGTTACTGCGCTCGTGAAGAAGAAGAGGCGACAGTGACAAGCGGGGGCCGGGCTGGGGCCGGGGCTGTAGGGACGGGAGGGGATCGGAGGTGTCGCTTTCGCTTGCCTGGCAGTGGGAGAGTGCTTCGGGCGCGTAGAGGGGGGTGGCTACTGGTGGATAGGGAGCATGGCGGACTTGGCAGTTAGCCCTAGTTTATCCTACAGGACTGCAGAGTGAGTGACACGGCATCAACACTGCAGAGCAAAAAGGGTTTAGCGCCCACGTGACACGATGTGTACAACATTAATCATCATCTCCAGCTCGCTCTTCCCTCTCAAACACAACACAACACATAAGAACAAAGACTCCCCTCCCTGCCGTCATCTCTTCCGGACACCAGCCCCGAAACCCGACTGAGCTGCCCTACAACCTACCAACAGCATCTCCCCCGTCCAACCATCCGCAAGCAACACACCACCACAATGGCCCTCTCCCTCACCCTCAACCACACAGCGCAAGACGTCATCAGCGCGCTCAACCTCACCCCACACCCCGAAAAGGGCTTCTACGTCGAAACCTACCGCGACCCGCACAACTTCACCGACAACACCACCAACCGCTCCCGCTCCCCCTCCACAAACATCTACTACCTCCTCGAGGGCGAGCAGGGGTTAAGCCACTGGCACCGCGTCCTCGACGCCGTCGAGGTCTGGCACTACTACGCGGGTGCGCCGCTGCAACTTTCTCTATCATGGGACGACGGCACCCCCGTCCGCGACCAGGTTCTTGGGCCTGATATCTGGGCTGGTCAGAGGCCGCAGATTGTCGTTGAGAGAGGTGAGTGGCAGCATGCGCTGAGTCTGGGGGAGTGGACGCTGGTCGGATGCTCGGTTTCGCCTGCGTTTGAGTTTGAGGGGTTTGAGATGGCGGAGCCCGGGTGGGAGCCGAAAGGGGCTGAAATTGAGAAGAAAGAGTGATTTTCGTCAGGAGGGGCGATTTTCGTCAGGCTGCATGCCAATGCCAAGGGGCGATGGGATTCTTTGACTGCGACTGCGGCTGCACCTTGGCTGAGGAAGCGGGGATCGGGATCCTGAGGGATTGATCGAGTCCGAGAGGCTACCAGCACCAGCATGGATTCGCGGGGGCATTTCAACAATGGCGATTTCCTGCATGTTTCACGTACATACATAGCGACCTATCATGGAGTCAGATAATCGAGAGATCTGCAGCCAGTCCTAGGGCTGACGTGAGAATTGAGAATTCCTGACGAATGGTGGACCCATGCACCTGCATGCTGCATGCAACTCCGGAAACTCCGATCTCGGGTCATGACGGATCTTATTCCAGAAGAATGGAGTGCCTTCATAAACATTGACTGATTCTTAACTCTTCTCTTTGGAGGTCGCCTATTTGTACTAAACCGGGGAAGTAGTACATCGCCCTCGCCTGTAACTGTCCTGTGATGCCATTGAAAACTCGCTCGATGCAAATAGAACATGTAACTTCGCTTAGTATCTGGTCCAGGCAGTGCCTGTAGTTACCCCAATTTTGTTCCGTGGGTATTCGAAGGATCTCACCGGTTCCTTCCGTCCGTTTCTGCTCCCACGTCTATGGAGGTGGAGGTAGGTCCCTCCCACCTTTCTCCAGGACAGGACCATCAATCCTTGACACTAGGGTTCGCCCTGTACTAGGAATATGCATTTAGATAGCAAGGTAACCAGTCTCGAGGCGCGGTTGTGGTTGATTGTTCTGCCGCCCAGCTAGCTCCATCCAGACGTGCCGTCAAAATATATTTCTGACCTCTATTTGCCAAGACTCAATAAGCTTGCTAGCAGTCACGACATACGCTGAAGTATCGACAGGTGGACACTAGGTCAACAAGATGTGCCAATGCTAGATTTGGACGCGGGCCCTAAACTGTTGATATAATATCACACGCTTAAAAATGATGCTCGGTGATTCAGGTTGCAAAGGGCACTAACTGCTGAATAAAGTGACTTGATTGAGCAAGGGAACGTCAGTGAGCTCGGGGTTAATACGACCAGTCAAAGCAATTCAATGTTGTTGCTTCACACCGGGATAGCTGACACCCTGGTCAGCTCCCCCCCTGCATCGGCAGTATCCATAAATCCACCTATACTCCGTACACCCAGACGCCAACTCAGGATAATCCCGGACGCGGGGCATGCTTGACCACCATCGGGCCACGAGTCTCTTCCTCCCGGCTGTGCTACCTCATCCTGGCCCTGAATCTGACTAGAGTTTACATGCGTACTTCCGGCCGAAGCTGGTTGTGCAAACCCGGATATTGGGTACGGCTCCAGTGATTCCAAACTCGAAGTGCCGCCCTTGGAGTCTCGGCTCCCGAAGGGTATGGTTGAAAATGGAATCCGGAGTTTCCTGTCGCGGCAGCTGTGCAGGGCCTCGTGTTCGATTGACGCCAAAGAGGATACCGCTGGCCAAAAGAGCCCCGTTCGTACCTCCACCGAACAATCTCCAGTTCATCGCCTTCTGGTGCCCGAAATCCTTTTAGTTTACAAAAGAAAGAAGCCGTACATTGATAATCAAGGGTACTCGGTAGTAGACCATATAGACCAGATAAGAGCTTATCACGCCACGAAATACCTACGAGAAAGTGAACAAGCCCGCGTCAGGGCGATTGAGGTGATAGGCTGGATCAACTCGGCAAGCTGCTCCTCGACGGAAAGACCCTTGTCCCTAGAAGCAGTAGGTATGGATGATCCTTGGAATGGATCGCCAATAGCTGAAAGGGAGGACAAACATCGCCAGCCTATCGCCGTTTATGTCCCAATTTGTTGAGAGCATGCTACCCCTCTCGTGTGAGGCCAGCCTTGCCTGGAGTCAGAGAATGTGCCCTCCTACCCAGACAGACACAAGCAAGGAGTAGCACGATCAAGATGGATCCAGTTACCATAATTGGTCTCGTCCAGACCTGCTACTTGTAGGCGAAGCGCCGCGGCCAAGTGAGAGACCGAGTGCTAAT
Source organism: Aspergillus mulundensis (assembly GCF_003369625.1). Lineage (NCBI taxonomy): Eukaryota > Fungi > Ascomycota > Eurotiomycetes > Eurotiales > Aspergillaceae > Aspergillus > Aspergillus mulundensis. The sequence continues at coordinate 1,263,093 of NW_020797888.1, forward strand.
CTTGTCTAGAGCCGGCGTTAAGGTCATCGAAATATGTTCAGCCTGGAAGAATGCGGCAACGGAAGTGCAAAGCCGAGTGATTGCAGTCGAGGCCTGCTGGCACAAGACACAGCTGCAGGTGAAGCTAGTCGGGAACATCACGTCTCTCATGGGCGCCGAACTGTCGCAAATGATGGACGAGATCCTGAGGGAGCTCTTTCACAAATTATCGGAGGCAGCGAGCACTCTGCAAAATGTCATCCAGCGAGCCTCAACGTCGAAACCGAATGTCTTCCGGTTCCGGTTCAGGGCTAAGGCAGCCTGGGTTTGGGAGAAGGAGGCACTCGACAGTGTCATATGCGACCTGGAGGAGTGGCAACGGCGATACGACCCGACTTGGTTCCTTGTTATCAAGCTTGCAAGCCCACTTGTCGATGTTGAACTTGCAAAGGCAGCGGCCGCGGAGCCCAAGATTCAGGGCGTTCCTACAGCTGCCAGGAATCCGCTTGCGCTGGCCGAGAGGGTACGAAAGGTGCAGTCCCCGACCACCGAGCAGATGAAATCGGTCTTTCTTCCGTCGTCGGACATGGAATGGATGGATATACCGTTTTCCGAGGCAAAGGGAGGGCGTAGACCCCAGGAGGCTAGGTGGTATATTGTCGATACGATCGAGGTTGGGGAGGCCGCTCGAGTCCGCGATGTTGCCCAGGACGTGCGAGTCCTTGCTGCGAAGTTGGCCCAGGCAGATCCGCTGGCGTTTGGTCTACTGAATTGTAAAGGCGCCATTCCGTTGAGGCAGCAGCCTGTTTCTCAGCCTGCCGCACAGAACGCAGAACTGACAGCCCCTGCTCCTCCGTCTCGGGCCCGGTCGCGGTCGCCAGGGCCGGGCCAGAATGATTATACGCACTTTCAGATCATTTTTCGCATACCAGACGGCATCCAATTGGAGGACTTACAGTCCCTTCGACAGCTGTTGCTGAATTCTGATGCTCAGATGTCGCTGTCTCGAAAGGTGCACATGGCGCGCGAGCTCAGTAAGGCGGTCCACTATGTGCACACCCTTGCCTTTGTGCATAAGAACATTCGACCCGAGTCCGTCCTGTGTTGCGAAGTCCCGGAAGGAACGGGAACTCGTAGCCACTCCTTCCTTGTCGGCTTCGACGCGTTCCGTGCGGTGGATGCCGGGTCGTTGATGGGAGGCGATATGAGTTGGGCTGGCAATGTCTATCGGCACCCGAGTCGTCAGGGTGCGGACCCGTCCCAGAAGTACAAGATGTATCATGATATCTACAGCCTGGGTGTGTGCCTTCTCGAAATAGGTCTCTGGGAGTCCTTTGTCGAATACGAGGACACGCAAGGTACTGGCGGTGCTTCTCGTGCAAAATTTGGAAAGACGTACAACGACTTTGGAGCTTGGTGTCAGCGTCAAAAGTTGGCACCGTCATTTGATGCGGTCGCGACCGGGCTGAAGGAGTACTTGGTCGAGCAGGCAAAGACGAGGCTGGCGCCGCGGATGGGGGACAGGTACTCGCAGGTGGTGGCGGCGTGTCTGACATGCTTGGATGACGACAATGATAGTTTCGGTGGGCCAGAGGAACAAGGGGAAGGTCATGTCGCTGTGCAGTTTGTAGAAGTAGTCTTGAAGACTCTTGACAAGATTTGTGTGTGAGGGAAGGAGATGGGAGGGTGGCCTGGCCAGGCTGGCTGGCGAGGGTGGCGCCTTCCTCATCCGGACAGCACTGAAGACATTCCCATCTTCCTTCTCTTTCCGATAGTTGGTACTTCACAATTGACCTTCTCTCTCACTCTCGCTCCTCCTTGACCGAACTTCCATCTCGTAATACGAGAAGGCTTCAACCCAGCATGGCTGCAACAGGGAACAGCCACGTCTACCTCGTACAACCAACCCTTCAGGCGAGACGACTTTTCCAGCCAGCCACACCCAATGCCTCGTCGCTAGTTCTTTCCTTCCAACTCTCCGTCCGACTCGAAACCCCGCATCTTGTCTTTCTCACCTTGGTGGGCAACTGAACCGTCTGACATCCTCGCTGACTCTTCGAGCACCCACAATAATTAGCAATGCAGGAAGCATCCGTCAGGACGAGCCTCTTACCTGAGAGGAGACTAGAGACCACTTTCGATTCCACCGGAGACAGACACCATGGGCTGGGCTCAGATAAGGAGTGCTGGCGCGCGATACGAACGGTCGGAGAAGGTTCTTTCGGCAGCGTTTGGCAGGAAAGCTGCATCTCCGGGCCGTCAAAGGGGGCGGTTCGGGCTGTGAAGCACCTTCATAAACGGCAGGCAAGATTCCTCGAGCTTTCAGAACGGGAGCTCAATGCGCTTGTCACATTCTCAGATCCCGCCGACTTGAACGTAAGCGCGCACCGTCTGGCTTCTGGCTGTCACTGACCCGGGAGAAGTACAAGCGACATTTTGTCCAGTTCCTTGGATGGTTTGAGGACGCCCAAAGTTTCTACATCGCGATGGAATTCATCCAGCATGGTGACCTGCAACAATACATCACCGAGCCCTTCCCCGAGCCCGAAGCCGCGTTAATAGTGGCGCAAGTAGCCCAGGCCCTGCTGTATATGCACGAGAAGGAATTCATCCATCGGGATGTTAAACCTCTGGTATTCTCCTGGTCACTAGCCTTCGAGCGCATGCTGATGTGTAAATAACATCCTAGTATCCTCCCCGGGCCAGTACTGGCACGTCAAGCTGGCGGATTTCGGCATCAGCAAGACGACCGACATTTCCGGGAAAGCCACGTATAATGTTGGAACCCCGGGATACATGGCACCGGAGTTGCACGACGACAGTGTACCATACGACGCGGCTGTTGACATATGGGCTCTTGGTGCGGTCGCGTACTGCCTACGCGCAGGCCACCCACCATTCCGCAACACCAAGCAGGTGCTGAGTTATGCTGGAAATCCCGAGGCTCAGGACTACCGATCGCGGTTTCCGATCGAGCCGATCGGTTCCTCCAGCTACTTCTTTACGGACTTTGTCCTAGGCACAATGGCCGACCTTCCAGGGCGACGGTTAGGCATAGAGGGTGTCCTAGCTCATCGCTGGGTGTCAGGGAAGTTGGTTGCTCCAAGCTGGTAGGCCGAGACATCGCAATGTTGTTCCGCAGGCCAACTGATCATGTACAGTTCCGATGTGAGCGTCGATTTGCCTGTTACCTCATCAATGGCTAGTCTCACAATAGCGAATTCGTGGGCAAGCAGTTATGATGATGCGGACGACTATCACGAGCGTTCGGACTCGCCAGCTACCCCCACGACAGACTCAGAGATTGGCGCTGCTTCTCAGGCTTTCGTCGCTAACCGTGCCATCATGAAGGATGGCAGTCGAATCCAGCCCTCGGGAGTCGCGGTTGAGATGGACTTAACGATCGAGAATCTAGACAATCTAGAGGAAGATTTGGCACACGCTCTGGACATAAGGGACTATTACAGGGCAGAGTTCTACTCAAACCGTCTTGTCACCACTCTCCGCGGAACTCTGGGCAACACCCACCAAGAGACGATAAACGCACTGGCACAGTTAGCCGGAGTCTATCGCGCAGGAAGCAACTTTGAGCAGGCACAGTTAATATATTATGAAGTGGTCAGTTTACGGTGTTCTGTATTAGGTGAAAATGATTTGGCCACACTCAGTGCCATGGAAAGCCTTGCCATGGCCTATCGCGAAGACAAGAAGTTTGACATGGCCTTAGCATGGTACGACAAACTCGTGGATGTGGTGGGGTGGAACCATCCAGATACGAACAAATACAGAGACGCAAGGCTGGTAGTACGTGATGAGCAAAGCGGTATCGGGCAGCCGCTTACAATGTACCAAGCGCGCATCCAAGTCGAGGGTAGGCTTTCCAGTATTCCTCAGTAATCTTGGCCATATTGATCAACAGGCTACGCAGTTGGGGCTTTCTTTTCACCATACGAAAACAAATGCAAGTTGCCCAGGCCGATTGAAGTTTCTAGGAATACTACCCTAACAGTTCTAGATAGATTTCGACGAGCCCACGTTTGTTGCTGTTACAGTTGATGGCAAGGACGAACAAAGAACACCAAGGTCTTTGCTAAGTCCTGACTGTCTCTGGTGGGATCACATCATGTACTTGTACGCCGCTGAACATATCAATTCCCCCCTCCACTGCACCAAACCTGACCATCAGCTGGTAGCACTGTGACCCAAAGCAGTAAATTGGAGCTGCGTTTATTCCCGTCCGCCACCTGTTGCCGCTACACAGTTTTTCCAGGGTGTCGCATTCCATTAACCAAGACCGGTGCCAGTATGTCTTTCGACCTAACATGTGACTTGTCACAGCCAGGTTGACATTCTACTAGTGCACGAGCTCCGTCTGGGCCCGAGTGGTCATGATGACTTCGATTGCCAACTGCATCATGTTCTAAAGTGCCGCTGGACTGTCACCGTAGCGGCAGCAGCATCCTTCCCCAATCTGTCAAGGGTATGCGTTGCGCACACTGATCGCGCTGCCATACCTTTGAGATAGAATGATGGTTTGTCCCTGAGGAGGGCCAATCAACATCAGCGTCTTTGAGCATTTGCACGAAGGATATCAATGGGAGGTCAGATGTCGATGGTTTCTTCGCACCTTAGGAAGCGGTATATCGGCAGGTAGTCATACGCCTTGCTTCTTTTCCACGTATGCCCACGTAACAGTACAACGAGACTACTTAATTGCTCTAGACTACACTACCTAGGTGATGAATCATGCAATCTTGGCATACTCCTCCGGCAACAATAGACAGCATATGACCTCATTCCTCTATGTACCTCCCTGTTTAGGAGCTGCCAAGGTGGCACAGACCGTTGATCATCACCGCAATTGGGGTCCGGGCGGGGGGATCCAAGCCCATTGTGGGGGAGGCTGGAGAGGGGATTCCCCCGATATTTGTCCGGTACGGAGGTCCTCCGGTCAGGCCATGAATGCCGGAGTAAATAAATACTCCTGAGGTCACTTCCCCGCCCAGGAGCTCAGTTGCGTTGTCAATTCCACCTCAATCTTCTCTAACCGAAATGGTGCGCTCGACGGCTGCTATGGCAGCGGGTTTGATGATGCTCTCCCATCAAAGTATTGCGCAGGATACGGACTCGTCTAGTTCCAATGGTTTGTCTACATATTGATCCCATGAGAGACCCGATAGCTTTGCCGGGGTGGAAACTGACATCACCAGCAATCGTCGTCGACGGCACGACCTTCTCCCTCAATGGCGCCTCCATGTCCTACGTCTTCCATGCAAACACCACCACCGGCGACCTCGTAACCGACCACTACGGCGGGAGCATCAGCGGCGGCATTCCATCCCCTAGAGAACCCGCCGTCAATGGCTGGGTCGGCATGCCCGGTCGAATCCGCCGTGAATTCCCCGACCAGGGACGCGGCGATTTCCGCATCCCTGCTGTGCGCATCCGCCAGACGGCCGGATACACCGTCAGCGACTTGCAGTACCAGAGCCACGAGGTTATTGAGGGTAAACCGGGTCTGCCGGGTCTGCCTGCGACGTTTGGCGAGAGCGGGGATGTGAGTACGCTCGTCGTCCATCTGTATGACAATTACAGCTCTGTTGCTGCGGATTTGTCGTACAGTGTGTTTCCCGAGTTTGATGCCGTTGTGCGCAGTGTGAATGTTACGAACCAGGGAGAGGGGAATATTACTGTTGAGGCGTTGGCCAGTCTTAGTGTGGACTTTCCGCTTGAAGAGTTGGATCTTATTAGTCTGAGGGGGGACTGGGCGAGAGAAGCAAATCGTGAGAGGAGGAGAGTGGAATATGGCGTGCAGGGGTAAGTCTCATTTATTTCCAGCTCCTAGTTTATATAGGTGCTCACAAGGCAATAGCTTCGGCAGCAACACCGGCTACTCCTCGCACCTGCACAACCCCTTCCTGGCCCTCGTCCACCCCTCAACAACCGAATCCCAAGGCAAAGCATGGGGCTTCAACCTGATCTACACGGGCTCCTTCAGCGCCCAAGTCAAGAAGGGCTCACAGGGTCTAACCCGCGCCCTGATCAGCTTCAACCCCGACCAGCTCTCCTAGAACCTAGGCCCCGGCGAGACATTGACCTCCCCCGAAGCCGTCTCAATCTACAGCAACACCGGCATCGGCGGGATGTCTCGCAAGTTCCACCGTCTCTACCGCAAGCACCTGATCAAGAGTAAATTCGCGACGAGCGATCGTCCGCCCCTCCTGAACTCCTGGGAAGGCGTCTACTTCGACTTCAACAGGAGTACCATCAAGACGCTCGCTGAGCAATCTGCTGCCCTGGGGATCAGTCTCTTTGTGATGGACGACGGGTGGTTCGGTGACAAGTACCCCAGGAACTCGGACAATGCGGGACTAGGAGACTGGACGGCGAATCCAGCCAAGTTCCCGAATGGCCTTGAGCCCGTCGTCGAAGATATCACGAACATAACTGTCAATAATACATCGTCCGACAAGAACCTCCGCTTCGGCATCTGGGTCGAGCCCGAGATGGTCAACCCGAACTCGTCTCTCTACCGCTCGCACCCAGACTGGGCCCTCCATGCAGGTCCATACCCACGGACCGAACGCCGCAACCAGCTCGTCCTGAATCTTGCGCTCACGGAAGTGCAAGACTTCATCATCGACTTCATGACGAATCTGCTCAACTCCGCGGACATCAGCTACATCAAGTGGGACAACAACCGCGGCATGCACGAGCAGCCCTCACCATCAAACAACCACCTCTACATGCTCGGCCTCTATAGAGTGTTTGATACACTAACAACCCGCTTCCCCGACGTCCTTTGGGAAGGATGCGCCAGCGGCGGCGGCCGCTTCGACCCAGGCGTCCTGCAGTACTTCCCGCAGATCTGGACGAGCGATAACACAGACGGCGTGGATCGCGTGGGCATCCAGTTCGGCACAAGCCTTGCGTACCCGCCGTCCGCTATGGGTGCGCATCTGTCCGCTGTGCCGAATCACCAGACTGGCCGCACTGTCCCTCTCGAGTTCCGAGCACACGTTGCGATGATGGGCGGATCATTTGGTCTGGAGCTTGATCCCGGTACGATCCAGGATGAGCCTGCCGTGCCGGAACTCATTGCGCTGGCGGAGAAGGTCAACCCGTTGGTTCTGAACGGGGATCTGTATCGCCTGCGACTTCCCGAGGATAGTCAGTGGCCCGCTGCGTTGTTTGTTGCTGAGGACGGGAGCCAGGCGGTTCTGTTTTACTTCCAGCTGGCGCCAAATGTTAATCATGCGGCGCCTTGGGTGAGACTTCAGGGACTTGAGCCGGAGGCGAGATATGCTGTTGATGGGGAGGGGACGTATAGCGGTGCGACGCTTATGAATCTGGGGCTGCAGTATACGTTTGCTACGGAGTATGGGAGTAAGGTGGTGTTCTTGGAGAGGCAGTGAGACAACCATAGCCCTCGCGGGGAGATATCCATCGTAGATATAAACGAGAGTTGTCTCGTCAGAAAATGAGGAGGTGGATGTATATAGTTGCAAGGAAATAACTCGAGCAATTCGAAGAGACAGAGATCGACTCCAACTCCGCTGCACAGGCATCGTTCTCACTTGGTCCATCTGAATGCTGATATATAAACGAGCTACCTCTTAGCTACCTCTTAGCTACCCGGTCTGCCATCCTAGCCAGCCATTTGGACCCGTGGACCTATCGGATGGTTCCCTAACCCAACAGTATCCAATAAGCACTCGATCGTGAGTGGCCTAGGTGCAACACTATATATATGCGCGTCACCTTTGACGCACCGGTCAAGAAGTCTCGCATTGCCTGCAAATGGAAATGATAATCGTCATGCAGGTGCAGTTCGAATGAACGGCCTAGGCTGTGAGGCCACAGACAGCAAGGGCTGCATACGGGCTACCGATGGGATCATTGCCCTCGGATGCTGTGACCAAGTCCATCGGTAGCCCGTATGCAGTGCTGTCTGTCGCCTCCTTCGCGCTATAACTAGCTTTATGATTCACACTCTGTGTCAGATGCAGTCTTTGAATCAGCTCTCGAGTCAAGATTATTGGCTCCTCTGGTGAGCCCACTTTCCCCTCCATAGTTTAGAAGAGCAGTAACAGTGGTCAACGACACTACCTGAGGTTCTAGTAAGGTATAGTCCAATGAAAGCTGTAGAGACAGTCCAACCCCTGTTGTTGTTTTTTTTTTTTTTTTTTTTTTTTTCCAAATATATGTTTCGTATTTGCTATTCCTCCATCTTAATTATTGTTTCGCCTATAATACAAAAAGATTCAGTACCTTTTAATAGCAAACCTTAAGTCTAATTAAAGAGCAGTTTATTACTTAGTATACAATGTACGCTGGTAAACTTAAGTCTATAACTTTACTAGGATCGCTTTATCTAATATATATACTTAAGCCATAGATTGCCCTCGCCGTTCAACTCTTCCTTGCTTCTCCCCTTCGTTCTGACCAGGACGTGCAACCTCCGCAACGGTCTCACCATGAAGTACCCGGAGAATGTCGGAATCAAGGCTATGGAGATCTATGTGCCGGCACAGGTAACGTCACCAGTCTCAAACTCCAGACGTCGCCCACAAGCGAACTTTGATCCCTGACTTCCAAAGTGCCTGGATCAGAAGCTGTTTGAGAAACACCAAGGTGTTTCATCCGGCAAATACACCGTCGGGCTAGGTCTGCAATGCATGAACTTCTGCACCGATAGAGAAGGTACGTTCTACTGCAGATAGGCTCTGAGGCTGTTATGTAGAGTGTGTTAACCATCCATCATTAGACGTCTGCTCCCTAGCCCTAACCGCCGTATCATCGCTACTCCGCAAATTCTCAATCAATCCCACATCCATCGGCCGCCTGGAAGTCGGCACCGAGTCCCCGATCGACAAGGCCAAATCAATCAAATCCGTTCTCACGACTCTTTTCGAGCCCGCTGGCAACACGAGCTTAGAGGGCGCAGACACAATCCACGCGTGCTATGGCGGGACCAACGCCCTCTTCAACGCCGTCAATTGGGTCGAGTCTCGCTCGTGGGACGGCAGAGACGCTATTGTTGTCATGTCAGATATAGCCCTGTACAAGGAGCCTTCGACCCGACCGACTGGTGGCGCCGGTGCCGTTGCGATGCTGATCGGTCCGGAGGCCCTGCTTGTCCTTGAGCCCGACCTGCGTGGTGTATACATGACCAACACGTACGATTTCTATAAGCCGGACCCCCGCGTTGAATTCCCGATTGTCAAGGGCCATGAGTCGATTGTCTGTTATCTTCGCGCTCTAGATGGGTGCTACAAGGACCTCTTGCATCGGGCGTCGGCCTCGGCCGCGAGGGACGAGGTTGCAGGTGGTAGTCGAGGTCCGCCGAACAATGTCCTCGACCTATTCGACTACATGGCATTCCACACCCCGAACTGCAAGCTGGTAAGCAAGGCATACGGCCGACTTAAGTACAACGATCTCCTCAGATTGCTCAATGATCCTGACGGGACCCAACTCGGCGAAATCGACTCGGACTTTCTTGCACTGGAGTACCAGGAGTCCCTGAAAAGCAAAGCACTCGAGAGAGCCCTGGTCGCCATGACAAAGAACCAGTTCAAGCAGCGCGTTGAGCCTAGTATCGTCGCGCCGTCTCTCTGCGGGAATATGTACACGGGCAGTTTGTACTGCTCGCTCATCAGCCTGATCAGCAATATCGACCTTGGCAACGTGACGGGCAAGACCATTGGCATGTTTAGTGTAAGTAGCCTGACTCGAATCAGTTTGACTCCGCGTGTAGGCAAGGCTAACATAGAAGGACACCAGTATGGAAGTGGTGCAGCGAGTGCGCTCTTCTGCCTGAAGATTAATGGCGATCTCACCCAGATGGTCGAGAAAATCGATATCATGAACCGTCTGGCAGAGCGACACGTTGCCACCCCTGAGGAATATGAAGAGGTAGCGTCTGTGAGCTTTACCTTCAGTTTGATGATTCGCTAACAGTATTGCCTCTAGGCCTGTGCTCTGCGGATGGCAGCGTACGGGAAAAACGGCTTCACGCCTGTTGGCGATGTGGCTTCCTTGCTGCCGGGAACATACTACTTGGTGGAAATTGACGAGGTGTATCGGCGGACTTATGCCATTCGGGAGGCTTGACCATACCATTCTTCCAGTCTTAGCATGAGAGAGAAAGATACAGGGTGGTCAAGGGATGGAAATCATCCACTGAGAGGCATGGGGTATCTGAGCAAAGCTCTCCTTCTCCTTTTCCCGTTGTTTTTATTTACTTTATTTTACTTCTCTTTCCTTCCTTTTGCTTACATTTTACTTTTATCCGTATTTCCCTTTTCCCTTTGTTGATTCGCCCTCGGGCCTTGAAATACAGAGTATAACTTGGACTGGAAGCTCCGACCCGCGGAGAYCATCACAGTTAGGTTTGGTCATGAGACAAAAGGACAAGACGATCCCATCCAATCTCGCAAGGATGATTCTCCTTCTGTATGCAAAACTACACTGTCTTTGCACTGAACCCAACGCAGACAACGGTGTTGCGGATTAATTAGATGTACGCAGGTGCTTTAGAGCTACGCCTCCTTTTCCTGCCGCAGGCTACCATACCAAAGCCCCGCTTGGTCCCTGGAAGAACCCCCGCGAGGCCGAGTTGAGTATACTGGAACATAAGCCATTGGAGGCCCTATCTCCCAAAGCGAACGGTAGGTCGGTAAGGGTCGAAGGGCCGGCGGTCTGGAGGGCGAGATATAGGAGGCTTTTTTACTAGATCCGGTTGAGCCTTGATATGCTTTACTTCTGCTCGGTCCAAATCTCCAGGTGCGGACGTCACAATCTCCATGATGGTCCAATGTGTAGAAAATATATTATTGCGGTAGCTTCATGATGGCCTTTTTTTTGACAGAAAAGAAGGCACAGTAAGACTGGGTTGTCCATTCCTCAATCGATAGCCCCGGAATACTTAAAGATATGCGTTGCTTGGTGGCACTGCGCTTGATATGGGGTCAAGGAGGGAACCGAGTAGTAGTAGTAGTAGTGATATTTAACGCCCCGGGGATTACTAGGCGTATGCCTAATGTTCCAGACCTTCCTTAGGGTATGGGGGCGTGCTATTATAAGGTAAGTAGCTTATTTACGTAGGTCCCGTCATTTTTGGGGCGCAGGCTTTAATGCCGGGAGTAATGCGCGTGGCGCGGAAGGCTAACCTGGCTAAATTAGGAAATAGGGCGTAGCTCTATTTCTTTATAAAATAAGGCCTTTAATAGGAGGCGTTGTGTATTTATAGTAAGAACTAATTACTAATTCTTTAAGTCAGAGTTCTAAGTCAAACTTAGTGTTTTATGTGTCATGTAACTGGCCGCCGCCTTGGCGCGGCTAGTTTGGTGCCAAAGTTTCTTTATTAGGCGGCCTTAGGCCACTATGCATTATGTGACTAGCCGCTGCCTTGGCGCGGGGCTAGTTTGGCGCCGAAGTCTCTTTGTTAGGCGGCCTTAGGCCACTATGCGTTATGTGACTGGCCGCCGCCTTGGCGCGGGGCTAGTTCGGCGCCGAAGTCTCTTTGTTGGGCGGCCTTAGGCCACTAAGCGTCATGTAACTGGCCGCCGCCTTGGCGCGGGGCTAGTTCGGCGCCAAAGTCTCTTTGTTAGGCGGCCTTAGGCCACTAAGCGTTATGTGACTGGCCGCCGCCGAAGTTTCTTTATCAGGCGGCCTTAGGCCACTATGCGTTATATAACTGGCCGCCGCCTTGGCGCGGGGCTAGTTCGGCGCCAAAGCTTCTTTATCAGGCGGCCTTAGGCCACTATACATTATGTAACTGGCCGCTGCCTTGGCGCGGGGCTAGTTTAGCGCCAAAGTCTTTTTATAAAAAAACGCGGTAAAAAAAGATCATGTGATTACCCTTTTTTCTAGCTAATTAGTGTTATTTAGTTTAAGCGGTAAGAAAAGGTTATATAATCACCCTTTTTTCTGGCTAATCAGCGTTATTTACCCTAAGCGGTGTAGTAAGGTCATGTAATTACCTTTTTTTTAGCTAATTAGCGTTATTCTGCCGTTTTACATGATCCCTAATAAAGCTCACGTGACTAGGAGCCGGGACCTACGATTATCATGCGCTTAGGCCTCCACTTTGTTTTGGCCACGCGCAAAAATAAGTTTATATATAAAAAGGCTTTTTATTTTAAAAGGTAACTTTTGTTAAAGCTTATAAATAATATATTTATTTTTTACTTATTATTTTTATATATAGCTATTAGCAGGTATTATTTTTTATATATTTAATATTTAAATATTATAAAATATAGGGGCTAGCCCCTTTATAAAAAAATATATATATTTTTATGGCTAGTTATATAAAAAAAAGGTGTTTAAAATAAAAAAAAATATAATAAAATAAAAAAAAAAGGGTTAAAAAATTATTAAACACTAGGCCTAGGTATTTTTAAAAAGCTAGAAATTAAAATTTTTAATAAGGGTAAATAAATTAGTAAAAGTTTATAATTTTAAGTAAAAATATAAAATTTTTAGGCTTTAGCTTATAAAGGTACTTTAAGGCTTTAGCCTTATTTATTAAGGGTATTATTAAGCGCTAAGGCTAGTATAAAAATTATTTTTTAATATATTAATAAAAAATTAGGTGTTTAAGGCTTTTACTTATTTTATAAAAATAAGTAAGCTTTATATTTTTATATTAAAAGTATTTATAATATTATTTAAAATTATTATAGAATAATTTTAGTACTAGCTAGTAATATAAAATTAGATACTTTAATATAAGCTTAAGTTATAATTTAACTTAATAAAGCTTTAATTTTATAATAAGCTATTATTTATACTAGGTTAATAATTTTATAAAAATATTTTTTTTATTATTTAACTTAAATAATATAGTGTATTTACTTATATAAGTTATATACTTTACTTACTATAAGCTATGCCTTTAAAAAGTTAATATTTAAGGGTTATACCTTTATAAAGGCTACCTTATTAACTAGCTTATTAACTAGCTTATTTTTTTAATATTTATATAACTAGGGGATTATTATAAGTAAATTATATATTAATTTATAAGTTAATATAATATTTAAAAAGCTTAATTTAAAAATAGTAAGGGCTACCCACGCGCGTACTAAATTATTAAAATATTATTAATATAAAGCTAGTAGCAAGGCGCTTTTAAAAGCTATTTAATTATAGTTTTTAATTTTTAAAGTATATTAATAGCTTTAATATTATATATATAAAATTAAGTACTAATTATTAATAACCCCTATACCTAAAGGTATTATTTATAATAAATTATATAATTATAGCTTATATAATATACTTTTTAGTATATTTATTTTAAGTTATTATTAAAAATTACTATTTTTATTATTAATAATACTTATTATTATTATTTAAACTTTTTTATAGCTAGCTTTTTAGCCTTATTACTAGTAAAATTTTTTAAGTATTTTTAAAAATAATAAGAATATGCTAAAACCGGCCTAAAAGTTTTTAAAAAAAGTATACTTATTATTTACACCTTTATTTTAAGTTTTTAGTGTAAACTAGCACCTTAATTATATAAGATTTTTAATAATATTATTTATATTATTAATAAGTTTTGATTATTAAGTAGCCTTAGCCTTAGGGCAAAATATAATTATATTTTTTTTAATATTATTATTATAAAAAAAAGCCTAGCATTTTTAAAAAGGGTTATTATAAATATTATTTAAAAAATTAAAAGTATACTATAAGTAGCTAGTACTAGGGTTTTTTTAATTACTTTAATATATTAGCCTAGCTAGGCACTAACTTTTAAGTTTTATATATATTTTTTAAGTTTAATTTTACTATTATACCACGCCTTTATATTATATAATAAGACAAAAATAATATAAATAATAATTATTTTATAAAAAAAGTTTATAAGTAAACCGTGTGCTATATATATTAAATTATAAATATATTAAGTTATTACACAGGCTTTAACTACCTACTTAATAATATATTAATATTAAAAAAGTTATTTATTAAAAAAACACCTAGCTAGTATAATATAGGCTATTTTTAGCCTAGTACTATAATAATAAAAATAATTATTAATTAATTATTAATTACTAGTAAGGGTAATTTACCGTGCTACTTTTGGGTAATATATAATATTTTTAGTTTTTTAGGTATAAAAGCTATCTTATTTTATTTCCCCCAGGCTAGTATACTATAAATACTTTTTATTAAAAGTTTAAAGTTTATATAAAAAAAGTTACTTGCATGGCTAAGGTAAATATTATTTATATAATTAAAGTATAAAATTAGGTTTATTAATAATAATTTAATTATATATAATAAAAATAATATTAAAAAAGGGGCAAGCCTTATAGCATGCTATAATATATTAAGTATATTATTATTATAATAAATTTTAGGCGTATTTTTATACTTTATTTATTAAAAAAATTTATAATTAAGGCTAAAAACACGCAAGGCTATTTTTACTTTATTATTTATTAAAGCAAGTATTATAATAAGATAATATTAAAGGCGCCTAAAATATTTATAATAACTATAATAATCTCCTGGTTTTATAAAAGCGCTATTTTAATATTATAAGTAAAAAAAACTATTAAATTTATAGTTAAGCACTTAAGTAGTATGCTATATTATTATAAGCTTAATATACCTTATATTAATATAGTAAAAATAACACGGCGCGCTATAATTTATTTAAGTCCCTTTTTTAATACTAAAAGTAGTGCTATAAGGCACTAAAATTAAGGTAAAAACTTATTTTTTTTATTATTTTTTAAAAGTATTACTACCTCCGCGAGCTTTTATAATAAAAAAAAGTATTTTAATTATAAATATTAATTATATAATTTATAAATAACCTACTTAATATACTTTTAACAGGCCTTTAAAATATAAATAATTACCTAGTTTATACTAGGTAAGGTGCTGCTCACGCTAATAGTATTTTTTTAACCTTTTTAATAAGATTTTTTTTAACTAGTATAAGTACTTATTTTTTTACTAGTATTTTAGTGCTAGGGGGTTAAAATTTAAGTTATTATTTATATTAAATTACTTTAGTACTACCTTTTATAAAATATTAGCCTTTTTTTATATATTTTTAATTACCTTATTATTAGCTAGTAATAAAAAAGCTTTAAGCCTAGGCTTTAATTTATACTAAGCTATTATTTAATATAGCTTTTAATTATTTTTAATATTATTAATTATTTTAGTTTAGTACGCGTGCTTAGTTTTATAAACCATAACTAAAAATTATTTTTTTTATTTTAGGGTGGGGTTTATTATTTAGGTATAATAATTTTTTATATACTTATTTAACTATTAGGAAGTACCACGGCTTTTTAGGTTAGGGTATTTATTTATAATTTATATAGCCTTTATAATAATATTACTAAGAAACTTAATATATTAATTTAATACTTTTATACCCTTAAGCTTTTTAAGTTAGGGTAAAAATATTATTTTATTTTTAATAAGTTTAGCTAGGCGTTTTAACTTATAATTTAGTATATTATAATAATATTATTTTAGTATTTTCTTCCCGTGCCCTAGCACTATAATAATTAAAATTTAATAATTAAAGCTATTATATAGCTCGGGCATTACTAGTAGATAAATAAAAAAATATTTAAAAAAATTAGGTTAAAAACATGCCTAGCTTTATATATAACTATACTTAATTTATTAATATAGCTAATATTATTATTACTAGCTTATTTAGTAATCTTACTACCATAGTATAGGTTATTTATTTTAGGCTTAAAAATATTATAAGTAATATTAAAATCCTTATTAATTATATAGTTTAAGGTAAAAATTAATATAACTAAATAATTAATTATTTTTATAAATAATTAGTTTTTAATATATATTTAAAACCTTAATATTATTTATTATAAGCTATAACATGTTTTAGCTTTATACTAAATAATATTATTTAGTATATAATACTCCCCCCTTATAAATATAGGTAAGTATTTTAAGGTGCTTTTTTAATTAATTTTTATAGTTATTTTAGGCATTTACTAGCGCGTAATACTTATATATTAGGTAGTTTTAGGTTTTTATACTTATAGTGGTCTAGGGCTTTTAAATATAAGTAATATTATAATTTTATTTATAGGCTAGTTATAAAATTATAATATAATTAGGTATAAACTTACTTATATTTACCTAGTAAATAATAAAATCCTATTATTATTAAATATTATTTTAGTAATAATTACCATGGTTTCTTTTTTAGTGCTTTATTATTAAAGCTTAAAAAAGGATTTAATATTAATTTTTATTACCTAAAATAAAAAAGGTATGCCCGCGCTAGCTAGGGTAAGTAAAATTAATTTAATAAAAAGTTATTTAAAATTTTAGTTTTTAATAAAAGTATTAAACCACGGGGTATAATAATTAGTAATTATTATAAAATTTTATTTATTTACCTTAAGTTTCTTTATAGCATATTTCCAGGGGTTTTCCTAAAATAAAAATTATTTAATTTTTACTTAAAGTTAAATATTAGTATTAACTTAAGTATATATATTTTAATATTAATAAGTATTATAATAATATATATTATTAAGTTTTTTTTTAAATAAATAAATTAAGGTTTTATTTTTACACCTAGGGGTTATTAAGTAATTATTATATTTTATTAATTATAAACCTAGGTAGTTTATATAATATGTAAGGTTTTTATAATTAAGGCTAATAAAACCTAGGTAGTTTATAATTATTATATTATATTATATATAATATATTATATAATTATATTATATTAGGTAATAATATTTTTAATAGCTAGGGTTATACCAGGAAACTAGCTAGTATTTTTTAATAAATTAATAATACTTACTTTAATTTAATAAAGTAAAGGTTTTAGGCTATTTTAAAAAAATACTACCTAGGTAGTATGCCTAGTATTAAAATTAAGCTTATATTTTAAAAAAGCAAGCCTAACTAGCTTTAATTTAGTTTAGGCCATAACTTTATTTTAAATTAGCTTAATAATATTTATTTTATTATTATTATATACTAAAATAGTGC
The DNA here is from genome assembly GCF_003369625.1 of Aspergillus mulundensis. Classification (NCBI taxonomy): domain Eukaryota; kingdom Fungi; phylum Ascomycota; class Eurotiomycetes; order Eurotiales; family Aspergillaceae; genus Aspergillus; species Aspergillus mulundensis. The sequence goes on from NW_020797888.1 coordinate 1,280,100, forward strand.
TAGGTACTTTTTATATTATATAATTATATTACTTTTAAAAAATATATATATTAATAATATTTAGAATATAGTAAATTATATTAATTACTTTATTAATTATTAAAAGGTTTTTAATAAAAAAATTATTAAAAATAATAGCCTAGCTTATATAAGTAATATTAATCTTAAAAATAGCCATGGTTATAATTAAGCCTAGTATATACTTAATAAGGGCTTATTAAATAATATATACCTTTAGGCATGTTATTAGCTTATTATTAAAAAGGGTAATTAACACCTTATAATTATTTTATATTATTAAGGCTATAATAAAATTATAATATATTAATTAAGCTACTAAGGCACCTAAGAAAAGTATTTTACTTAAAATAATATTAATTAAGGTAAAAAAATTTATTTTAAAAGGGGTAGGTTAAGCCCCTAAGTTTTTAAAAATTAAATTTATTTTTTTTAAATAATAATCTTACTAAAAATTATTATAATAATAGGCTAATTATATATATATAAAAAAATATAATTAATATTATTAATATTAGTATAGCCCTTTAAAATAATAAAGCATATAAACTTATTATAAATATTATAAATAAAAAACTTTTTAATTTTAAGTTTTTTACCTAGTTATAAAATTATTAATAGTAATTATAAAGCCTATAAAAACTTTATACTTAATATATATTTAATACTTTTACTTATTAAGCTAATTATAAAGGGCCTTTATAATTAAGCTAGGCTAAAGAATTAACATGTTATTATTTTTAATAATAAAAAAAAATAGGCTTACTAGGGCTCTTTTTTCTTTTATTTTTTTATAATATAAAGGTTAAAAAAATAGGGGGTTTTATAACCATGTAAAGTTAGTTAAATTAATATTTATAGGCTAGTTAAAAGTACACGCCTTAATTTTAGTTATTATACCGCGGGGGGTGGTAAAAGGGGAAGAAAAAGGTTAAAAATAAAATTAAAATAATAAAAATATATATTTATAAGACTTTTAAAGTGTCCAGAGCCCTTATTTAAAGGTACCCCTAGATTGCTAAGAGTTGTAAAGGTGAAGGAGGGAACCGAAGATGCTAGCCGGGTTTGTTTTGAGAATAGGTCACATAGCTAAATGATAGTTCGACTGGCACATCTATGGTAAAGCAAGGAAAACACAAGAAAATTTCAGAGAACAGCACAGAAGTCTACTGCCATGTCCTCACCCATCCAAGCCTGACCGTCGCAAGGCTCAGAAGACCTCCTACCTACTGCACAGCCCTCACCTCAACATCCGACTCCATAGACTTCGTCTTGCGATACCGCAGGTGCTTCTCGCCGTTGCCCCTCGCCGCCCAAACCGCACTATTCCACTCCCCATCCACGCAACACCATAATGAACCCCGTAAGCGCGAAAACCGCAAGCGCAATCATCGTCGCCTCAAGAACCATGAAACTAGCCTCGTCATCCGCAAGATGCCCCTGGAACCCCTCGCGCAGCTCGGCGCAGCGATACACCGAGCGCACGACGATCAGCAGCGTCGCAATGCCAAACACCCACAGCGAGGCCCGGAAGTAGCGCGCTGAGCGGAGGGCGCTGAAAGTTGGGTTCAGATCGGACTTTGCGGCCTTGCGCACCCGGATGTAGAGGTACGTTGCCATTGCTGAAAGATGCACAGTGATACGACCTGCCATGCGAGTCCGGCAATGATCACGTTGACGCCGAGGTCTGTCGCTTCCTGATCGCCTGGCTCGGCGGTCGAGGCCATTGGACCGCCGGCGGCTTGCAGGATAAGGGCGATGACATTGAAGGGGATGAAAGTGATTATGTACGTGCGCGGCTTGAAATCCGAGATGTTTTCATCGTACACAACGACGATTCGGCTGAGGGTAAGGTATATAGCGGCCGCAAAAGGCGCAGGCGCAATTGTTAGCCGGACAGGGTAGGTCAGGAACCCGTCTAGTTTGAAGGGGTTATTGTTGAGCATGATGCGTCCGCCGTAGCCGATGACTTCCCCAATTAGACCGAGGGCCCATGGCGGCACCGAAGAGGGCCATGAAGAGGATTTTGGCCCATAGGAGGGTGCTGTATTAGACCATGCCCAGGGATAGCGGGTATGTGGAGAGGGTGCAGAGCTCGGTGTTTCGGAGGAGCGTTGAGTTGGCGGGCATTTCGGTTGCCATTTTGGTGGTTGGAGCGTGGGCGTTGGTGTCGATCCTGAAGGGAGTATCCGAGACAAGAATGCCGATTCGGAAGAGAAATGGGCACTTGATAGACAGGGTCGTTAGATGGAACCTTGTGTAAACGCTGATGTTAGACGAGATCTCCGAACCCTATCCATGCTGATTTATATACAGCTGTCAGCGCCCATGGTGACATCAGACGGGGGACCGTCAACTCCTACCCAGTATCTTAGATTCCGTATACTGCGTTATGGCACATCCAGTCATTTAGCTCCCATTGCCGAGCCAAGATGACGCTATAGCTTAGATCCAAAATAAGTGCTAGTAAGCAAGTCGAGTCCGAGTCCGAGTCCGGGTCCGTCCGTTCTCCTGTCCGCGCCCGTACCATACCTATCTTTTTTTTGCCTTGTCTTCGTTGGCTGCGGGTTTGAGGCGCTTGGACTTGCCGTATTGCATCTTTCTTTACATTCTCGTCTTAAGACTATTTTTCTATAACAAGCCCTCCAATACCGTGCTTTGAACTGCTCAAGGACGGTAAGGGCGCACAGTCTTAAGAACGCTACGGTACTGTCTCGGCCTTATATACGCCTTGTTGACATGGACCTTAAAATTCTCAAACTAATAGCACTATTGGCCCAGTAGGTATAAGACCGGTCATGACTTTTGATTCGTGGTCCCTCGGCTGGTGGCATGGCATGGATGCCAGCTGGAAGGCGCCGCCACATATTCGGTATGGTTAAGACTGATCGGAGGGTGAGCCCACTTGGCAGACTTCAGGCAAAGCCGCTCTTCGCATTCCAAGAAGGGTTCAGGTTGCGCGGTGGCTGCAGGCTGCAGGTATTACTTAGGTAAGTGCCACATGCCTTCAGTCCCCGGGCGCGGGCGCGGGCGCCGCTCCTAGCATACCCAATATGGTAATGTAAGCGATTTGTGGCAGGCTAGTAAACTATTCTACTTGAATGGAACTCAGATGCACTACTTCGTAGGATTCCATGAAGGTTGACTCGGTATTAGAAACAGTGTGCATGGCTAGGGAACTGGATATATAACAGCCGGTCCGAAGCGCCCAAATCCAATATATATCCAGAGATCCCCATGAGACTCAGTTACCCGATCCTCAGAATCACAGATCAACATGGCACTCCTCACATTCCTCGCCATTGCCATCCTCATGGCAACGCCCATCATCATCCACATCCACGGCGCCCCCCCCCCTGCGGAAATACCCAAGCCAAACGCCCTTTTCCCCCTTCACAGACCTCTCCTCCATATGGGCACGACGCAACACCTTCCGCACCAAAGCCCTCTCCACCCAGCACAAGAAACACCCCATTATCCGCCTCGGCCCACGCACGCTCTCCTTCGGCACCATCAACGCAATACAAGACATATACGGCCACGGCTCGCCGTGCGTGAAAGCCGCGCCATACCAAGCGACCCTCCTGCCTGGCGCGCATACGCATATACTCAACGCCATCGGCCGCGAGGACCACGCGCGCAAGCGCCGCATGCTCAGCAATGCCTTCGCGGCGCGGAATTCGGAGGCCTGGGAGGGGAAGATTGCGGAGAGGGTCCGCGCCTTGATGAAACAGCTTGATCGGATGTGTTCAGGAAACGGGGGTAGCGGGTTCAATGTGGACTGGAGGCTGTGGTCTAACCTCTTTACCATCGACGCGATTGTCGAGATTGCGCTGAGCGAGAAGACGCACATGCTGGAGGCCGGGAACGATTCCATCGCGGTTCCGCGCGACGGTCGCAGTGCCCGGGCACTGGGCTTTGTCTGGAGTATGCATGGCGGAGCGCGGATTGCCTCGTGGTTCGTTGGCGCGCCGGCATGGTTCCCCATCCTGAAGGGGGCGACGCGTCTTCTATTCCCTTGGCTTCGCCGGCAGTGGGAGCAGGGCGAGGATTTCGGCGCGATAGTTCGCCATCTTGTTGCACGGCGGCTGAGCAGGGTCGATGAGCCGGATGACTTTCTTGCGTGCTTGGTATCTGACAAGAACGGTGAACCGCGGAGCTTGGAGCGAGGGGAGATCGAGGCAGAGGCGAACATGCTTCGTATGTCATCGATTGTAAGTTATGGGAGACAGCAAGCTGACTGATGAATTTGCGCAGTCGACGCTGGCTCCGAAACAACCGCCATTGCATTGACGCACGTCCTATACTACCTGATCAAGAATCCGGAAACCTTAATCAAGCTCAGGGCCGAAGTAGCCGATGCCCTCTCGTCTCGCGAGCCCATCGCAGCCTACGCCAGGGTCAAGAACCTCCCCTACCTAAAAGCCTGCCTCGAAGAGTCCCTCCGCCTCTCACCACCTCTGCCCCGCGGCCTCGAGCGCAAAACACCCGCGGGCGGCATGATGATAGCGGGCGAGTGGATAGGAGGGAACATCGGCGTCTCCGTGCCTGCCTATGCAGCCCACCGTGACTCTATTATATTCCCCGACGCCGAACAATTTATACCGGAAAGGTGGCTTCGATGCTCGTCGGACGAACTGGCTGCGATGCGGGCTGCCTTTATCCCCTTTAGCACGGGGGCGAGGGGCTGCATTGGTCGACACCTGACGATGATGGAACAGCAGATTCTCGTCGCGACTTTGGTACATGCGTATGACTTTGCGCTGCCTGGTGGGTTTGAGTTGGAGTATGAGGAGGCGTTTAATTTGTGGCCTGGGCCGATGCCTATGAGGATTTGGAGAAGGCGATAGGAATCAACGTAAGGGTGTAGACGACAGTTGACTCGTAGCCTCCGCTTGTTGGTTGAAATGCTGTTCTAGTTGCTGAATGCGATTACCTGTGTGGAATCCTAGTTCACGTTCAATGCGCCGAAGAATAGCCCATATCTCAAATTTTGACGTGATGTGATTGGTGTGTTTGGCAGCTGTAGGACAACTGTTAGTGCTTTGGACATGAACCTTGGGGGAAAAGGTATTGACCAAGATACAGCGCCTGGACTGCTTGTACCAAAGCACCATCGGATGTCGAGGAGGAGCACACGGTGAGGATTCTCTGCGCATGGGCGTTTAACTGGGCCTAGGAAGATGAGATGTTGATGCTATGGCGAGATCATAGGACTAGGGTGGCATTTCTTACCTGGCTCTCCAGGTCAATTACTGGTGCAGCATTACGTCCTTCGGCAAGGAGAAGAATGTGCGCAAGATGGTACGTGCACATCGCCGCCGCTGAACTAGTAAGCCCAGGTATATCCAGCCCCATCGCAATGAAGAAATACAACTCACCTGTTGATGGGATAGCAAAGAACATACGCCCTCCAGCTTCTGCTGTAGCAAGTCCGATATCCATGCCCTTGAAGTGCAAAGGTAGAGATTCGTACCAAGAACGCAAGTCGTTCTTCAGTGACTCTTTCTGAGCTCCCGACTCTGCTGCAGCGTTGGACTTGTCATACGTATATCCAACCACCTTGGCCAACAGCCAGACCATCTGGTTCCCGAGACAATCATCGCGTTCTTCTGGCATAGTCCAAGAGACACACCACTCCTCCGGAGCAAGCATAGTAGGACACTCGTGCACCAGCGCCATGGCGACATCCTGGCGCACGTATACCCAGAACGCTGCACCGGCCATTCCCCCAGAGGCAGCATTACACCCATGTGTTCGGATCAGCGTTAGTGCCCCGGAGACATGACGTCGATGGTCCATTCCAGGGCAGACCAGCAGCTCGTAGCTACTGAGCAGGATTGTAGCGGCTAGCGTTTCTGCAATGGGTACAGGATTAGATCGAGGGTCGCCGAGAGTAGCGATAAGATGGTGGAGGGCCTCGCCGTAATACGTAGACGCGGTAGATTGTGCTTGCGTTGCCCACTTTCCGTCAAGCAGGCTGAGTTGCTTTGTCGTCAGTGCACAGATCGAGTTGAGTAGCAATGGTGAGTGGAGAGCTCGCTTCACCACTATTCGCTGGAAGTGCTGCTCCTCATCGAAGAGGTCCATCCACGTTGCAATACCGCTCTGGTACTTCCGGAGAAGTATTGACGTCTCGGCGTCCAAATGGGGGCGCAAACCGTCTCTACCATCTTGCGTTTCCTCCCCGCGTCGATTCTTCGTGCAAATGAGCGCTTGATTGCTGAGGATGTCATACGTGGACGCAGCATGAGGCGGGGCTTGTGGAAGGTTTTCCGACGCCGATGATGATGGCGCCTGCCCTGAGTGGACGATAAACTCGGTTGGTTCGCACTCCAGATGGAGCCTTTTACAGCGGCCGCAAATCGGACGTTTCTCGTCACATTTTGTATGACACTGTCGGCAGCGTTTGCTGTGATGTGGTAAGCTTCGGGGTCAGACGGGCATGCTCCTCCTTACCGCCCTAGATCGTCGATCAATAGCTTGCTCAAGGTATTGCGAGCAGTACCTACCGGTCTTCCGCCTGGTTATCGTTCTTTTGGTCCTGCTGCTCATTGTTGTAGATGGATGGTGATTGCGGGGTATTGTGTCTGATATGGCAGTGATGTCACCTGACCCGCCCCCTGCAGGGACCCCCCACAGCACTGCACAGCCCCATCCCCATCGCCACCCCTTGGCAGGAAACACAGACTTCACCCCCCAACCACTCTCACTCCCCCAGCCCATCGCCGGAATCCAATCTTCGCCCCAAATCCGGAGCCAAATAGCCAAGGAAGCCCTTCGGCGACCATGGGACCGCCCGACGAACCCCTCACCCCAGGCCTCTCCAACGACGACCTGTGGCGCCTGATCCGGCGTTTCGATAAGGTACATCCATCAAACCTCACCAGTCCCTCGTCCGAACTCTAACAATTAATAGCAAGTCTCTCACGTCCAAGCAGTCCCGTGTAGTGACAATCAACCACTCGACTTGAACCGCGCAGCGGAGGAACACTTCCCTGCGTCAAAGCTTCAAAAGACAATCGAACGCTTCTACGTCTCTGTCCTCGTCAAAGTCGGGCTCTTCATTAATCATGTGAACCATCTGCGATCATGGGAGAACCCTCAGCGGACGGGGACTTTTGGTGCTGTACGTTACCTCGATGTACCGCTTGCCAACCGCAGTGCTAACATATCGTACAGGCCTACCTCCTAGCGTGGCTATGCGACTTCATCATCCCCCTTCTCAGCGGTGGGATAATAGCCATGATACTCAGTCCCTCAATCCGATCGTCTGTTTTCCCTCCCGTTCCTGAAAAGGCAACGCAGGTGCAGGCTCTGAGCGCTAAAGAAGAGAGTGTTCCGCATGTCCACGCGCCACCAGTGAACGAAGGTGAAGCCGAGGAAGAAGCAGCAGACTTGGTCAATGGCATCACGACTTCAATTCAGCAGGACGCCCTGGGGATTCCAACTGACGCCGACCCCTTGGAGCCCGACATCGCCCTCGCCCCGTCTGCAGCGGATGACTTGCAGAATGGGAAACCCAAGAAGACGTCGCCTGCCATTGGTATTACCCTGCGCGTGCTCAGCGATATAACGGATCTTTGCGAGAGATTCTCCAAGTATGTACCTTGGCGTTATGTGGCAGGACGACAACTGACGTCTCTAGCCTCCTTCACCCCTCGCCCCCGTTCACCCTGATCGGGCCCCGCCTCCAACTGGTCGGAGTCTTGCTCTCTATATTTCTGCTGTCATCGATGGTCTCAAGCCACGTCATCGTCAAGAGCTGCTCGCTGGCAATCGGCCTTGCATTCTTCGGTGATCCGGTTTTCAAGCGAGCGATGGACTTGCTGAACACCAAGATCCCCAACTGGAAAACATACATGGATATCGAGAAGTAGGATAGCCCCTCTTTCGGTCCCCATGTGTCTAACCAGCAATAGAACCCTTCTAAAAGGCGTCCCCACAAACGCCCAATTAACTCTCACCCTCCTACGCATCGGCGAGCTCAACGCAAGCCCCATCCCCGTTCCACCCCGATCAGAGACAGACCCAAGCTCAGGAACCCAATCCCCCCTTTCTCTCTTCCGCAGGAAAACACCGAGAACAATCGAAGACGCAGCGGAGGGCGCAGCAGATCAACCCAGCGAAGTCGGGACCACAATCACTCCACCAGAAGGAGCCCTATCCGACAAGAAAACCAAAGCCAAGAAATGGCTGCGCATCCTAAAGTTCGCCCGTCGCGCCATAACAACCGCTATAAAGGGGCACATCGCATATAACCGGGCACTGGGTCTCACGGGCGCTGGATCACGGTACTACGCGAAGAGCCTGCTTAGCGCAGCGCTAGATCGAAACCTCACGTTCCAGAATCTGCGACTACTGGCTCTAGGGCCGCCTTCTTCCCAGAATGTAGGCGGGGGCCCGTATACATTCGACGCGAAGTTCGAGCGGAAGCGCGGGACAGCGGTGCTGGATTTCTCGGATGCAGAGAGGCCGGTGTTGTACTTTACGGCTAAGAACGCGGCGAAGATCCAGGATGATCTGTGTCTTGGTGCGCAGAAGAGTGGGGATGTGTTGTTTCAGACTCCGATTGGTGCGATCAGCGAGTTGAAGAAGACGGAGGGGTTGGGGTGGAAGGGGAAGCTCATTGTGCAGCTTGCGGCTGGGGCGGAGGCGTCGACGGAGGGGTTGGTTGTGGTCGTGAAGGGGGAGGGGGGGGAGGAGGACAAGGCCTATCATCTTACTGGGATGAGGGGGAGGAATGTGCTCTTCAATCGGCTTGTCGCGGGGGGTGGGCAGTGTTGGGAGATGCACTGAATTGACGACTTGGAGGCCATAGCAAGGGAATCATACTGCGTGGTCTGGGAGCTTCATCTTACCTTTACCATCAAGGTAGTATCTGCCATTCTGATAGTTCTGATTGATGTTCACTAGCAAACGGAGACGGGTCTTGTGCCATCCATCCGTCCATCAGCCTGCCGAATCCCCCTGCGATCTCCGGTCTAAGCAGCCCTCTCCCTAACCAGCACACTCGCCATAACATCCGGCATCGTCCCCGTATGCTCATCCCAGTCCGTCGGCCTCTTCTCCCCCTCGACGAACTTCATATCGTATTTCGTAACCAGATGGATGAAAAGCACCTTCAGCACATCCTGCACCAGGAAGCGGCCGGGGCAAGCGTGCGCCCCACTGCCCCAAGGAAGCATCTCGTCGTGCACAGACGCGAAGTGGAATTTCGTGGCATCGCCTTCCTCACGCAGCCGTTTCCAGCGCAGGGCGTCAAATTCCTCACCCTTGCCGCCAGGGACAACGGCTGAGTCCCGACCGTGCATTCTGCTCGGCATGTGCACCCATGTTCCGGCTGGGATACGCAGGCCGTCGGAGAAAGTCACCTCTTGGAGGGCGATGCGCTGCATTGTGTCTGCGGCAAGTCAGTGTCTGTATTTAGATGCGGCATGTGGCAGAAAGGGGGACATACAGTGCTGGAACGTATGCAACCGCTGACTCTCCTTCATAAAGCTATCCAGTACCAGCAGGGAAGCAAGAGACTGCCGGCTCCAGAGTCCGCCCCGGGTTTGCTGGTTAAGAGGTCCATTCTGAACACGCGCGATCTCTTCTCTAATCGCATCCAGAGACTCCGGCCGCTCAATCAGATCAAACAGGATCGAAACCCGATTCATCAGAATCCCATGCCAACTCGCCGCCACGAGAAAGCTCATATCCTGCATGATCTGCTCCGCATTAATAGCCGTGCCATCCGCCAAGTACGAGTCAACCAGCCACTGCGTCGCATCTTGGAACGGCGATCTCTGCCCTTGACGCGCAGCTCGAATCCGTGCCTCAATGACGGGTCTTAGTAAAGCGGTCCCCTTTTTGCGGAACTCGGCCATCGCCTTGACATCCTTATCGAGGTACTTCACCGTCCAGCGCATCCAGGGTCGATATGTTTCGCGGACGTGCTTGGCGGTTGCGTGCCCGTGCTGCAGGTATGCAGCCAGCAGGCCATTCCACTCTCCGCTGGCGCAGAGTTCCGGGCCCACGAGGACAAGCGTCATTATTGCGGAGATCGGCGCCCAGAAGAGGGCTTGTGCGGACACGGGCGTCCATTCTGGATCTTGGACTCCGCGAGGCAGGGCGAAGTCTAGCACGGCGGTGCAGGTGTTTTGGATTGGGATAATAAGGTCATCTATAGTAGCGTTCATCAGTATGCGCGACTTGAAGAAAGTATCGAAACAAGGTTCGCGCACTCAACGCCCTGTTCAAATCCAGCCTTGCAACCCGGATCACACGCTCTGTGACCCGTGGCGCGCCGATATGTTCGGCGACTGTAGACTGCAGCCCAAACCCGATTAGCCAGACAGTTCACGGCACACAGAGGCCGTGGTTCGGACCCTATTCATGAATGCGGGAAAGCTCAGCTTCGACGCCGCTGCGCCCCGGACTTCAGGCAGATACTTGGTCGGCAGGATGGCGATCGGCTGCGACGGCTCGAGGCAGTTGAACATGGCGAATGGCAGGCCCCTTTTCAGGTACTCGTCGTACCCGCGTCTCATGATGCTGCCGGATTCGCGTGCGTACCGTTGTATTGAGTTGTTTCCGTCCTCGAATGATAGATAGGGTATGTTGAGCTTCGCGTTGGTCTGTGTAAAGAGTCGGAATGCTAACCATGCGGTGGCCGCGAATGCCGCTGTGAGAAGGACGGTCGTTGCCATTTCCGGAAGAGCTCCTGGTCGCTGAGGATATTCGTGGTGCAAGCGTGCTTGGAGTATGTTGTGTTTAACATTGTTGGTCTTGATTATGGTGGCACCACTGGGTACGCCGTGGTGTCATGTCATGGGGGCTAGATCGGGATGGATGGTACCATCCATAACCCTTTGGCTTTGCCAGGCTCAGCCACAACTATGGTAATTATAAGATCTGCCTCAGAGATTGAGCACAGGTGCACAAGTATCGACTATTGTGCAGTTTTCATAACCACGAAGATAAACCCGTTACAATGCTTGACATATATGGCGGCGTCTTACAGCCGGTACAGGCAGTGCAACGCATACCGTGAATTCCATGACCACTAGATACAAGCCCCGGCAATGGAAGATTGAGATTGAATGAGTGATCTAAGAGGTTGGGAAACAACGACATCATAACCCACGCCCACCATGAAACAGCAGCCTGCGGATCCTGATATTGGCGACATGCGCGACCGCCACGACATCCCTCGGCCTAGGCATTCTGGACGGGAAGATAAGGTAGACGGGTTCACTTTGTGCATCATCAGGCCGAAACTTGTCAAAGTACGCCTTCTTTCCTGAGAGTGGAAGACGCTGGAACGTATATCGATACAGTTTGTCCGCTAGGTGTGCAAGGGACACCGGGATCGCCGATGGTGAGATGTCGGGCAAGGATTCGGAAGGCTCATAGCCGATGCTTAAATAGGAGATGTTTAGTTGGCGGAGGTGTGCCATGGAAGCGAACAGGAGAAGGTCGGTTATGCCTTTTTGCTTTGCACCGGGCGCAGCAATGCACGGATCGATGTGGTAGCCCTGCTTCATACCGACCCAGCGAAGGGCTGCGAAGCCGGCAACTCCCCCGTGTTCGTCTCGGGCGTAGATATATGTCATGAGCGAGGACATGAGGAAAGGATCGTATTCCGTGATAAAGGCTTGTGGTTTGTTGTCCTTAGTGGCGGCGGTATTCCGTGCGATGCACCATTCGTGGTATAACGAACTCAACTCCCACTCCAGCTTGTAGTCTGTGCCATGCAGAGACGGGGTGTAGATGTCCAGCATAAGACCCCCCTTGCTGGGATTTAGGAGCTGTCGGTTCTGTGTGAGTATGCGTTTCCCGCTCTTCTCGTGGACGACCTCGTTGGTCAGCGGGTTGAGGACGCGATTGTTTCCAAACTTGAGGATTGTTGACTTTCGCTTTCGAGCCATATAGTATTCGACGAGATTCGCCCCTGCGCCGAGAACAGACATGCGCCACCCTTTCCGGCGCCGATAGAGCTTGAATTCGGCCATGAGGGCTGCAATCTCGACCGCATTGCACATCGGGTCCCCCATTACGACGGCAACCTTATTCAAGACCTTGAAGCATAGTCCTCCGTGTCCCTCATAACCCACGAATATAGTATAACTCGGATCCAGCAGCCCCATTTGCGAGGGAAGTCCGTATTCGGCCGCTAGCCTCTCCGCGTCCTGGACTGTGGCCGTACCCCCTAGACTAACGACCCGAGGGTATTTCAAGGCGGAGTCGGACAAATTGCTGCTATGCTCGCTTTCCGACGGTGGACTGCGGCGGCTGAAGGAGGTTGTCCGATGCGACTCGGTCATTAGGGTTTCGGAGGAGGTGGTTGCGCTGCCGGGGAGGTGCTGGCCCGGGACTGCCAGCCATTGCGGGGCTGGGGCTTTGGTGTGAAAGGTCGGTTTCAGGTTAAAGGGATGCGGTGCTGTCGAGGCTGGTGGATCTTGTGCTGGGCGGAATTGACGTTGGCATAGTGAGCGTCCGATTGTATCAGCATGCAAGACCTTTTCGCGAGGTTTCGCGGTGATGGCCGGCGTTGCGTTTGATATATGCTTAGACATCTCTTTATCTCTGGCTCGGTATCGATGCGCACACGGGTAGCATAGGGAAAAAGGCGGCTAATGCAGTGAAGATTTTGGGGGTTTTCGTTCCTCTATGTCTAGGTAGGAGCGTAGTTTCCCAGAGGACAATGAGGGTTTCCAAGGAAAATGACAATGCCAGACGGTCGCTCAGGCATCAAACCCTCAGACCAACGAGATATAACTCTGGGGGCTTAGCACTGGGCGCTTACCTCAAAATTGGATATGCGGTTGGCCACGGGTGTGCGCCATGGCGGCGATGGCTCCATGGATTCTAATATGGCAGCCTAGTCAACGAGCAGTGCCTCGTTCGGTGTAACCGTCATAAGTACGGTCTGCATGTCTCTGATCCTAGCTGTTCAGGGCGGTATTCATTGCTCCAAGTATAATAGGGGTTGAAGTTCGACATGCCTTGCATTCGGTGTTTGAACCCTCCGGGCTCGTCCATGACGATGGATTGGTATAGGGATACCCGAAGCATAGAAAGACAAATAGCACATATCGCTGTTTCCACTGAGTGTTGATTATATAATGGAAACATCCATGGATGCACTCTTTGTCCACGCTTCGAAATAACGGGCTAGGCATCATGATTAAGATCAACAAGCTTTGCATGGTGCCACAACCCATGCCAGCACCAGCTAGCCTCGGCCTACTTTCCAGGCAGCAGAGTTTCCAATCTCAGCCCTACAGGACTCCAGTTCGTCTAGGCAGGGGCTCCCGCTCAACTCGGTCAATCGTCCCGTCCGCGGACCCCGACCATGCATTTCATGATGTATGTTTCAATGGCGCCCATTGCCGCTCCGAGCACACAGAAATCAACGCACTGAGGGCTGGTATGACACAGAAAGCAAAAAGATATATTGAAATTAGCTCTCGTATTTCTCTTCAGAGGGTCCCCTCAATTATCAGTATAGGTACACATCCATGCTGAGGAGCTTCTCATGGGCTTAGTACCTAAGGAATCGGGTACTTCGTATTTACCGACTGCACGGGAAAAACTTGAACTTCTTTTGCACGGAAATCAACGTATCCAGTCGTTATCCACGGTAACTAAGACCTATCGAATACATGGCAGATGTCAAAAGAGCGATAAACCTTACCCTCGCTCGTACTGTTCATCTATTCCCAGGTTCCGGCTCCTGCGCCATGCGGTATCATGTGCTAGGGAGAAGGAATCGCGGTTGCTTTCCAGTATTATATCAACTTGGCTTCGTCTTCTAGGGTTTGCGGCTGTATTTGAACTTTGTTAATCGGTGTGGTAGCCAAGCTCCAGGGTACCTCTAGTTAGGGCAAACGAGCCACCATGAAGAATAACCCACTATTTCCCTACACATGCTCCTCGTCGCCAACTCACAGAAACAAAAGCATTCAACAGCTGGAATATTACTGTAGTTCACAGACGTACGGAGCCACAAAACCCTTGTTCCCTTGCTTCAAGGGCTATCTGCTGTCAACCTAGAGCTCGTCCACAGCCTATCACTCTGAGCATACCTATGCCATTGTCTTAATATATAGCTCGCCATTGGTTAAGTATAGTATCTAACACAGAGATCCATACATTGCCACTTCCTGCCGTCGATCCTTCCTTTCCCTCACCCTACCCCCGGGCGGCGACACTCTCTAGGCCTCAGTGCTTCCAGCTTCATAGATGACCTGCACAGCGCTCAGAACCGAAGCCCAAGTATCAAACGGAGCGAATGGAATCCCTTCTCGTTCACAATGCTCCACAAGACCTGGGACTAAGGTCAGCATCCCCATTAAATTAAAGGAGGATTTTCTCCAGCCAAGGTTTACATACCCATTCCGCTCTTTGCGAAGAGAATGTCCGTTTCGGATGCAGCGGACAGATCGGACACTCCATCGCCCGCGTAAAATAAGATGGGACGATCTCGGCTTCTCGATTCAGTGTATGGTCTGATTGCTAGGGATTTATCATGGCCGAAATGACTGACAAAATGAGTTAAGTTACTGTCAGTGGCATTGAGGTAGGGATGTAGTGGACTGCTCACCTGTTATCCCGGAAAGTGAGTTCCCAGTCACGGTTCCTGATAGAACCACAGTCTTTATCTATCCCTCGAAGAGGCTTGATGTCGTTGGCCACTACATAGAGATTCTCTGGTTTGCCGCCAAGTAATTCCTCCAACAGTGACTGTATAACAGGTGCCATGCCGGAGGACAGCACAACGATGGGAACCTCATGCTCCTTGGCCCAATGGTAGAAGGCGACAAAGTGAGAGTCGAATTGAATGTTCTCCTTGAGGGCTTGAATACATCTATTAAATGGCAGTTGCACGCTATCAAGCATGGTCTTGAAAGCCTCTCTATTATAGTAACATCAATACCGTCTCGAGATCTCCAAATGGCCAACTTACCTGAATGTTATCTTGCCCTGAAGCAGGTCCAGCTCGAGAACCTCTCGTTTTTCTCTTCCAAAACCATAATTATCAACCTTAAGGAGAGCATCGTGAACAAGAAACTGCTGAATTCAGGTTGATGGGCTAAATACCAGGTAGTCATTACCTGCAGCTTCATGTGAGACAGAGACGCATATGACTTCAGGAAGAGTTTGTACTAACTGTCTTGTAGTGTGATGGTCCCATCGAAATCCGTGAAAAAAATCATCCTGCCATTTTGCTTCAAGTCTAGAAGCTGGTCTCTCACGGTGTTCTTAACCATACTGATTCTCACTTAATTCTGACCTTCCTTTGAGATAGGGCAAGACCGCCTACATAGCAGGGGCCGGGGAAGGGCTCATGTTTTTAATATTCGTCAAGTTCATAACGCAGTTTTCTTTCCTCAGGAGTAACCTAAATCAGGGTCGGGATTTCTACGCTACTAGATACAGAGGAAGCTCGGGGCGATAATTGGTGACGTGATAGATTCATACAAGCCCGGGCATCCGAGTCAGTAATGACATACATCCTTGAAGTATCATATCATGTGCCAGCCTAGAAAACAACGGATTCAATACGAGACGGTCTAGATTTGATGTCAGCATGGAACCCGGTCGTGTGATGCGGGGAGACCGGAGAGTAAGCATCATATACCATGCTCGGCTCTCCGCAGTGTCCAAACCATACAGCAAGGAGATGTATATCCTTGATTTTAGAACATACTTAAGCGAAACTGACATCTCTATAGCTTCACACAACGTGTTCAACCAACTGAGCACAAAATCAAATTGTTTCCATCTATATCCCGATTTCAACCGATAATCACAATGTCGTCCATGGACAAGATCTTCTCAGGATACCGTGCACGCCAGGCACTCCAAGAGCGAAATCATAGCCCTTTCTCCAAGGGCATTGCATTTGTGGACGGCGAGTTCGTCCAGCCCAACGACGCCCGTATCCCCTTGCTCGACGAAGGCTTCATGCACAGCGACCTGACGTATGACGTCCCCTCAGTCTGGAACGGCCGCTTTTTCCGTCTGGACGATCACATCGAGCGCCTTGTTACCAGCTGCGAGAAAATGCGGCTACGATTCCCCCTGTCTACAGATCGGGTAAAAGAGATCCTGACGGAAATGGTGGTTAAGAGCGGGATCCAAGACGCGTTCGTGGAGCTTATCGTGACACGGGGGATGAAGAGTGTACGTGGGAACAAGCCCGGGGATCTGCTTGATTCGAATCTCTATCTTCTTGTCCTGCCGTATGTATGGGTGATGGATCCTCAGGACCAATACACCGGTGGCAGCGCCATTATCGCACGCACTGTCCGGCGCACTCCGCCCGGGGCAATGGATCCGACCATCAAGAACCTGCAATGGGGCGACTTGACAAGAGGCCTGTTTGAGGCTATGGACCGCGGCTCTACGTATCCCTTCTTGACGGATGGGGACACCAATCTGACTGAGGGATCTGGGTTCAATATCTTCCTCGTGAAGGATGGTGTTCTCTTCACCCCGAACCGGGGTGTCCTTGAGGGGATCACGCGTAAGAGCGTGATCGATGTGGCAGAGAATAACAGGATTGAAGTTCGGCTTGAGACGATCCAGGTTGAGCTTGCGTACCGGTGTGATGAGATCTTTATGTGTACGACGGCAGGCGGCATTATGCCTATTACTACGCTTGACGACAAGCCGGTTAGCGATGGCCGGGTTGGGCCAGTTACAAAGGTCATCTGGGATGCGTATTGGGCGATGCACTATGATCCGGCGTATAGTCGTCCGATCAACTATGACTAGGGTTGGTCGAGGATGCATGGATTGTTGAGCTGTTACTTGATACTTTCTGTAATGTATTCATAACATGCTTTGCAGGCGGGCAGTTACAATGAATTCTATGTGTATGAATAGCGTTGATCGGAGTGCCCTTCCATTGCACCTGTCGATGGTTGATTGAACTGGGAGAGTACCTCAACCATACCCAGGACGATGCTATACTTTCTTCTATCTCGTCAATAGTCTGACACCAATAGCAGACCTGGTAAATCCGTATAGCGGCACAAGTAATAGTTGGATTCGAGGGAAATGAATTGATCAAGTAAATCAACAACAAACGATTTCTTCCCACCAAAGCAAGCCAAGAGCATCCAATCCTTAAGGCCATGAAACACAGAATGACTAGCCTGCGAGAGCTGCGTGGACATCTTTCCATACACTCTCCATCACCCTCACTACACGCCTCACAATCTCATCCACATCATCCTTCTGCACAGTAAACGCCGGAGCAATGAGGAACTGGTCCCCCTTCCAACCATCCGCAGCCCCAGTCGCGCTAAAGATACAAACCTCATACCCCTTCTCCAGCCCTCGAGCCCTAATCCTCTTCGCCAACCCCAGCTCCGGATCCAACGGAACCTTGGACACTTTATCCCGGACAAGCTCGACCCCCCAAAACAAGCCGCGACCTCGAACATCGCCGACAAGAGGGTGATCCCCCAAGTGCACTTTCAACTGTTCCCCAAGATACGCCCCCATGCGCCGCGCATTCTCAACCAAGTTATTCTCCCTGATATACCGCTGCGTCGCCAGCGCAGCAACGCACCCGAGCGGCTGGGCCTGGTACGTCTGCCCATGCGCAAAGGAGCCGCTGCCCCGTTTCAGGGCGTTGATGACGCGCTCGTTGACCAGCACAGCTGATACGGGGCCGTATCCGCCGCCGAGGACTTTTCCGACGGTCTGGATGTCCGGGGCGACGTCGTCGTGCTGCCAGGCGTGCTGTGCTCCTGTCCGCCCGAGTCCGCACATGATCTCGTCGAATATCAAAAGCGCGCCGTGTCGGTCGCAGACTTCTCGCACTGCGCGGAGATACCCTGGGGCTGCGGTGACACAACCTAGGGCCTAAGACCAAACAAGAGAGAGGGTAAATGAGTGATTAGTCTGTTGCCTTTGAACATAGCGACGCACGGATATGGAAAGAAAGTCAGGGGGGAATGGGGAAGATAACTTACAGTCCCAACCATGGGCTCCAGAATAAAGGCAGCGACAGTCTCAGGACCAAGCCTCTGGAATTCGGCCTCAAGTTCGTCCTTCAGGCGAGCCACATACTCCTCGACTGATTCTCCGTCGCGCATTTCCCTCCATGGGTGACAGGGCGACACCTTGGAGACGTTCTTCAGCAACAGCGGCTCGAAGAGTGTCCTCCGGGATTTGATATCACCGACAGACAGCGCTGCTATGGTGCAACCGTGCCACGACCCTCTTCGAGCGATGAAATTGACCCGTTGCGTCGTCCCTTGTGTCTGCTCCGCAAAATATTGATAGGCCAGTTTCATCGCGGCCTCGACGGCTTCAGAGCCTGCGTCGTTGTTTCACAGATTAGCGGCTTGATGATGGATACTCAGGAAAGGAAGACGAACCAGATCCAAGGATGCATGCACGCGATAGCCGCCCGTTCGTGGAGTCGATCAGCAGGTCTGCCAGCTCAAGGGCAGGGCTGTTCGAGAAGAATCCAGGATGGCAGTAGGCGACCGTATTTACCTGACGGATGACTGCCTCTTTGACCTGCTCGTTGCCGTGGCCAATGGCTGACACGGCGGCTCCGCAGGTTGCGTCCAGGATCTTGAGGCCGTTCTCCAGGGTGAAGTACATCCCTTCGGCGGATGTTACCACCGGGGGAGAGTGGCTGTCGGTGACGCTTTGGTAGAGGTATGTAGGCTCCTCGTTGGATCCCATTACGGTGAGCAATTGGAGAAGGTAGGTATGGTAGATATAGGCGATGTGAAAGCTTAGGACTGAGGTAAAAAGTGAGTGCTTAGGATAGATTACAATCTTGGGTAGGAGTTACGGAAAGGGTTTTAAGTATTCTCAGGAGGACTAGATCGAATATCCGCATATAGATTCCCATCTCGCAACGAAATATTCCAGACACGCCTTGCTGCTCGTGTTTGCTAGCCAATTGAATCGTACAATTGTCAACCCAACTGACCAAGTACACCTTGATGGCGGATTCCACAGGCTGAATGACAAATACACTGAATCATGATACTATTCAAGAGACGCTCGTCAGAATTTAGGTTCTGCTTACAGTCTCGGTGGAGGGATAGGGTTACATTCATCCCTATGTAAGCCACAATGCTTTGTACACCCCGACTCCAGATCAAATGGAAATGTCAGACCCAATATTTGAGGAATAAGCCCATTGCAAAGACTGCGCGCTTTCCCTAAGTTCCGGCAAGCTTCCGAGTGCTCCGGATGCATTTCCGGAAGCAGGGGATCGCGCTCGATGTGAGAAGATCTAGATGTCATCGCACAGGGAATGTCCACGGGCGGCTGGGCCTGTCATTCCGAAAGCAGCACCCTCATGCGGGGTTAGAGCCCCAGTTCCCATTATATGGTTCATGTCAGATTTATGGGCCAACAAGGGTGTCCTCGTTGGCTGGTTTGGCCCCGTAGCATCCCATTGAACGGATGAAGTTGATGCCGAGAAAAGATAGGAAATGGTCCCCAGAGAGTTGATTACCATGGTTTCACGTAGAAAGCTCATGAAATAGTGATTCTACCGCGTTTGTAAGAGAAATACACCCATTATGCTCGACCTCCCGATTAGGCGGCTCTAAAAAAAGAGTGAGAATGCACATACCTAATCAACTATACTAATTAGGACCTTGTTTCTTCCTGGACCAATACACCTGACGTATTTGACTTTCCCAATATTCAGGACTACAGCCTCTTCCGCCTGGATCAGAATCCGCTTCTCACATGTCGACTTGCCCGGCTTACTTGATCATTGCGCCTGATACAGTATACCTCTGCACAACCCATCACCCAGCATCAGCTTTCCCTGCGAATACACTTCTTGAGCCTTCCTGAGCCCTATTGAGCGAAAATTCTCAAAGCGCTGAAGATATGTCTCGGATTCTTCCTTCTGACGACGCAACGAACCCTTTGCTACGGACAGCGAGGGTAGGGCCTGTGGCAGCTGCAGACGAGACATGCAATGTCCCGACAGGAGCACACAGTAACGGGCATGTTGAGGCCTCGCTGGTCAAGTGGAACGAGCCTCGCATCAACACATGGAGGGTTCTTGCTACCTTCTTCAGCTTCATCATAGTCGGAGCTAATGATGGAACATATGGCGTACGTGACTATGGTATCTATCCAAACTGACAATCAACAGACTCGCTAATCACTTTGCCATGCAGGCCCTGGTTCACTATGTATGTTCCTGCCATTCACACCGGCGTCTACCCCCCTAATATCTGACGAAAACCCATCTCCCGATCTAGCTCGGCGAATACTATTCCATCGACTACGCCATTCTCTCCCTGGTCTTCCTTTCACCGTGTATAGGGTACACCGTCGCAGCCCTCGGGAACAGCTGGCTGCACGCACACTTCGGGCAGCGCGGCGTGGCACTGCTAGGATCAGGATGCCATCTGCTAGCCTACGTTTCCTCCGCCCTGCATCCGCCGTACCCCGTCCTAGTCCTGATTTTCGTGCTGGCCGGGCTGGGAAACGGTCTTTTGGACGCCGCGTGGAATGTCTGGATTGGTGGGATGGCTGACAGCAGTAGGCTGATGGGGTTCCTGCACGGCTTCTATGGCCTCGGTGCGGCCCTTGCTCCGTTGACTGCGACGTCGCTGATCAGTCGCCATGGCCAGCCGTGGTATCGGTATTATTACTTCATGGCCGCGGGGGCGTTTCTGGAGCTCCTGGCTCTCACGGCGACGTTCTGGTCGGCGCGGGGGAGTGTGGGCAATACCCTGGATCATGCGCCGGAGCATGGGGATGGAGATGGAGAAGGCATTCGACACAGACAGCGGCGTGGGGGGGTTCGGGATAGTGCGCTGATCCAGTCAGTGCGGAATCCCGCTACTTGGATAATATGTTTGTTTATTTTCATTTACTCCGGGGTGGAGATTGCCGTTGCGGGGTGGATTTTCGAATTCCTTGTTGACCAACGAGGGACATCATCCTTGCAAGCAGGCGTGGTCAATTTCCTCTATTGGGCTGGTCTCACCCTTGGCCGGGTGATTCT
Organism: Aspergillus mulundensis; assembly: GCF_003369625.1. NCBI lineage: Eukaryota > Fungi > Ascomycota > Eurotiomycetes > Eurotiales > Aspergillaceae > Aspergillus > Aspergillus mulundensis. The sequence goes on from NW_020797888.1 coordinate 1,301,125, forward strand.
CGGATTCTTGACGAACTATCTACGTGCTGAGAAATCGACGGTGATGGGGTACTTGCTGGCGTGTGTGGCATGCCACTCGGTCTTTTCTCTCGTCCATGGTTCCTTTGCGGTCTCGGTGACTACGGTGACCCTGCTAGGGTTCTTTCTCGGTCCATTATTTCCGGAATCTGTTATTGCTCTGGTTCACCTGCTGCCGAAGGAGCTGCACATTGCCGGTATTGGCATCGCAGTGACGTTGGGGAGTGCCGGGGGATGTGTCTTTCCATTTATCATCGGGGCACTTGCGAACGTTGCAGGTATTGGGGTCTTGCCATTGGTCATTTTTGTGATGCTTGTTAGTTGCTCTTTCCTGTGGTTCCTCTCTGCTGTTGTTTTGAAAAGAAGATACTAGAGTTTATAGTAGGCTAAACTTCTACCATTCAACGTTTAAGGCGCTGGATATTACACCAAAAATTAGAAATTGTATTTTGCCACGTAGCAAGATGCGTAGGGCTTTCTTAAGTATTGTCTGCTTTTAAGCCATATAATTTCATGGCTTAAGGACTGGTGAGCGGACGGACTTATAAAAGTACCATACAAAGACATGTTTTAAAGCTGAGCGAGCCCCAGAGACAGTGCTGGAATGAACAGTCAGGGCTTTAAAGGAGCGAAGAATCTTAGTGCTATAGAGCCGTGGCTTCGACGTTGTGGGTGTGTGAAGTGAGATCGATGGGAGGTCGTGTCGTACGGCTGGATTTCCCTGCAATCGCGTTACCTTTCTCTCTGAAGCAACCTTGGATTACTCGATCCGAGCCTTGTCACAATCGCTCCTTGCATTTACGCGCTGTGGTCCACCCGAGCGTCGGCAGCTTTGTTCCACCGGACGGGGAATTGGATCCTTCCCAGTATCAGCTCTGGTTGATGGCGGAGTGATGCAAACAATAGAGGACAGTGTGCCATCATCTCTCGGCCGTGATTTCCGAACTGAAGATGATCGTTCCGTTTCCGTGCCATTTTATCAGACATGACGCACTTGTCCGGTCAGCGCTCCTGGAATTGAACAGCAGGGAGGCTGTGAGACACCTGGAGAAATGTGAATACATTATAACAGTGCCTATCTTTGGACTGATGGGGCACTTCAGGCACCTCCAGGCGGTTAGGGAGCTTGCACCGGATTATGGTTGGACTAGGAGTCCCCCCAGTCCAGTGCAGCGCCTCAAGAGATACCATAGGTACTTAAGGTAACACCGAAGATAATAACCGCCAGTCAGTGCCAAATCAGAGTGAATTGTCATGTTTCAACACTATGCACCACCTCAGAAGTGGCTTTTTCCAGCCTTGTCTCCACGGCACTTAAAGCCCTCGAGTCTGACAGATATTCCACGGATGGCCTGCCTACTACTTTACCCAAGCTTTCCACCCAAGCAGCGCAGCACAACGCAACATGTCCTGCCACAGCAACAGCTCTGCTACTCTTGCAAACAACCCCGAGTGCGAACTCCTTCCTGTAACGGGCACTCCGCCACCACCCGCGCCCGAGCCCGCGAAACCACAAACCCCCCCGGGCTTGTTGCTACGAGTCCTCGACACCTGGTTCTACGAGATCATCGCCATGCTCTTTAGCATATCTTCCATGGTCACCGCGCTTGTTATACTCAAAGTCTACGAGGGAAGAGCACAGCCCAGGTTCGCGTACGGATTGACGCTGAACGCTCTCATCTCTCTGCTTGCTACCGTGTGCAAGTCCTCGCTGGTATACGTCGTTGGCGAGTGCATTAGCCAGTTGAAGTGGGTTTGGTTTCATCGAGGGAAGAAAAAGAAGGCACTGGGTGGGATACAACTGTTTGACAGTGCCAGTCGGGGCCCGCTCGGGTCACTCTTCGTTCTGATGCAGCACAAAGGACAGTCATTTGTCTCGATCGGGGCCCTAGTCATCGTCCTGGCGCTGGCATTCGACACGTTCATGCAGCAAGTTGTGAGGCATCCGTTGAGGGAAATCGAATCCCGACAGGACAGTCGCGCAGCAGCCAATCAATCCATGGGAGTCATCCCAGACGCTCTGGCAGATGACACTGAGAAGCTCATCTATACCGGGCTGTGGGCCTATGACTTTGAGGTCAGGCCGACCTGCCCGTCGGAGAATTGCACCTGGTCCTCATTCCCCTCTATCGAAATGTGCAGCCATTGTGAAGACTACACCGATCGTGCTTCTTTTGGAAATTGGGCCTTACCGATGGTAAACATAAGCCATAACGGGACTTTCACTGCATCGTTCACTATTGACCTCCCAGAACATAAGCTCCCTGGTAACCATAGCATTAGCGTGCTGGCCGGCGGAGGTGCGAAACGGTCAATATATCTGGACTTCCCCCACCACATACTCTGGCAGCCGTACCAGTACTACGACGGGAGATCGACTGACAGAACAGTCCTGGGTGTCAAACATCCACTAACGACCATATCCTATGCTAATGTCGTCATTCCCAAGAGACGCGTGGCAGTGGAGAATGATATGCTGGACTTGGGACAGACATTCACCCTGGCCAAAGTCACACACTGTGTGCTCTCCCCCTGCCTGAGGACATATGACATATCCATCACCGGCGGGAGACCGTTCATCAACGTCTCTTCTCCGGACTGGGGCGAGCGGCATTCCGCCCCGGAGAGACGGTCAACAACGTGCTGGAAATCCTCACACAGCGGAACCGTCTTCAACTGGGAAAATGTTTCTTACACCGGCCGCGTCGACTTCTCTGAGCTTGCCTTCTGCACCGAAGGCGACTACGGTCTTCGCCACTACTTCGTTGACACCAGGAGACAGAAAAACTCCTCGAACGGCGTAGTCGAATGGGAAGCTCCAGCTTACCGCGGCCCTCAACTGCTCAGTGACATCAAGACACCCGTCCTCGACAGAGTGGAAGCCCTAGGGCTGCAACCGGTGATGCACAATATCGCGGCCTCGTTCACCAGAGCAGCTCTCCTGGCCAACAATGCCAGCACAACAAACTACGGCACCGTCTACTCCTACCGAGTCTATGTTTGCGTCGAGTGGATCTGGACCGTTTTCCCCGTGGCTCTGGTTGTCCTTGGCGCATGCTTTCTGGTTATCACCATCCTCATCAACAAGCGCCAGAGACTTCGTTTGTGGAAATCCTCTGTTTTGGCTGTCCTGTTCCACGGCTTGGATAGCATGCCAGAGACTGTTGGCGATGATTACTTTGCTACAGCGAGCTCGATGGAGCAGACTGCAAAGGGGCTTGAAGTGCGACTGGAGACGGTAGATTCGCGGAGGGGTTTGATTTTGAATAGGAGCTAGCTTAGCAGGCCATAGCGTTTTCCTGCTCCTCATTATCATTCTCATCTACATTTCCCTCAGACTGATCTCGGGGATAAGGGGCCTGGGGAGTGCTGCACATCCATGCCAATTTGTATGTCCCGGGCGCGGGTTATGGCTTGGACGGCCACAGACAGCAAGCTCGTCCCCACTTGACTCAACATGCAAATTTTTGACCCTGGCTCGCGGGTAAAAGGGACAATTCAACCGGTGGAAATAGCCGATCGCTCTTTGGCCGCCCCAATTTGTTTTGCAGAGTGGGGGATTCAGGGAATGCCTGCATGATGACGGCGGTTAGCCACTTGGCAGGAGGGGGAAGAGGCAATCCAGGTACAAGAATACGCCATATCCAGCGAATTCTTACCGAGATGCTGGAGACATTTATCCACGAGCCTTCTGTACTGAACATGAGAGTGCCCAACCTTTTTCTGGGCGCCATAACAGCCACTCTCGGGGCGGCAGTTGTCAATGGCAAGGCGCTAAGATCATCCTGTCCAGCAACTCATGGAACTGCAGCAGATGGCAGCGACTCCATTCTGCAGACGGGGTATCTCATTGGGAATGGGAAGCTCGGAGGTATGGTATTCTCCATACTTCGCCTCCTGAAGCATATACTGAGCCGTGTCCAGCAATCCCGTTCGGACCTCCAGGTGCTGAGAAAATCAACCTGAATGTCGACTCTCTGTGGTCGGGTGGTCCTTTCGAGGTCGAGGTCTGTAGCAACTTGCTTTCCAGTTCTTTCTATGCCAGCATACCGATTTATATGCGGAGCAGAACTACACCGGCGGCAATCCGCCCTCGCCTCTATACGACGCTCTCCCTGGAATCCGAGAGAAGATCTTTCAGAATGGAACAGGTGGTGAGCCAAAAGCCAGCCATTGCACTTTTGATACCTACAACACTAAACATGCTTCACAGAGATGCAAGAGCTACTAGGCAGCGGGGACCACTACGGCTCTAATCGCGTGCTGGGGAATATAACCATCTCCTTCGACGCAGCGGAATCATACACCAGATATGAGAGAACACTTGATCTGTCGGATGGTGTTCACCGGACTAAGTATAGAGTCGGGAATGGGTCAGCCGAGATTGAGTCTTTCATCTTCTGCTCCTACCCCGACCAAGTCTGCGTCTATCATCTGCAATCGGATGCGAACTTACCAGTTGTCACCGTCAACTTCGAGAATGTTCTTGTCGATCAGACTCTCCTGCGGACCTCCTGCAAAACCAACAAAGACAGGGCCGTTCTACGGCATTCCGGTGTCACGCAAGCGGGCCCGCCTGAAGGGATGAAGTATACCGCGATTGCGGAGGTGCTAGATGTCAAATCCACAACCACTTCATGTCTGCAAGAGAGTAGGCTGCAAGTATCCTCCAGGAAGAAGGAGGTCACTATAGTCATCAGCGCGGAAACAAACTACGACCAGAAGGCAGGAAATGCGGCAAATAATTGGTCGTTCAAGGGAGAAGACCCTGAGCCCGTTGTTGATAGGATCTCCTCCGGAGCCAGCTCAAGAGGCTACAGAGCCCTTCTTAATCGCCATATCAAAGACTACCAGTCTCTGATGGGAGAGTTCACCCTCGACCTCCCAGATATTCTAGGGTCAAGCGGCAAAGACACGGCCTCTTTACTCGAATCCTACTCCTACGACTCAGGGACCGGAGACCCCTATCTAGAATCCCTCCTCTTCGACTACGCCCGCCACCTCTTAACCAGCTCTAGTCGGCCGAACTCTCTCCCAGCAAACCTGCAAGGCCGCTGGACCGAGTCACTGACCGCCGCATGGAGCGCCGACTACCACGCCAACATCAACCTGCAGATGAACTACTGGCTCGCAGACCAGACCGGCCTGGCAGAGACACAGCACGCGCTCTGGAACTACATGGAGGATACCTGGATTCCGAGAGGCACGGAGACGGCGCGCCTCCTGTACAACGCAAGCGGGTGGGTCGTGCACAACGAGATGAACACATTCGGGTTCACGGCGATGAAGGGGGATGCAGGCTGGGCGAACTGTAAGCTCCACCACCGCTCTCTCCACGTTAATAGCATCTGACAACAGGACTGGACGTGGGCAGACCCCGCCGCCGCAGCCTGGATGATGCAGCACGTGTGGGACGCGTTCGACTACACGCGCGACGAAGCCTGGCTCCAGGGCCAGGGGTACGCGCTCCTCAAAGGCGTCGCGGCATTCTGGGCCTCAAGCCTCGTAGACGACGAGTTCTACAACGACGGCTCGCTGGTCGTGAATCCGTGCAATAGCCCCGAGACCGGGCCGACGACGTTCGGGTGCGCGCACTACCAGCAGCTGATCGTCCAGGTTTTCGAGTCCGTGCTTGCGGCGCAGGAGTTCGTGCACGAGACCGATGTCCAGTTCGTCGCGGATATCGCCGCGGCTTTGGAGAGGCTAGACACAGGCCTGCATTTTGCGTCGTGGGGCGGGCTCAAGGAGTGGAAATTGCCCGAGCGTTATGGGTACGATGTCAAAAGCACGCATCGCCATCTCTCGCATTTGGTAGGGTGGTATCCAGGCTACTCCATCTCCTCCTTTGCAAGCGGGTACAACAACGTCACGATCCAAAACGCCGTCCGGGAAACGCTGATCGCGCGCGGGCTGGGCAACGCGCAAGACGCAAACGCGGGCTGGGCCAAGGTGTGGCGGGCGGCGTGCTGGGCGCGTCTGAACGATAGCACCATGGCCTACGCTGAGCTGCGGTATGCGATTAGTGAAAACTTCGTGGGGAACGGGCTGAGCATGTACTGGGCGACGAATCTGCCGTTCCAGATCGATGCGAATTTCGGGCTTGCGGGGGCGGTGCTGGGGATGTTGGTTGTGGACTTGCCTTTGGCTGCTGGTGAGACTGAGGCGAGGACGGTCGTGCTGGGGCCGGCGATTCCGGGTGCTTGGGGGCGTGGGAGGGTTCGGGGGTTGAGGCTGCGGGGGGGTGGGAAGGTCGATTTTAGCTGGGATGGGAGGGGGGTTGTGGATTCTGTCAGGGTTGTATCGATGCTTAAGGGGAAGGTGAGGCTGGTTAATGTTGAAGGGAGGGTTCTTGTTGAGGGTTGAGGCTGTCTATCGGGAACTGGTTGTGTAGATAGGGGGGGATGGTGCGCTTGAGATCACTGGCTGGACTGAACTTATCCATTCAAGCCGAAGGGGAGGGATGCCGGCACCTACAGTGTCATACTGGGGTGTATCGAAGGAGGTTGTGCTACCAGTAGAGTGAATGCCCGTAGTCCGTTGAACACCTACTCGGCTATCATGCTGGTTTCTGATCAGAGTGTGAACTGAACCAAGTGGATAGAACAAGCAAAAGAATGTCCAGAACACACAACATAAACAGCAAAATGACCAACACAAGCCTATACGCAAATCCACAGAGCACAATGAAACACGTGAAGACATCCGAAATCGTGAAGCAGACATCATACCTACCTATCATAGACTGAACCTTTACACAGCCACCCTAGTACCATAGCACTGCATCCCCACATACCCTCAACGCAACGAAAGACTAAGTCCCAACCCCAAAAGCATCATCCTCACCCCATTATTAACACCCAGCCTATCCTCCGTCTCATCCAGCGCCGCCATGAGCTCCTCATGCAGATACTTCAGCACGTCCCGCGTGTAGTCCAGCGTCCGGGCCTCCTCCATCGCCGCCAGGATATGCCGCTTCACCTCGCGCGGGAGAGCTGTCCCGGGCACCCGGTTGAAGAGGGCGGAGGTGATGCGGTCGGGGTGCCGGGTGTGGGTGAGCAGGTGGATCAGGGGAAGCGAGAACTTGCCCTCGTCGAAGTCTTCGCAGAAGCCTTTTTTCGATTCGTACTGCGTTGGGTGGGTTAGCAGCCCCAGCTACCGAAAAGAAAACGTGGCGAGGCCAGGCAGAAACTGGAGACTGGAGACTCACGTCTGCAGACGTCAGGTTCAGATAGTCGTCCCTGATCTGGTAGTACCGCCCGGTTAGGGTTAGGAGTCGGGAAAGCGCCGTGTCTAGAGGCCGGCTGATTGGTGATTCGGCGGTCATGAGGCGCAGCATCAGCCGGAAGAGGCTGCCGGTCTTGTTGTCGACCATCACGATGTACTCTTCTGTTGTTGGGCAGCGGGCGTGGTGCCGCCAGTACAGATCGAGGCTCTGGCCGCGGTGGAGGTTGCGGAGTTCGTCTGTTGCACGTTAGCATGGATAGCAGGTAGAGTAAGGAGTGATGTACCGATGAAAATGTCCAAGCACTTGGGATTGTAGAGCTGTGTCACTTCATGGACTGTACTGACGTAGATGTAGTTGGCGCTGTTGATGGTCTGGCTGATGCCGTAGAAGGCGTGCGTGACGGGCTGGCCGCGTCGGAGGGCCGAGGCGTCTTCAATGTCGTCGAGCCTGAAAGGTCAGCGGGTGACGCTCGGCTAGCAAAGTACTCACATCAGAGACGAGTTGTGCAGCATGTGGACGATGTTCTTGATGCGCTCGAGGGAGCTGGAGGGGACCTGCAGCCAGTCGTTGAGGGCGTCGAGCAGCTTGTTGCGGTTCTTCTGGGATGGGAGCGAGTCGATGTAGTCGTATGGGGCGTTGCAGATCTGCGTATGTCAGTCCAGTACGCCTTGAGGAGATTAGGGGGCTTGCCTCGCCGGGAGCTTCTTGGAACGGAGCCGTATAGGCAGCCATGCAGTTGGTGCAGGTGCCGTGCGCCTTGAATGGCTGAACATAGACTCCATTGCTTACACTACCATTCCCATTGCTTCCATTGCTCCTTTCTTTGAAATGATGCTCATCCTGGGCATGCCCGTTACCGTTCTGGGTTGTTAGGGCCGGAGCCTGAGCCTGCACCTCGTGTCCATTAGCGTTGGTGATTGCTCGTGGCTCACGCACGATGCCCTCCATACCCTTCGGCAGAGGATACCCCTCCAGCACTCGCAGAGCACCGTGGGCCTTCCCAATAATCGTTGCGCGGTCCTCGGCGGTGGTAGCGAGATCTGTCCGGTGGTAGCGACCGGCATGGGCCATCCAGAACATGCTCCCGGACATCAACGCCATCGTCATGACAAGATACCTGCGGACTTCGCCAGACTCGGGGCCCGCCTGGCGGCTCCAGGCATCAAACCCATCCATCCACTCCTTCTCCCTGCGGATCACCTCCGCCTTGATGATCTCCTTCGCCTCCTCCTCGGTGTACCCATACTCCCGCATGAACAACGCAACCCCATTCTGGAGCCGGTCCAGCGTCCCAGACCGATGATGCTCATCAAACTCCTTGGGAAAGCTATAGTAGTCATTCCCCAGGATCCCACCCGCACACGCCAGCTGCGTAAGATACCGAACCGACTCCTTCTCCTCGTCGCTAATGCGGATGTCGTTCGTCCAGCATCCAAACGAAATGCCCCAGCTGCGGTGCGAGTCACAAGTCAGCCATGTACCATGGATCAGCATGTAAACCGGCGGCGACTTACTTCCCCCCAGACTCGTTGACCCGATGCTCAACATACTGCTCCCACGACATATTGTTGTGCGTGCTCCTCTCCTGCGCATCAAGGTGGCCCTTCCACCCCTTCAGATGCCCGATGCCCGTGAAGGGGTCGACGGCAATGAGATCGCGCGCGACCTGCACGGCGATCCGGTTGATCTCGAACGTGGGCTCGATGCGCCGGCCCGACTGCAGCTCGCTCAGCATCGCGATGCCAAAGTCCTGCGTGAGCTCGTCCATCTTCTCGGCGCTGATGCTGTCGCTGACATCTAGGACTGCTTAGCATCACCCACGTAGACTTATGGCGGAGACATACCATCCCAGAAGAACGCGCAGTCGCTGAGCACGGCGTTCAGCGAGACTCGCTCGGGCAGACAGTCTGGGTACGCCCATTGGTTGTAGTGGCCTAGGTGCGTGGTGCAGGCCTGGAAGTCGAGCTTGTCCTGGTGCAGGCCGTCGAGCTTGCAGGCGCGCTTCCAGTTTGCGGTGAATGTTGCGCTCGCTTCGATGGCTTCGGCTGTGGCCTTGGAGCAGAAGACGGGGTAGGTGCAGAAGTGGTCGGCTGGGAGAGGGTCGTAGTCGGCGTAGTTGATCGGCACGCAGTGCTTCATGACATCGTTGATCGTGTCCATTGTCGGTGTTGGTTGACTTGGGATAGACTGAATAGAATGCTAGTGGAGATTGGGATCGCCAGGCAGAGTAACCTTGGTGTCTGCGGTATTTATATCATGATGCTGGGGGAGTAGCTTCTAAACCAGGCTTCTGAGCCTCGGATGGCCCTCACTGTAGCTCTGTGGGCCATCTCAGCTTCCCGTCCAGGGCATCCCTGCTCGTAGAGTTCATTACCAGGTATCCATATCTGACAGCGGGGTCGGTGCGCTGTTGGTGTGATTTCCAATCGAACCATGGTGGCGTTCTAAATTGGTCGCAATACCCGAGGTGCTGTGGCATTCTGTCTGACAATGCCTGGCAGACGATGAATATACAGCGGGATTCATATCATTTCGACCATGGCATCCAGGCTCCCAGGCATTTGGAACCTGACTATCCGTTGACGACGCCGTAAATCACCACAATGAGCTGCAACCTGACCAGCACTCTATGCCCTGGTATTCTTCTCACTCTCTCCTTTCAGCGTCTGATTGAGCTAACGACCATGCTTCCGCCCAGAGCTGCTATCCCCGTTCCTCGACGGCAGGCATATGCCACTCCTCGCGGTGGCACTTTTCACCATCATCCCCTGGGCCCTGTACTTCAACATTTCCAGTTCTGCAGCCAGAGACGCCCACAAAGTCACAGAGATCCCAACGGTGACGAGGCCACGACTGCTAGATGCGTACCGATCCGGCGTCTGGTGGAGGATCTTCCTCCCCCGGCTCGTTCCGTACCTCGAAGAAGGATACTACAAGGTAATTATCCATTCCCAGCTCAGCACACCTGAACCACTGACACAGAGGCAGTACTGCAAGAATGGCCAGCCGTTCCGGATCTGGCTCTCCGGCTTCCAAGACTACGCGTATATCCTGCCAGAGAAATACCTGGAGCGGATCAAGAACGCGCCGCCGACGGAGGTCAGCTTTACAGCGGTTGTCAATACAGTGAGTCTGCACAGCAGTGATAGACCTGCCAAACACGGTCCTGACAAGCAGCAGTATTTCTACGTGGGCCTTCCCACCGGGGAAATCAACAACCTCATCGTCCAAGTGGTGTCCAAGCTCATGAACAGTAACCTAGGTACGTGGCAAGGATTCCTCCCGCTGCGCAGTCTAACAGTTCCATCACCGGTCCAGCAACAATCAAACCAATCGTGCACGGCGCAACCGCCAAAGCCCTAGACCGCAGCATCGGGCGCCCGCCGCACTGGAAAAAGATCAACGCATTCGAGCTCGCGCTGAAAACAGCACAGGGCCCCGGCGCCCGCATCCTCTACGGCGAAACCCTATCCAACAACGCGGGCTTCGTCGCCGGCGTCTCGCGCTACGTCGCCAACATCCTCGCCTACGCCTTCACGCTGCGCTTCATCTCGTTCGGCCCGCTGAAAAACACCATCCTCTACCTGATCCACTGGCGGCACCGCCGGTCCCTCCCGGCCGTCGTGACGCCGCTGAACGACGAGATCGCCGAGCGCAAGCGCCGCCAGGCGTCTGGGCTCGCCGACGACGAGAAACCGTTTGATTGCGTGCAGTGGGCGATGGACCAGGATGTGCCGGAGGAGGATAAGAAGGGCGAAGACATTGCGCGTCGTCTTGTTGCTGTTGCGGCGGGGTCGATTGAGACGCTGGCGAGTGTACTGGTCAAGCTGCTTGTTCAGCTTGCCGCGCATCCGGAGTGCCATGCGGAGATCCGGGGGGAGATTGTGCAGTGTCTGGGGGAGGAGAACGACGGCTGGACGGTCAAGGCGACGGGCAGGATGCGCAGGCTGGAATCGTTCATCCAGGAGGCGCTGAGGGTCACTGCGGGGGTGATGGCGAGTACGTCCGCCGACATTAGGGCATCTTTTCCACAAGACCTGCATGGGAAGTCCGTGTTAACAAGGCGTCACAGTGACAGGGCTGCGCGTCGTAACGGCCGACAACTTCCGCCTCGACAGGGACATCGTCCTCCCCAGGAACGCGCTGCTTGCGTTCCCCACGCGCAGCATCCTGCACGACGCAGAGATCTTCCCTGAGCCTGAGACTTTCGACGCCTTCCGGTTCTACAAGATCGCCAAGGCAAAGGAGGAGAATGCAAGCGGTGATCTGCGTTCAACCCACCGTACGCCAGACCAGCCCTCATGAACCTACCTTATTTGCTTCTGGCTGACCAGTCATCTACAGGGGATCTCCGCGCAGGCTGGCTCCAGTGAGCAACCCTACCAACCCCACGGGCATCGACGTTTCAATGTCAAGTGTACAGGTAGCTAACCAGGCCACAGATTCGGATACGGGCGGCAGTCGTGTCCCGGGCGGTTCTATGCGATCAACGTGATGAAGACGATCCTGGGCGAGATCATCCTCCGATACGAGATCCGGCTTGCTGGGGGTGCGGCGCCGCCGGCAGCAGTCGATATCGATATCGACCCGCTTCTTCCGCCGATTCGCTCGTTTGATTTGGAATTGAGAGCTCGTAGTTAGGGGAGGCTGCTGTTACGTACATGTATGGATGGATGGGCGGGGGTGGGGGGATGTGGTTCAACACTGCGGGTGGCTGTGTATGAGATTGGCTAGTTCAACATGGTCTTTGGTCTTTGGGCCTGTCACGATTCTACAGCTTGTGCTTTCTGTTAAGTATATGATGGATACTTGCACTGCCCCCAGCTACACCTACGTAGGACATCTTGGTAGTCTGAGACTGCAAGCGAAGATCTCAAAGACAACGCCAGATAAACGGATGCCATGGTGGGATTGCTAGCTGTAATCCGCTCAGACCATGCTGGTCCATCTGCAGCTTCCAATGTATGATGGACAGACCGCGAGCTGAGCTGAATTCATCTCACCATCCATGCCCAAACCCGTCTCCCTGGCTCGGCTGGTGACTGGTCGGTTGAGATGGATCCTGTACAGAAGGACCACTGCAGGTATGTTACGTGGCCCAGTGATCTCTCGGACGGTGAGGGGTCCTCCAATTCCCCTCCGGCTCGGAGATGCTCGCCAACCTGCAGAGGGATCCTTGTGCTACTCAAGTAGCTATGGAGTAGTACGAGCTGGGAATGCCCTTTGGCGGGGCATCTACTCGAGCTCATGCTGTGTTTACTCATTTCGTTCAATGCTTTGTCTATCTCCATGCACACACAGGGTCCAGTGAACACCGGCCAGCCGGGACGTCAAGGCAGCCTGCCATAGTAAGGTTCCTACCACTCCGAGGGACGCGTTGTGCTCTAGCTTAGGTAGGTTCGCCCGAGGCCCTCGCAAGGTCCAAAGCTAGGCGACGTCGAGGCCTCGATGGATTTCAGGCTTCAGCCAGCCCGGATCCAGACCCGGCCATGCGGCCATTGGATACGAGTTGGCCATGCTGTACGCCTGTGCAGCGCTGCTCGGCGAATCAAGACCCGCTGAACACGAACGGAAGCCAGGGCCTGCGGCTACTTACCTGCGGCTGCTTACCTGCAGATCGACTGGAAGCTCCAGCTCGAGTCCCATCGAATTGTGATCGGGCTTGTACGGCGCCGTTATCGAGGCCCGTCATGGTGCCCTTGTCGATCTTCAATCCAGACGCGAGCTTGGAACATCCGATCTCATCGCCCCTTGCTGGGTAACTTGACGCGAGGAGAGACATGCACTGACTCGCTGCAGCCCTAAGTAGGGCTAGATCGAGATTATCAGGGCAGCCTGCCATGCCTACATGTATAATCAAGCCTGAGTCCGCGTCAACACCCTCGTACCTTCTCCAGGGCTGAGATCCCGGGATTCCAGTTCCGCAGCAGAGGAGCAGAAGGAACTCGGTATGGGACATGCTGGGCAGCCGCCAGTGCGGGCAGGGCGCAAGTACGTCTGACTCTGTCTGCCCTCTCACGGACCCAGATCCAAGCTTCGCGGATGCAGATCATTCCCGGTCCATCACACCGTGGCCAATGTCTTGTGCAACTCAGCAGCTGGTCCGGAGTATCGGGCAGCACACGTGGACTTGAAGCTTGTGGCGCTGTGTGGTACCTCGATGCCTCTGCAGATGGCAGAGAGGCAACACCGTGGTAACCGTTAGCGCTGCCTGGGGTGTGAGCCCCGTACTTTTGACTCCCTGCTGTCAGTATGGTCGCACAGGCCAGGTCACACAGCCTCCAGCTGGATCCTCGGATTTATCTTCCGGCTGCGAGGAGATCCGGAGTCCTCAGTACTAGGACGGCATGCCAGGGCCATTACCCCGACAGCTCGGCCAGGGATCCAATGCATTGCGAGCAATACGGATCCCACTACGGAGTACCTTGGGGTAGAAACCGTTTCTGCCATCTCCCCATCCTAGTCCCTCTCGGTATGGCATGGTACGCGACTTTGCAGGTGACCAGGTTCCCTTCCCAGCGGACCCGGGGCCTACACCTGCCCACCCACCAGGGCAGGCGATCTGCACGCGGCCGGCATTCCATCCCTCCCCAGCCGTCCCATCATCCTACCCAGCGGCCGGAGAGACGACTGTCATCCAATAACACCCACCACATCCTTCCAAGGACCACAAAGCTTGAGCCCTGGTTGCGGCCCAATTCCTAGCCTGCAGACAGGCCACAGCACCTAGCTGCCAGGCGTACTCGGCCGCCTGCAGCTCAGCTCCGGAGCCAACGGCCTCACATTCACTGGTGGGATCTTGGGCTGAAGTGGAGGGTCTCGTCTAGCCCCAACATCTCTCGCTGATTTCGACATGGGGCTAGGATAGACTGCGGGGTATACGTAGGTGCCCTAGAGGGCTCTTTGCCTCGCAACCAAGGAAGCAGGTTTTGGGCGTCAGAGACGGGAAGAATGGCTATTGGATCTCAGACAATCGCCTGTTGGCTAGAGTCTCTGGCGGGGGCTATGGGGATGAAGATCCGAGCTCGGGGAGTGTGTTTTTCGGGATTAGGGTATGGGACGGACGGGGTTGAGGAACGGAGAATCTGTGCCATGGTAGCGAAGAGAGGTAAGGAGCATACCTATGGTATGATAGGCTCGTGAGCCATGACTTTGTCTTTCCTTCTGTGGTAATTTTATCCTAATCCGTCCACCTGTACCATGCCGACGGTACCTAGTGGGACCGTCCGCCAGCCTTGACCTCTGGGCAGCTGGAGAGCTCGCCTTACTCGTCAAGCGTCATCTATCTAGCGTTTTCAACGCCCAAGTAGTAGGTAGGGTATGTCTGGAAGACAGCTTGTAGCTTTTGGTTGGTCAATTCCCGCCTTTTTCCGCCCCGTTGGATCTTTCTCAAGTTTTTATGGTATGCTATGATGTAACCCCCGACTGATAGCTGCTGGAAAGCAAGGAACATGAATAGACTTGCGTGGAGGGCACGACGAGCTCCATCACTGGACGAAGTCACGCGTTACATTAGTACGCTAACCACTGCAAGTTGTTGAGAAGTGCGTCGGCGTTGCGTCGCGCCGTGCTTCCGCAGGAATAGGTAGGTAGGTACAGGGTAGGTCCCAATGTAGGCATGTAGGCATCATGTTATCACCGCCGTCACTCTGCGTGTGGCTCACAGTTGGTGGGCCCCCAGATGCTACGTGGACGCAACTCATGCCGAGACGTGCCGCGTCTCAGGTGCCACTACCATGGGTAGAAGTAGAAGATTAGCGATGCATTCGAATCGAACCTAGCCCTGGCTCAAGCCCCATGACTGTTGAGTATATGTATAAGCTTCAGGCCGGATAGATATAATGGAAATGAGGCCGGTGATACTAGCTACGTACCGGGTGTGACACTGAAGCTAGAGCTTCGAGGCATGCCATTTGACTGTACTCTACCTAACATGCTCTATGCCCACGACACTCACAAAGCAAGCCCCTTCCAATGTAAATCCTTCTCAATGACAGCCATATCCTCCCGTCTCAGCATAACAACAACCTCCAGCTTCTCATCGGCTTCTCCTCTTCTCCTGGGCAATATGAATCCCACCCCATCAACCTCGGTATACGCCCCGGGATTCGGCAGAAGCTAGGACGTCCAAGCCCCCCTCCAAAGTCCATCCCGTATACGTCGAGATCTGCCCAGCTGTTGACGAAGAAACTCGAAGGACCCGGAGTAGATGGACAGGAAATCGGCCCGGTCGGCGAGGGTATAGCACTCGGCGATGAAGCGTGCGTTTATGCTGGTGAGGGACTGTGCGTTCGCGATGGAGCGGCAGATACTGACAAGGGATGAAGGTGCAGATGCAGATGAAGATGCAGACCCAGACGTAGAGCTGCTACTCGAGGTCAATCCCAACCCCAGCCGTTCAGCCGGAACGTTTGCCGTGGCGCGCACAACGACGTTCCCAAAGTACGGGTCCGCCCGGCTGGAGAAGGTCGGACCTATGCGCGAGCGGACATTGACGGGCGTCACAAGGCGCGTCTGCTCTCCGGCCAGACTGGGATCGCGCTGCATGCGTGCTCGCGTGACGGCTGCCCAGAGGATGGCCGTGACGACCATGTTCGTGGTCACTGCTACGCCCATCGAGCGCAGGGAGAGCTCGATGTGGCGCTTGATTACTTCGATCCGCGACAATGGGATCGTGAAGATCTTCGGCGTGCAGTTGGGGACCTGGGCCGGGTTCAGGACGGGGGCGCGCGAGAACTCAGGATGTAGGGCGAAGAGGTCGTCTGTCGATGCGCCGCTAGCCTCCACAGCAGCCAGCTCTGTGTCCATGGCTTCCGTCAGGCGAGGGAGTCTCGGTCTTGGGTTGAACGAAGCATCGGCAGTCGATCCGGATGGTACCACGGCGGCGGTGATGTGATCGGTCCACAAACGCATCACCTCGCACAGCCCTATCCCGCACTCATCTCCAAACCGAAACACGCTTGCAGAAAAGACGGCCTCTCCCGAGCTCATCCCCTTTTCCACGGACACATTGCTGGTTCTTGGGAGCATTGGAAACACGGTCATTGGGATAGCTTCTGGAGGCATGCCCTGCGCGGCGTGGACATTGTAGGAGGCGTCAATTGTGCCTTTGTCTATAATGGAGATCGGCTTGAATGTGTCGTATTGGATGTGGAGGCCGTCGGTTGTTGTTTCCACGACGTGGCCGGTTAGCCAGGGGAGCTGGACGATGAGCTTGTCGAGGCCACTTTGGAGGAATGGTATAATCGCTGATGTGTTCTCGCTGGACTTGAACGTGTAGATCACTGGGATGTAACCGCCGACTAGGGAGAGGTCGAGGGGTGTGAGAGCCTCGATCTGCGTGGCAGCTACCATCATGACAACTTGGTCGAAGGTCCAGGGGAACGGCTAAAGGAACAATGGACTAAAAGGCGCAGTGGATTGGACGATGACCCCTGCTATTCATTAAAAACGGCGCAGAAGATGGAGCATGTAAAAAGGAGTATCAGCTTGACCCAAAACTACTCCGGTGGCTGGGCTGAAGCCGAACAGAGAAAAAAAGAAGAACAGTGGGATCCTCTGCATTTTTGAGTCTTCGCCCACCAACATGTATCGACAATCATCACTCCAAAAGGAAGGCACATTGATCCTGCAAGGGGAAGAATACCTGATCATTGGCTCCCCTGGGTTGCTGTGCGACGCTCTGGACAGGATTGGAACAGTGACCCTATCGGACTTGCAAGCCAGGTTGCACACTCTGCAGCCCTGGAGGGTATTCAGCCTCGACCGCCGTCTCGGGGTACTCTTGAAGCATCTTGACAGGCCGCGGAGCCCGGAAAGACGCCGTAGTGAGGCAGCAACGACCGGGGTGATCAATGATGGCAAGCATGGGACGACGGGATAGCGGACTTCCTTCCGACTGAAGCTTTACTCCGGAATGACCTCTGAGCAAGCCTCGAGGATGTCAAGGGGCAGATGCAGAGCAAGTCCCCAACGTTGATGAGTTAACCCATGTTTACTACCCGTGGACCTGGGTGAGTATCTCAGCTCCGCGATGGGTACACGAAGGAATAAGCAATCGATGAAGAACATATTCGGGCCTTTGATCAAACTGCCGCTGAGAAGCTCATTCCAGAGAAGACGAGCTGGGATAGACAGAGCCAGGTGGAGGGTGTAGATAGCCGCGTACGCAGGACTTCGGGGGCTGTTCACTGGACGAAAGGTCGTACTCCGTGCCAGGAAGCTGTACAGATATATCACAGAGATTTCGATCTGTAATTATGTCTCCGTAGGCGGGCTTCTCTCCCAAAGAAAAGGTCTCTTTCTCTTGACCTGTAGATCGTAAACAAAAGTCCTACTTACCATGGGACTTGTCATAAAGAGCATAACATCTAGGTGGGATACGCCTGGGCTGCACACAACCCTACAAGATTGGAGACGTTTTCGGTACCATCCTATTAATTGGCTGTAGGCTTAACTGGAGCAAGTTTCTTCATTCTCAAATCTTGGATGTATCGGCGGCGGCTCAGCATCTGCGCCGTACGCCAGAGAGCCACGTCCCATTATAATCATGTGTTTCCATACCGGAGTAGGTTAACCTGTCAAAAGGCAGAACCTTATGGTTTACTACGTTTCAAAGGTCATGCTAGCATATCCCTTTTTGCCCCTGGGTAGCCTCGGGACGCCATATCGAAATATACCTACCATAGCCTCCAGCAAGGCGCTGAGAATAGCCTACAAATATCGAGAATCATGACCTCCAAGTCATGAGTCTAACATCGCCTTCCTCAAAAGAACTATTGGCTGTGCGCGGTCTAGGGGTCACCCTCCATCATGCACCTCCTTGCCGCCGGGCCTTGTAACCCACCGTGAGCTTGACAAGGACCTTTGGAGGCTGTGCTAATTGTGAACCTATGGGCAAGGTCACCCTCTATATAAAGCCTTTCAATTCCGAGCAATTCTCTGCTACGGCCTCTAGTATCAACCTTCTTTCCTCCCCTTCCCATTTCCACATAACCCTCTACACCGGGCATCAGACCACGTATGGCGTCCACAGCCAAACGAACCGAAGACTGCCTCGCAGAGCTCGAGGCGCAATTCAAGTCAGCGCCCTGCCCGTTCCCAGTGCTATGGTATGGTATGCAGTCCTAACCGGCCGCGAGCAGAAAAGCCAAGACCCCTTCCAGCGTCCTCCTCATCCTCGGACGCACCGGCGCCGGGAAATCATCTCTTCTAGAGGACCTATCCGGGCTCAGCGGCTACTCCGAACAGAACGCTGACTCTGGTACGTTCATCTGCTTCTATATCCCGCCTACCTAGAGCATCCAGCACCCACAGTCACAGTCACCGTCGCCGTCCCTCAACATCCATCCATGGATATCCGCAGGCAATGGATACTGACCCATCCATGTCAAACACAGTCACAAAAGCCACAGCCCTCTGCAAAGCCACCATCAACAACCACCCATACTTCATAATGGACACACCAGGCTTCGACCCAGGCGCCGAACAAGCCACATTCACCGAGATCGCGCGCGCCCTGACATCCATCCATCCGCCCCTTCGCCCGCATCCCGGGAATCCTCTACCTAACCAGCATTGCGCAAGAGCGATTCGACAATTCCGACCGCAAGCTCCTCCAGTTCGTCCGCGCGCTGAGCGGCGCCGCGTATATCCCGCGCGTCACGCTTGTAACGACATTCTGGACCGCGACGCCCGGTCAGGCGGTGGCTTGTAGCCGGCGTCTTCGGAGCCTGCGGGGGAAGTGGGAGGAGGGCTCCAGTTTGGGGCGCAGGAGCTCAAGACGTACCAGCATGGTCGGGCGTATGATGCCGGTGAGGATACGGGGGCTGTCATCGATTGGTTTATGGACCGTGGGCGGATTGCGCGGGGGGCGAGGGACATGGTTGTGCGGAATTATGGGGCGTCTATGGCTGGGACCGGCGTTGCGAAGATTGAGAGGGAGCTGGATGGTGATGTGCCAATTCACGATACGGATGCGGGGAGACTGCTCGGGTTGCCTGCCCCGTCGTCGTCGTCGTCGTCGCAGTCTGGCAAAACTACGGATGCGGATGCACCTGCACCTGCGGCAGCAGGGTCGACTGGGGTTGACTCCCCTCCGAAGAAGACTGGCTCCCAGTCTGAGCCCAGATCTGGCTGGCAGGTTTTTCTCGACGGGGCTGCGTGGTTTTTCCGCAACGTCGAGGTCAACGTTGGTGTTGGAGGTGGAGATGGACGGGGTGGAGGGAGTAGGAAGGGCCCTCGCTTCAATCACGGTGATCCGTTCAGCGGAGGTGGAGGTTAGTTCCCTTCTCATACATTTCCTTTCTATCTGTTTTAACGCAGGGTCGCTGCTGGATGCTAACCTTTCTAGATCCCCTTTCCCATCTTGACTTCATGAAGTCAGCTGGCATGGATTATAGCCCGGCGGGTAGGATGGAATACGCCAGGCAACATGGTATCGGGGGTGTGCCCTTTTCTGCGGAGTGGGGAGATGCAATGCTGAGAAGTCTTCGTGGGAATAGGTAGAGTATCGTGATTGAGTATGGCTTGGACGCACAGGAGTAAGGACTGCGAGGTTCCCCATGACCATGTTTCTCCTCCACGGGTCATTTCTCTCTCTCTCTCTCTTTCTTCTTTCTGTTCCCAACGAGTTCTGTGATAGTTCTAGCTATTATGGCTGCAGTCGCGTACTACACTACCCAAGAGTTGATCTCCCAGCTACCAGTGAGAGGGCTCTCTAATCAGACACAACCCTAGGTACCAGTATGTCGGAGCTATATATGGACAAGATTGTCAACAATCAATGACGAGCAAAATGACAAGGCCTGACTCGCATCCAGGTTGCATCCCAAGCCCTTCATCCATAGACACCAAGCGCATCGTCAGAAACCCCCCGGCTCCCCCGGCTGCGGCTCATTAGGCTCCCCAGGAACCGGCTCGCCAGTCTCCCCGCCACCCACAGGCGGAACCCTGTACTGCGTATACATGCCATACATGCGCTGCACCTGGCCAGCGGTGAACTGCCATCGACACCCATCATTCGTATAGTCCATGAGGTTATGGATTGGATCCGTGCCAGGCTGGGGACAACTATCACGGCTCTGACGAGACAAGACGACCAGTTAGCCAGATCGCCTAGTTCCCTCCCAAGCAAGCTCAGTGGATAATAGAACAGCTGGGACGTACAAACGGACACCCATACGTCGGACTCGCCTCCGCAGGCGTATCATCGATCATATCGCCCCCATCACACCCGCCCTGGAACGTATGCAGCAGCCCCAACCAGTGTCCGACCTCATGAACCCCAATCTTCCCCGTGTTATACCCGATGTTCCGCCCGCCGGGGATATAGTCGCGTTGCATGACGACCCCGTCGGCCTGCGGGTTTTCAACCGACCACCAAGGGAACGTCCTACCGGCAATCGAAGTGATCTTGTCAGCACATATTCCGCGAAAGGGAAGTGGGCAGAAGGACACACGCATATCCCGCAAAACTGTCAATTATCGCCGGCACGACGTAAAAGTTCAGCGTCTGCATGTCCCCGACGCGGACCTGCTTGATCTGCAGGTCCTGCTCTGTCCCGCCCCAGACGGGCCGCAGGTCCGGGATGATCTGGGAGTCTGTGCCGGCCAGGACGAAGCTGAAGCCCGTGGCGCGGAAGTACTGGTTTAGGATGTACACCTGGCTCGTTAACAGAGGGTATGATTGGGTACCCTAGGCGAGTGAGGGGGAACGTGGCGTACCTGCTGCCGCACCTGCCAGTCCAGCACGGCGCTCTCGGACTCGGACGTGCGGACGAGGTGGAAGTAGACTTGGATCTGCATGCCGTCGACCTGGCGGGGTTGTAGGGTGGAGTTGTTGGGCTGGGAGAGTAAGCTGGAGGCTTCCTGGGCGCGGAGTCTGCGGTGGGCGGCGAGACCGGCTTCGGTGGGGTGAGGGATGCCGCACCATGCTGAGGCAGAGGGGGCATTGAAGAGGCAGAGGGAGATAGTGAGTATTGAGTGGAAGAGCAGCATCGTGATCTATGTATACTCTAAACTGCCGAGTTTGAGACTGTTGCTGGCCCTGGAACATGTCAACCGATCAAGCTATCCCGATATATACTTCTCGCGGGACAAACCCGGGGCAATTGTGACTTGGCCCGCTGGTTCTTTGGCGTGCATGTGCTATCACTGGCAGGTAGACTGCCACATGTCGTGGACGGGGTATTTTGGTATAGGATACTACAGCCTTGGGTATCACAAACCCTCTCAGGGCTGTGTGACGGGTTCGTCCGCAGTAGCCCCATACTGAGCCATGCAATGACCCTGACCTTCTTCCATTCAAAGCAGCCAATGACAACAAACATCTTTTAGATACAAACCAGCCAGCCGCCTCGCTCCATACCCCTGTGATCGCCTGCACAGACAGACCTTCGAACCGCGTGCCACCAATGCATACTTCCCATTCGATACCTGAAATGTTCCGCCAGTTCTACTGAGCTATGGTCTTCGTATCCGGGGTTTTACGTGCATGAACCCCTGGAGCACCTGCAAGACTGAGAAGCACCTGTTTTGCTCTAATGCAGCATGGTCGCATTCCGCAACTACGGCCTAAACCTAACCTTACTAGGTACCGTATTCGTACCTGAAGCCATGAAAAGCATTTCGGTATTAGTGCAACTATAATACAATGTACTTCGTCTCACTAAAGCTTCACCCCGAACACGAATCATGGTTTGGCTGGCCGGGTTGATGGCATATTGCTAGGGAAAACGCGAGCCTGTCTCAAATACCTATGGTAGGTCCGAGTAGGTGACGCACCCGTATGGACCTATTCTCGTTTTCATCTTGTTTTCATGAGGCGTCAAGGGCTGGAATGTCATGACGGTCGGGGACTTTCCTTCGGCCGAGTCCCTCGGCGAATAACTCTTCTGCCGATATATATCTGTGCATTTGATGTAGAGTACTCAGGGTTACATCACCTGGACATCTGTAGCGGCCTTTGCAGATGGCTGGCATGTTCTAGGACCGTTAAGGATCGGGGCTGTTTAGAATATAGGTAGAGCAGACCTAACGTAAACCTTAGAGCTACTAAAGTACCTAGGTAGGGCTTGGGGGTCGCGTCAAACTACGGTCAATATCTATGGATACAAGCACAAGCAGAGCGAGCTCTTTTCTATGATTTCTGTACCTACTTTCTAGCTAACAACTGCAATGCCTGACATACCGTATATCTCCCCTACCTCCTCTAGTCGTATCACCCATTCACCAAACCACTATCCATATATATAACAAAGACAAGGCAAAACCAGCTCAACACTCCTGCACCCACACCCCCAAATCCAAATCCTTAATGACCGTCGAAAACCCCTCCGCCCCCTCAAAGCCCGCACACAGACTCGCCTTGTCCACATCCGCCGTACTCACCTCCCCGCCAGCCGGATACTCAATATGGAAAACCGGCTTGTCCTGCTGCACAAACGCCTGGTAGAGATCACACTCATCGTACTCAGCGCACTGCTCATTCACGCTGAACTCCACATTATCAATAACGCGCGGGATAATGGCGCCCGCGTTCTTAAGCCCAATCGATAGACCCCGCGAATGGGCCTGGTCGGCAAGGTAATTGACGAAGTCAACGGAGTCGTCCTCCGTGAGGCCGAGCCCGCCTGCATTGTTGCCGTACGCGTCGACGTTATCGGGGTCGACGCCGTCGCAGCCTTTTTCCTTGGCCGTGTCGAGGCGCGACGACATGATGGCGCGGACGTTCGCCGAGCGCAGGTCCAGCCAGTTCTCGCCCGCCCAGTCTGGGAGGGCGGCGCCGAGGTCGGAGGAGGAGAACGAGGAGGCGTCGGGCCGCCAGTCTTCGTAGGTGCCTGCGGAGAAGTAGCAGATTACGTTGATGCCTTGGGATTTTAGGGACGAGATTGTGGCGGCGTCGTTTTCGTAGAGGTCGATGTCGTAGATGGAGACGCGGGGAGAGGCGGAGGCGGAGGCGGAGGCGGATTTGGCGTTGGCGTTGGCGTTGGCGTTTGTGAGGCTGGGATCTAGGGCTGAGGAGAGGATGATTTGCCAGGGGGTGCCTACGGCCGGTTGCCAGATGTCGGAGTTGGAGCTGCCGCTGCTGGATAAGGTGGAGGTTGAGGTGGGAGTTGCAACGGGGGCGCGGCTGCTGGTACTCGTGGGAGTGGAAGAGCTGGGGAGAGTGTTGCCATACCCGTTTCCGTTGCCATTGCCGTAGCCAGTTGGGGTGGAAGTTGGAGAGTGTGACTGGATCCAGGGGAGCGTCCAGGTTCCAGTCTCGGTGCTGGAGTCCTCGTAGTCGTTGTCGTGGTTCCAGCCCCAGTGAGGGCGGCGTTGAGGAGCAGGCGCTGCGTTGCCCAAGGTCGCAATGGCAATGACCAGTACGATGACGGTGATATTCCAGAGAGTGAAGGATGCCATGGTGTATAAAACTGTATCGAATAATGAAGGATGAATCAAGACTAAAGTCTGCACGGCAGACTCGACAAAAAAGCTTAAGGAGAGACAGAGAAGAAGAGGATAGAAGGAACGTGGAGCGAAAGCCCTGCTTTGCTAACTTTTGGTGGTTGTTAAGGAACGAAGGCGAGTTGAATGTGCCATCTGGTCCAGGAACAGGCACGCTTTATACCTCTGCCCAGCCTGCCCTTCCTACGGAGTACCTATAGGTACCTGGTAACTTTCCCCCTCTCGACAGGGCTGACAGCCAAGCAGGACATCCCGCGCAAACAGCTCGGCGGAAGCTCGTCGTCCTTAGCAATTTGCGTTAGCAAGGCCAAGATAGAGTCCTGTTGGCCAGGCACTCGATGGCGCGATATATCAGAAGGGCGGGGTACGATCGATCGAGTCGCCAACGTCCAAACGAAGCATGCCGACAGTCCAATAATCCTGATTGGACATGCATCTGAAAATCAGGCACGGTGTGACGGTGGCTTGCTGGACGGGAAATGTATACCCCCCACGGCAGGGGCCTGGCGGGTACAGGGGCCATTCAGCAGCCTTCCTTCATTGACTCTGGGGAAGGGAAAGGGAGCTGAAACAGGGTGGCATGGCGTAAATCTGGGCCCTGCATGGTAAAACTCCGAGTACGCGCTGGGTGGCGTCAGTGGCGCGTATGAAACAGGGTCTTCTTTCCGGTCGGTCTTGTCTGCGAATGGGAGACCAGCAGCTTTGTCAAGGACATGTGGCACGGAGTAATATCTGCCATGTCGGCATTCGAGCGAATGGCTTTCGTGTACTCCGTATGTTGTTTGCTGGGTTCTTTGTGAGCTGTTTCAGGCCTGAGAGCCACAATATCGATTCATGATTCATGCCCTGCAGGTCAGCATGCAGCTCGGACAATTTCTGTTGATGCGCTCGGCATCGCACATGTCAGTTGCATTTTTGGGTAAGGGCTTCAAGTTCAGTTACTGCCTTCGCTCTTGTATGGTATACATCACCTCGAGACTCACAGGGTTGTCTTCTAAGACTGCGAAGTCAGCCCAGCTAGACAGATCGAAGCAATTCCAGCCGCTAAGACTCTAGACGCCAACAGCTCCTTCGAATCTCGGCAAGACCGGACTCGATCAGATCGATCAAGTGGGCTCACTGGCGGGTCTATCCCCACTCGACCCGATGTCAAATCGCAGGATCGACTGAGTAGAGGTGGTTAGTGTCTCTTGGAGCTCACCTATGTCCGAAGAATTGGCAGTATGGATGGAGTCGATACCCGTTCCTGGCGCAGGATCAGTCCGCAAGGCGCGTAATCTCGCTTGGCTGCGGTTTGTTTGATGATTCTCTCAAAATTTGGAAAGAGTTGGTATTCACCCCGTCAGGGGCTCGATTAACCGGGTTTACCTACCGTCTTGGTGGCGGAAAGATGAGGTGGGAAGTCGATTTCGAATATGGTACCATAAAGCATGGCTGAAGCCTCTTATTTCCCTTTGTCTGCCAGGTAATTCTGCTGTGCTAAGCAAGAAACGGCAGAAAGCCTTCGGTCTCCGAAAATCCGGTCAAATTGTCCAGGTCTGAAGGATCTAGCCTGGTATTGGCAAGTTGGAGTAGACATGTCGGAAGGCGGCAATGAGCCACGTATCAAAGGCAAATTCAAGGGAACTAAAACGCAGCTAAGATGAGGTCATTGCAACGGTAGACTAGCTAGAACAATCCAACTGCGGCCTAAGACGTGATAGGCTGGAAAGCGTCATCTTCCAGCTTCAGCTCCAACTAGCCCTATCTCCATCAAGTTAGCCACGCACTTTAGCCCCCTCAGCTTATCTCCAGGCCCCGACATTCCGTGTTACATTTAGGAGCCGTGCCCGTGCCGCAGTGGCTGTTTTTGCTTTTCAGCCCAGGTCCCTGCATCAAAATGTCCGACTCCGCGTCTACCAGCGAAACCACGCCCCTCCTCCCGCCATCACCACCCCCCTCCAAAGTAAACGAAAAAAACAACAAACATGTCTTCTACACCTGCCTCCTCACCCTCTTCGTCATCAACAGCGGCGCCTCAATGTCCATCCCCCCAACAACCAGCATCCTGCAAGACCTCCTCTGCGAGCGGCACTACGCCGCCGAATCCCACGGCACATTAAGCGTAGCCGACCTCGACTGCAAGATCGAGCCCGTGCAGTCCTCGCTCAGCATGCTGCGCGGCATGCTCGGCCTGATGACCCTCCTCCCCGGTCTCTTCCTGGGTGTCCCCTACGCCGCCCTCGCCGAGCGCTGGGGCGTCAAGCGCGTGCTCCTCCTCTGCGTCACGGGCATCGTGCTCGGCGAGACATGGACGGATCTCGTGTGCTGGGGTGGAACGGTCTGGAAGTGGCCGCTGCAGCTGATGTACCTTGCGCCTGTGGCGTATTTTATTGGCGGGGGGCCGGCGGTTGGGGGGCCGTTGCTGTTCGTGCTTGTTGCGGATCATTCGCCGGTGGAGTTGAGGTGCGTCTATCCATACCTACCTAGGTCCTCCTCTGAGGTTCTTGGTCGTTGTGGGAGTCGGTGTTGAGTGTTAACGAGTGCAGGGCGACGCGCTTCTTCCTCATGGAGGCGGGCAGTTACTCGGGCACGGTGCTGGGGTTCATGGCCAGCTCGGCGATCATGGATGCGCATCTGTGGGGCGCGGTTGTGATGGGGTGGGCGCTGGTCGTTACGTCGTTTTTCCTGACGCTGTTGTTTCAGCAGGATCGGGCGGTTGTTCGAGACAGCGAGGACCAGGGCGATGATCATGTCGCGGCGACGCCAGCCCCGGAGGCCAAGTCGACGCTCGCGACGGTGCGCACGGCCATGGGTCTGTTCAGGGAGCAGACTGGGCTGCTGGTTCTTCTGTTCGGGTTTGTCCTGCGCTACCTCGGGGATGAAGTCATGGTGCTGTTGATCATCTATGCGGCGCAGGCGTTTGGGTGGTCGTTTTCAGAGGTACCTCGCCTGCACTGGAGTATTCCCCTACGATTCATTGAGGTGTGCTAACGGTCGTAGTCCGGGTATCTCGTCTCCCTGCAGAACGCAACACACCTGGCTGTTCTGCTTCTCCTGCCGGCCGTGAGCCGGCTCCTCACTCGGACACAGACGCGAGAACAGCGCGAGTCCGAAACAGGGCTGTCGAAGCACTTTGCCCTAGCCCGGGGGAGTGCGCTCTTTGCTGCGGTCGGGAGCGCAGGGATGGCGTTGTCCCGATCGCCTGTTTTCTTCGTTATCAGTACGCCCTTACATTACCCTAAAGTTCACTCAGCCTCAACTGACTATCGCAGGTCTGATTCTCTACGGCCTAAGCAGCGGGTACAGCCAGTCGATCCGGTCGATACTGACGCTCGCCACTCCAGAGGAACACCGCGCGATCACGTACTCCGTGCTGGGGATCATGGAGGCCGCGGGGGCCCTGATCGGGGCGCCGTTCTGGCCGCTGATGTACCAGGTGGGCTTGAGGATGGGAGCGAGAGGGTCGGGGTTTTGGGTGGGACTGCCGTTTGTGATTTCGGCGGTGCTCATGGGCATTGTTTGGGTCAGTGTTTATGTTGGGAGGGTACGAGCTGTGTAGACTACCTACTATACTAATTAGAGACCACTATCTCAAGTACTCCGTATGCTGGTTGCAAGCGATGTGACGTTGCAGGCGGCTAGCGATGCCCTAACTCGTTGTGGGATCGCCAGCGGTGCACTAATGCATCCCTCCTGTGCCACTGCCAGGTATCCGGTGTCTAAACCCTCTGGGAACCCTGTAGTATTGATTGTACCAGTAAGCTCCAGGCATCCAGGACATTCTTATCTCGCGGCTCACTCCGACTCGCCCGTGGCTGTGCCAGACCCAACGCCTTAGTCGCAGGCTAGTCTCACGATAAGAACGTCAAACATCAATTAAAGGTCACCGGCCCCTCTCAGTGGTCTTCCCAGGCCTCCCAGCTCTGCGTCAGGATGTCTTCCTGTCCCGGAGACGCCGCGTTCGGCCCCAGAGTCGACACCACCTGCCGCGCCTTCGACTTCACCCTGACCTTCGAGGACGCACTGCTCTCCTGTCTCCCAGCAGCCCTATTCCTCCTCTTCATCCCACTGCAGCTCTACCGACTATGGAAACAGGCCCGTCTCGTCCAGCGATCAGCGCTCTTGGCCGCGAAGCTTGTATGATCCTTTTCAATCACCAGTATCTTGGCTTGCTTATTCTTCTCTAGGGCTCCCTCGGCGCGCTGTTGATCTGCCAGCTCGTCTTTCTTATCCAGCGACAGCTCCATTCCTCAGCATTGCGAGATACCCTCTCCCTCCCAGCGGATATCCTCGAGCTCCTGGCCATCGTCTTCGCAGGGATCCTCTCGTACATCCACCACTGCCGCTCCATCCGCCCGTCGACACTCCTGGTCCTGTTCCTGTCGGCGCGCTCGCTCCTGGGTATCGCGCGCGTCCGGACACTATGGCTTGTTGCGGATCCTTCCGGGGCTGCAGTCCCGTTTACCGTCGGATTCGCGATAACCCTCCTCTGCACAATCCTCGAGTCAACAGGGAAAGCATCTAGCCTTGTTGCGGTTGAGAAACCCCCCGCTACCCCCGAGCCCTTCAGCGGCCTCTGGAAGCTAGCGAGTTTTGCCTGGCTGGCCGGGACGTTCAGGCGCGGGTACACGAAGGTCCTGTCTGTCGATGACCTGCCGGAGCTGGATCCGCAGCTGGACAGCGGTGTTGTAGGCGAGAGACTGGAAAGAGCCTGGGCACGGGCAGGTAGGCACCTGCACTCACACATCCATCCATACGAGCAGAAACAATATCTGACAACGTCATGGTACCTGGGCAGACAAGACATCCAAACACGCCCTCCTCCGCACCTGCCTCCACGCCTACTCCACCCCTCTCCTATCAGCCATCATCCCCCGCCTCCTCGTAACAGGCTTCACCTTCTGCCAGCCCTTCCTGATCAACGCGACCGTGTCATGGGTCGGGACGCCAGAGCCCGAAGCACCAGGTGACAGCGGCAAAGCGCTCATCGGCGCCTTCGCGCTCGTGTACGTCGGGCTCGCCGTCTGCACCGCGCTCTTCGGGTACCAGAACTTCCGCTTTGCGATCCGGCTGCGTGCGGGGTTGATCGGTCTTGTCCATCGACAGACTGTGCGTGTGCGCGCTGTGGATCTCGGTGGTACGACGGCGATTGCGCTCATGGGGACGGATGTCGAGCGGATTGTGGGTGGGTTTCGGTCGCTGCATGAGCTGTGGGCGAGTTTGGTGGAGGTTGCTGTTGCTATCTACCTCCTGGAGAGGCAGGTGGGTGTTGCGTGCTTGGTGCCGGGGGTTATTGTTGTTGGTCTGTCTCTCCTGTTCCCATTTCCTATATACAGTGAAAGGGTTAGGGCTAACGGGGGTGTGCAGTCTTCATCTCCGCGACGTTCAAGCTCTCCGCCTACACGAATAAATACCAGCGCCTGTGGATCGAAAAGGTCGAAGATCGCCTCCGACTGACATCGTACACCCTCGAGAACATCAAGGCAGTCAAGATGCTCGGTCTGTCAGACAAGATCTTTGGCATCGTGCAGCGGCTCCGGGAAGCCGAGATCGCGACCTCTGCGGTCTTTCGCAAGTTGCTGATTGGGACGATTACGCTGTGTATGCTCCTGCGCTCAATTTACCCTTGTTCAAGGTGTGGCTAACTGTGATATGTGCAGCCAACTCTCCGGCCGATCTCGCCCCCATGGCCACCTTCGCAGTCTACGTGATCATCGCCCTCGTCCGCAACGACAACTCCATTCTGGCCGCGCAGGCCTTCACCTCCCTCTCGCTGATCAACCTCGTCACAACCCCGGTCCTGACGTTCATCCAGGCGGTGCCGGACGTCATCCAGTGCCTGGGGTGCTTTGACCGGATCCAGGAGTACTGCAGTGTGTCGACGGCGCAGGGGAATGAACCTGACGAGGCGCATGGAGAAGATAAAAAATCCATAGCGCTCGTGGAAATGCCGAGCGAACCAACCAAAAAGGGCGAGCTGGTGACATTCTCCAACTACACCGCGGCCTGGAAGAGGGGCGCTGCGCCAGTGTTACGAGATATCAGTCTAACCATCAACCACGGCATCACGATGCTAATCGGCCCCGTCGGCAGCGGCAAGTCAACGCTCCTGGAGAGCATACTCGGCGAGACGCTCGTTACATCCGGACAGCTAGAGGCAGGCCCATCTTTCTCAATGTCCTCAGTGGCCTACTGCTCGCAGACGCCCTGGCTCCAGAGCCAGACCATCAAAGAGAACATCATCGCTGCCTCCCCCGTCGACGAAACCTGGTACAAGACGGTCATCGCCGCCTGCGGACTGACGAGTGATCTGGCTCGTCTTCCGGCCGGAGACGCCACGGCCGTAGGGAGCGGCGGGATGGCGCTGAGTGGAGGGCAGAAGCAGAGGATTGTACGCGTACCCCAATGTCTCATCAATTGAAGCCACGACTGACCCGACAGGCCCTCTCCCGAGCCCTCTACTCCCGCGCCCGTGTCGTCCTCCTCGACGACGTCTTCAGCGGCATCGACGCAGCGGGGACAGAACGTATCGCGCGGAATCTGTTTGGTGAGCAGGGGCTTTTCCGCAAGATTGGGAGTTCGGTTGTGCTTGCTACGCACTCGGGTACGCTTCCTCTATCTATTCTTCCCGGCCTTGATAGCTGGATGAGTGGCTGATTGACGTTGCCGGACAGGCTACCTCCTCCGCTACGCCGACGACATCCTCGTCCTTCGCGACGGGCAGGTCGCTGGGCAAGGTACACTGGAGGCGCTGACTGGAAGCGATTATGTCCAGGGGCTACAGATCACACTTCCTACGTCTTCTTCTATCAGTAGCAGCAGCGAGGATGCCAGCGAGACAGACCCGGAAGCCGATATCGACAGCCAAAAGGACGAGACCAACCCCAGCGAGAACGAAAGCGACGAACTCCTCGAGCACGCCCTCGCAGACCCGGCCCGGCGCAACGGCGACTGGTCCGTCTACGCATACTACATCTCCTCCGGCGGGCGGACGACGGTCGCAGCCACGCTGGTCCTGATTATGGGCTGGACGTTCTGTCGCGAGTTCCCAAGTAAGTGCTGCACTCCAACCGCTACCTGGAAAGGACGGGGGGTGCTGGTACTAACGAGTGCATCTAGCAATCTGGCTCGACTGGTGGACCGAGGCGAATGCGCGGTCCCCGAACTCGCAGGCCGGCATGTATCTCGGCGTCTACGTGATGTTCGGTCTGGTTGGGACGGTGTTGATGGTTGTGGCATGTTGGTATGTCCCATCCACTGCAACGTCCAGTCCAGTCCAGTACTCCAAGGCAGATGGAGGCTAACAATCCAAATCCAGGCTCTTCTGCGTCACCATCGTCTCCCAATCCGCCCTGAGTCTACACAAGAACCTCGTCGATAGCACAGCCAGGTCCGTCACTCCACCTCCTCTACCATAACAACCAACTGACTCAAGCAGAGCCCCGCTGCACTTCTTCCAGCGCGTCGAAATCGGGAGCATCACCAACCGCTTCAGCCAAGACATGGACCTCATCGACATGACCCTCCCCATCGAAGCCCTGAACGTGCTCGCCGCGCTCTCCACAAGCATCCTGAAACTCCTCATCCTCGCCTCCTTCGCCCGGTACCTCGCGGCCGCGATCCCCTTCCTCATGCTCGCCGTGTACGTCACGCAAGCTCTGTACCTGCGCACGTCGCGGCAGATGCGCCTGCTCGACATCGAGGCCAAGGCGCCGCTGTACACGCACTTCCTGGAGCTTGTGGCGGGGGGTTCGACGGTCCGCGCGTTCGGGTGGCATGCCTCGTTCCATTCGACCCTTCTCTCCCTCCTCAACTCGTCCCAGCGCCCCGTGTACTTCCTCTACTGCATCCAGCAGTGCTTGGGGTTTGTGCTGGATGTCCTGGTTACGATTTTAGCGGTGGTCTTGGTCACGACGGTTGTGGTTCTGCGCGAGAAGTTCGATGCGGGCGATGTGGGCGTTGCGCTGCTGATGGTCATGACGTTCAACTCGCAGCTCATGCACCTGGTCAAGTGCTGGACGATGATGGAGACGAGTATCGGGGCCGTCAAGCGGGTGAAGGATTTTGTGGGGACGACTGAGGCAGAGGATGATGCGCTGCCTCAGGTGAAACCAGACTTGCCAGACGTGTGGCCGGCGGAGGGGGCGATCTCGTTTGAGGGCGTTGTCGCTGGGCATTCGTATGTCAACCCTTTCCACCCCTTTCCTTGCTTTCAGTCTGGACTCGACATTTCTCAATCAAGCCGAGCTGGAGCTAATGAATGAAGCAGGCCAACATCCCCACCCGTCCTAAAGAACCTCACCCTGTCCATCCCACCAGGCTGCAAGCTCGCAATCGTCGGATCCTCCGGCAGCGGAAAGACAACGCTGCTTCTTTCCCTCCTCCGCATTGTAGAGCCGCAATCGGACTCGGGGAGGATCGTCATCGACGGCGTCGATCTATCATCGTACCCGCGCGAGGAGGTCCGCAAGAGACTGAACGTCATCACGCAAGACCCGTTCCTGGTGTCTGGGAGCGTGCGATTCAATGTCGATCCGTGGGGACAGGTCGCCGATGGGGATATCGTGAAGGCGTTGGAGAGGGTCGGGCTGTGGGATTTTATTCTACAGCAAGATACAAAGGGTGACGGGCTGGATGCGCAGATCAACGCGGCCATGTTCTCCGTCGGGCAACGGCAACTTCTCTGTCTTGCGCGTGCTATGGTCAGGCCCGGTAGAGTGTTGATATTGGATGAGGCGACGAGCAGGTCTGTCCACTCCCCTCTTTCTTTCCCACCTATCCCCTGACTCATACTAACGGTATGTGTGTAGTGTCGACCACAGCACCGAGTCAACGATGCAGAGCATCCTGGAAACGGAATTCGCAAGCCACACCATCCTCTCTGTGCTGCACCGGCTGCGGTATATCCACCGCTACGACAAAGTTGCTGTTCTTGATGCTGGAAATCTGGTGGAGTTCGATAGTCCGCAGGTCTTGCTGGAGAGGGAGGGGTCGAGGTTTGGCCAGCTGTGGAGGTCCGGAGAGTATGCGAGTGATGAGTAGTTATAGATACATGAGGTTGAGATAGTTGGAATAATGGTATGTGGATAGAATGAGAAATTGGCATCAAATTAGGGCTTAGGGAATCGGGTATAGTCTAATTGAAAGATTGATCACCAGGGCTGCAACCAGTAGCTCTATATACAACCAAGCTGGAGTCTAATGCCACTGTCAATGCCCCGCCAGTTCATGTCTTGTCTGAGGTGAATCCGCCCCCGGCAGCTCATACTGCGGCGGGCGTGCCTCCACCTCAACTGGCCCATTGCCAGTGCCATGGTCAGTCTCAGTCGACACGATGCTATACGGCGCAACAACAGGCTTGCTCTCAGCATCTGGACTCAGTGCCTCCTCTGCACCCTGCGCCATTCTTCTCCTCCGCCACCACCAAGCCACCACCCCCAATATCACCACCCCAGCAACCCCCCCTACAACCGGTCCAGCAATCCAAGCCTTACTCTCACTTCCACTCCCTTCCTCCCTCGGGTCAACCGTCTTCGTAACCCTCGCAAACGTCGAGTTGATATCCCCCATACTCCCACCAACCTCACTAAGCAACGCACAATTCTCATACCCCCCCGCCATCGAGCGATCAAAGACAACACCCACACACTCGGGAGTCTCGACCCCGAAATTCGACTCCGAGTCCGCGATCGGGTCGTAACTCGCACACCGGTCCATGCAGATCTCCAGCGACGCGGTGTGGACGGTCGTCAGGTTCCCCGTCCCCCCTCGAGCCTCGTAGCACCGGATCTCGAACTCCTTGCGCACTTGGAGGAAGGTCGTCGATGTATAGTTCAGGCTAGACGGACAAGGCCCCTCGTCATCTAGCAGCGCGGGGAGTTGCACGAGCGCACTGTGTATAACATACCCCCCATGCTCACCAGACACTAAAGTCCCATTGACGTCCTTGAGATAGCAGTTCCCAAACCCATTTCCCAGATCCGGGTTCCATGAGACCGCGCGGCAGAGTGGGTGGGCTTCTGCACAGAACTCCATGCAGGCATCCATCGTGTCCGTGTGCAGTTTACACCAGGGGTCATCCACGAGGTTCCAGGGGCAGTAGTGCCCGAAGGGGATCATATCGGTGTAGCACTTTATCTCGAAGTCTAGGCCTGAGGTCGTTGCTTGCAGGGTGTTGTTGCTGAATGGGCAGGAATCATCCACACCAGTAAGTTGGGAGACGGGATCCACGAGGGCAATGTCAACGTCTGAGTCTGGGGTTAGATTTGGCTCTGTTGCGAGGGTGCCGTTCGTAAGCGTGTAGCAGGTGCTGTTGCGCTCTGTGAATGCGATGCCGTAGCAGGGGGTGCTGGTTGTGCTGCAGGTGTTCATGCAGTCGGTGAAGGTGGTGGACGTTATGGGGTTGTCAGAGTAGGCGGAGCGGCTGATGGCG
Organism: Aspergillus mulundensis; assembly: GCF_003369625.1. Classification (NCBI taxonomy): domain Eukaryota; kingdom Fungi; phylum Ascomycota; class Eurotiomycetes; order Eurotiales; family Aspergillaceae; genus Aspergillus; species Aspergillus mulundensis. The sequence goes on from NW_020797888.1 coordinate 1,335,234, forward strand.
CTGTTGCAGTGCGAGGTGAAGTTGAGGCCGTTGGGCGTGCTGTACGTTGAGGTTGAGGGGCAGGTCGCTGTTGCTTCGACTTGACGGGGGATGGGGATGCGATTGCTGGCTGGAGAGGAGAGTTGGTTAGGTACCTAGGTATACTAGCCCTAAGGAAAGGTCGAGATAGGATACGAGGTGGAAGACATACGCCAGGCCCTGGCGAGTCCAGATCCCCATAGCAGCATCACCAGGAGGGCGTTTGACCCCATTTTCCTTTTTTGCGAGGCTCTGATGTCGCGACAGAGGTCAAGTGGGAAGCCCAACGGGCGACGGTCTTTTATTATGGAAATGGATTAGAAGGAACGCCTCGCGGCTGGGCAACGGTGCAGTGCAACTGCAGGCGCACCAGTAGATTGAGACCGAGGGCCCAGAATCCTGCACTTATTCCGGCTGTGTCTGACTCTGCTCGGACCCTCGAGGCTTAGACCCTGGGCACCATATCCAATGGGCGCTCGGGCGAACGCTGCCAAGTTGGCTAGCACTGTGCACTTTGGCCCCCGCCAGTCAGCGGCCGTTATCTGGGCAATCATAACGTTGAGATGGATTAAAGTGTGGGCAGTGGTGGGAAAAAAGAGTCGGTGAAGTTGTTTGCGAAGGATAAATGAGGAAGGACTTACCGGTAGGGGTATCTAGTTCTTGCCCCTGTTTTCACTCACGGCTGGCTGGTTTCTGTGGTAAGAGACTAATCTCAGAGGGAGCGATGGGAGAATAAATGTTGGCTGAACAATTAGGGCTCATCCCCGAGCAGCCCTGGAGGTATATGGTTGACATGACATCGCATGCAAGTGGCTTGCTGCGGATTTACATCTACTAGAGTCCTTTGGAGCACTCAATCTGATGTGGTACATTGAACCTGTGCATTATGCATTATGGCAGAGACTAAGGCAAAGCAAAGCAAAGCAAGGTCCTCATGTCCAAACTAGACGACGACCACCAATTCCTCCCATCACAACCCGATCATCACTGTGCCATGCTAGTCACAAACCCCCACAGAATGACAATCACAATCCAGAATCGTCTCCAGCACAATCGCCACAAGCCCAATAATCTCCTCCACGATCCCGGCATCCGTCTCATTGAGTCCCAGCAGCCCATCAATAATCTCACAGATAACGGGGATCGTTTGCGGCGTGTCGACCTGGCGCACCGCCACGCCTTTCTCCTCCTCCCCCTCCTTCGTATCAGCCGCACAGTCGTCGCGGTGCAGCGCGTTCAGGAGCGTCTTGTACGAGCCTGTAAACCCCTCCATCGCGGAGATGGTGTCCGGGTCTAGGCTGCCGGGTGGGAAGGCGTAGTAGGTGAAGGCGTCGAGGCGCTGGTTTACGGAGAGCAGTTCTGCGCAGGCGAGGGGGTGCGAGAGGGAGCCGGGCCCGAAGGGGAAGGGGAAGTATGGGCCTGGGGCCGGGGCGGCGAGGTCGGAGGCGGTTGCGGTGGGCGAGAGGGTAAAGGGGGCGAGGGCCCAGAGGAGCTGCCTGGTGAAGTGCATTTTGGAACGTGTTTTCCAGTGCTTGTGGATGCTCTTGTCTGTTTGGCTGTTAGCTGGGGAGAGGAAGAGCGGCATTCTCCAGGTCTTTTATATCTTCATTCGATCTTCCTCATGGGTTGGCGGTTTTGTACCTAAGTATAGTCCCGAAGTCGAGCAACGGGTGCAGAAGTGTGCCTAAAGCTGTATATCAATGTATACCGGAGTATTTCTACTCTGTGGCCTTGGAGGCCCTTCTCCCGAGACTTTTTGACTTCGAGATATACACCCGAGTTGGACCGAGGATGTGATAACGGGAAGCGGCATATCTGGGGAGATCAGATAACACTCTGGGGTTAATACGGGGTACTTCCACGTGAAGAGACTCGCACACCTGAGGCGGTTATACAGAGTCTCCACGTGAAGAGACTCGAGCACCGGGCTAGAACGCTCGCAGTGTCACAAGTACGTAGCAGCCTGTACTATGTTCATGCAGATACCCTCTGCTGGAGCGTTCTCGTTGCTGGTAGCCTCCGCATGTGTAGATACACAGGGTGTGACTGGGGATGTAGAATAACCCTACTGGGACTTGGCCTAACTTCGTCGAGTGGTAGAGTGACTGTGATCCATATGATGGTGAGAGGCAGCAGCATTTCTCTGTGGTAGTAGACTCTCGAGAGCTTGCTGCCTTGTGACTATTGTGCGTAGTGGCTAAGAAAATCCCTAGTCTAGCGTTGGTCCATGGATATGCCCTGCTGCGATTCTAGGTATGGAAAGCTCTAAGACATCTTAGCTTTGTATATTCATGAAGTATCCAGCTAGATCTAAGTAATGAACGTAAACAACACATACCTGGAAATCAACAACTAATCCCATCTCCTCTTCATAATACATCTCAGCAACAAGCCAACCATGGGCCTCCATCACCACGGAATCTCCGTCCCATCAATAACATTCACAAACCTCCCACCCGAGCTCTCGCGCGTAGCATCATCAATCTACGCAGCCAACCAAGCATCAGCCAATCGTCTCCACCCAAGGCCCAAGATCCAAGAACCCATAGCAGATGAGAATAGAGAAGAGGGCGCGAGCACTCACCGTAGCCACCGTCTTCGTAATCGCCTCCTCAACCGTATTCGGCGCCTCCTTGAGCCCCATGACGCGCGCGCCCGCGTTTCCCATTTCCGTCTGGACCCAGCTACAGTATCCATCGCCGTCAGCCACCCCATACAAGGACATAAAAGGCACTGGGAAACGAAAGGCATAGAGTGGAGGCCACAAGGTGTTAGTAGAGTAGACATACCCAGGATGGATCGCGAAAGCCGTCAACCACGTCTCCGAGGCATGGATGGCCCTATCCACCGCAAATCGTCAGCATCAGCACCTCCTTTTCCCTTCTCCTCATCATGGTAAGTTGGAGGGCAACATACACAGTCACCCAATTCACCGCCGCCTTGCTAACCCCATACGGGACAACCTTCTCCGTCCCCCGGCCGTAAACCTTACACCCCTCAATCGACCCAGCCCCCGAACTAACACTGACCCATTTCACCTCCCTCCCTTGCGCAGCACCACGCTCAAGTAACCCCCGGAGAGCCTGGAAAAGTCTCAGCGTCCCCAGCGCATTCACGTCAAAGACGGCCCGCACATCCTCGATCCCCACGGACGCCGGTGTCCCTGGTGGATGCGCGACGCCGGCGTTCGCGATCACGAGGTTCAGGTGCGTTATTCCGGCGGTTGCGAGAGATGTGGATAGGTCAGTGTAGTGGGTGTCGTTGGTAGATTCGAGGGGGTACAGGAGGAGCTTTGAGCCGGGGGCTGTCTGGGTGGTGAGGGTTGAAAGGGACGGGGAGGAGGTGTCCCTCACTGTCCCGATGACGGTGTGGTTTGGGCGGGAGAGGTAGGATTTTGCGAGGGCGTGGCCGAGGCCTGTTTGATGTTAGCTTGTTATTGCGGACAGGTTTGGGAAGATGGGATTGGCAGGGTGGATGGGTAGGGACCTCTGGCGACGCCGGTGATGAGGACGACGGTTGAGTCGGACATGGCTTGCGTTCAACGGTAATAAAGACTGCAGATGATAATGCCAGGAGAGTCACAGCAGGATGAGGGCTTATATATACCCTTTCTCGATAGAGGTTAATCATACCTCGGAGGAAGACATGGTTGCTTAGGGCTTACGTCAAGCTCGGCGGAAGAGCACCTGCAGGCTTACGGCACGAACACGGCATTACGCAGCGCTGTTGATCTATACGCATACGCGATTAGCAAGATAACCTATCGAGGCACGTATGTACGCATACGACTATCAGGGAAGGAAATGCTTACGCTGGGGCCAGAGGCTTGCACCGAACCCTCCACCGAGCGCCAAGGCCCTTCCACCGAGCTCTCCACATTTGTCAGCTTCGGAGGAACAAGGTATTCTACCTAATCTAATGCTCTATTGTATTTGCAGTAAGCAGGAAATACCGGAGACTTTCTAGCCCGAATCGGGTGAACATGTCAAAGCCCATGCCCGTCAAACCCCCCGGCCGTAGCGCCCCCATCCACAGGCATCGGCATAGACATGGGCATAGCCAGCCCGGGCCCCTGAAAGAAACAATTCCAGAACGACATATCAAAGCCTTGCATCGTCCAGTCGTCCGCTCCAAAGCCTGTATCCGCATACCACGGCTGCTCCGGCGGCGTCAGTTCCTGGCCTTGCGTGTACTGCCCTCCCGCCGCCGCCACTGCACGATTTTCACCTACGGGTTGCCCGTCCGGCTCTGGCCGAAACTGGAATATATCCTCCCCAGCCATGATCTCCGCCGCGGAAGGCGTCCGCCGGAAAGACGCGAGTACAATTCTCACGAAGCCAAACCACGGTATGCAGAAGCGGAGGCCTTTATTCAGCGGCGGCGGGCCGTTATCCGTTTCCCTTGCAACATCTTCCGGGGAGCCGATGGTGTGTACTGAGTAGCTAGCCGAACCGATACTTGCCTCGGCTTCCATATCAAGGAGGCGGCTCAGCAGGTCAGCGGACTTGGCGATGATGCGGTCCTGGCTTGCCCAGGCGATTTTCTGGAGATTGTCTATGGCCTTTGAGACTAAGCCGCGGTCGCCTTGGCGCTGGTGCGCTAGGTTGTTGAATTCGCCGGGTGTCAGGGTGTGCTGGCGGAGATGCGCTAGCAGGATGAGGAGGGCAGAGGAGAGGGTGAAGAAGTCGATGACGCGGCAGGTGTATGCGACTCCGTTGGAGTTGCCGAGGGCGACGTAGCGGGTGAGGATCTCGCGGGATGCATTGATGCAGGTCGTATGTGAGTAGGTGTGTAGCTTCTGCTCCGCGTTGGCGAACCGTAGCATATACGGGATATGGAGCTGATTGATGAGGCCGTAATGGTTGATCTGGCAAACGAGGCGTATCTCCCTATCAACGACTTCTGGTTCCGCGGCATTCGGCACCATCCACCACTCACTAGGCATGAATTCAGCTGCCTTCCGTAGCTGGTAGTCGATATTTTGAGTCGTGTCTGCAGAGCACGATTCCGCATCGTTCCGCTCCAAAATCTGAGACGCAATGAAGCAGTGAAAACGCTCCAGCTGTCCCAGCGGTGTATCGGCATCCATGACAGCATCAGACCCCATACTGCGGTCCATCGAGCCCTGAGGACGCCCCATCATCAAGCACATAAAGCGGTCAACATAGACAATCCGGTACCACAGAAACGAACTGTCCACTTTACGCCGGCTATCAAGCACGCGCAGTGAGTGCCGTGGACGATGAACCCCAAGCACCTGCGCCAGCGTCATGGCCTTCCGGAACGCAATCCACGCAGGGCAGTAGTTGCCGCGATTCGCTTCGTAGTTCCCCTCCAGCATCGCGCATTCGACGCCCTCCACGCTACCGAGCAGCTCGTCGCGGCTGGTGACGAGATGTATAGCGGTCTCTGCTAGCCGTTTTGCCATTAACTGCGGTGCTTCCAATAGCGCGCTCAGCTGTTTTCCTGATTTCTTCAGGTCAAGGGACTGGAGCGGCGTGGCGAGGCGCAGCATATACCTTGCCAGCAGTGCTGGGTGGGATTCCGGAGGCGGGATATCGAGCAGCCAGACGCTCCTGGAGGCATCTTCTTCTGAATCTGAATGAGGCCTCGTCAAGAACTCATGGAACATGAGCGGCACATGGTCAAGCACTTTGCAGATAGAGCTGATATCCTTGCGCGACGGTAAGCTAGCATGTAACTCATGGGAGATGCTGGCGATGGGATCCTAGACTTGTCAGTGATACCATGGTAGGTACGATAGGACTTTTCGCACCGTTAACGAGGTCAACGTAGACCCTCTCTCATACTCAAGATCAACATCACCCTGACGCCGCCTTGGGCTCGGACTAGCTCCTGTAGAACCAGCCGGGCTTATTAGTTCAGGCACTCGAGCCGATATCCGGATGTCATCAGCAAGTTCAATCCGGCTCGAGTGCCGAACGTCATCAACAAGTTCAATCCCATCATCAACGTCTGCAAAATCCTGCGTCAGACAATTCGCCCCTCGTCTCCGGCACGCTTTGCACACCCCATTGGGGTCGTCCACGAGACTGCATCGGACTTTCCGACGCTTGCATTCCCAGCAGCTGGTCGTGCCCTTGCGGATCTTGCGCCGCTTCCTAGTAGGCGCTGTTTGGCTATACTCGGTTGATTTCAAGTCTGATGGCATTGCGAGGGATGAGATGGAGGGAGAGGAGGCGAGCTGAGTCTGTGTTGGGCTCGGGATCAGCTGACGAATCTCGCGCTGGAGCTTAAAAGGGAATAGCGCAGATGAGGTCTAGGTCTATACAAAGATGGGTCTAAGGACAGTCTGAACTCTTTCGCAATTACCTAACGGTCAACAGCCAGTACATTCATCCTAGTCCACCAGCACATGCTCCTGCAACACCCGCTCCGTGAACTCCCACAGCTCCGCAGAATTATGAGCATGAAACGCAGCCCCCGTGTAATACATCCCGCGGTATCCCTGCAGTCCATACAAGTCCCGGTAGAACCCGCCCGCAATCTCTTCTGCAGAAACATGCAGCCCGAAGGGGGTATGGCTGCGAAGAGCTATTATCTCCGGTTCGGACACAGGATACCCTGCATTGCGCAGCGCCAGGAGGTTGTCGATTATACCTTGGCGCGCCTGGTCTTCGGGCAGAGACCCCGCGCCGCCTCCGAAGAATCCAGTGTGGATGCCCTCGACGGCCGTGGGGTTGAAGGTGAATGTGCCGGGAAGGTCCGCCACGTGGTACGGGGTATCGGTTGCCTTGTTGAAGATCTGCAATTGACGCGGGAGACCGGTGACGTTGACCACGCTTCCGTAGTAGGAGCTGTATTGGAATCGGCTGAAGATGTCCGATTCGCGGTCGTCAAGGTCGAAACCGTCCAAGTTTTCCAGCAGCGGCGGGATGGCGACGATGACTTTGTTGGCTATGATGCGTTGCTTTCCTGACGGGGTGTCAACGACGATGTGATGAGCACTGGTGCCTTTATGATGAGCATTGGTGTCTTTGTGATGAGCACTGGTGCCTTTATCGTCTTGACGCTGAATTCTGGCTACTGTGCTCCCAAGCAGGGCATCTTCACCGAGCTCCGCTTCAGCGGCCTTGTATAGATCTTGGTTGGCGCGGCTTGCGGGTCTGGAGAATCCAAACTGTATGCCCTGGATCACGGCCAAATCCAGATATTTCAAGATGTAAATCGAAGGGTAATCGAGTATGTTCTCGGCGAATCCCTGGTCAAACTGTGTGATCATATCTACCGCCGCCCCGAGATCATATTTCTCGATAAGATCTCCAAACGACAGCAGCAAATCCTCCGGGACGGGATCGGGTAGGTCGAATCCGCCCGCAAGATAGGGATGCTGTAGCAATATACCAACATACCGCGTCAGGGCGTCGATGATATTACCACCTAGCGCAGCGACAGCCTCTCCCGTGCGGAAATCATACCGCCGAGTATACGCAGGGTCACCGTTCAAGATCTCTGCTACCAAGGGAATGTTGAAGTGCGCGAAGAAGCGCTCCATATCGGTGTTGTTTGTGTAGATCCACACGCCATAATCGATTGGGGCAGCAGCATCGTAGTATGTGTGTGTATGACCGCCTAGCTCGTCTCTTTGCTCGATAAGGGCGACGCTCCGGCCAAGTTCCCGTAGACGGATGGCCGCATAAGTCCCCGATGCTCCGCCACCAATGATGGCGACATCTCGAGTGATGACATCGTCGTTGTCGTGGCCGAGGCCAGGCAGTGCGGAGGTAAAGCTCAGCCAGACGCTGGCGAGGGCCGCGACTCTTGTACCTGTCGAAAAACGCATGTTGAGGCCGATGGGCTGTAATAATGAGTCAATGACTGGGACTCTGACTGGGACTCCCCGTGCTTATGTAGCCGGGCATGTGGAAGAAGGGCGTCTAGCATTCTACCTGCCTGCCAGGCACGGACTTTAGACTCAGCCGGGTGGGTTACACTGCAGCTAGACGTATCATTCCTTTGTTCTTAGGCTTGTGGCTGCCGCCATGCTGACCTCGGCACTGTTTTCCCAGAAGACCCAAAGTCCAAACAATGCCTGATGCGCTTGGCGGCTGGCCTCGGCGAACCTCGACCACATTCTTCACAGAAGCACGGTACACCAGGCTGAGAACAGGCGTGCCCCACCACACGCAAACCTAATCAGGTCGAGCAGAAATATACCGTGATAATGGCCGAGCACCCCGAGGTATGATGACTAGCACATGAAGTCGTCGACGTCAGTAAATGCTGTGGGAAAGCTGCATGTCCAACTTTTGGGCCGCAAGAAATGATTTCGTCACTCAGAAGCAAGCATAACACGCACACGGGACAAATACGATAGACAAGGAAGATGGTGGCCAGGATGAATCGTGGCTAGATCATGGTTTAGGGTCGGCAGCATCCACTCGGCATTCGTGTTGGGAGCAACATCGAGGGGCAAAAGAAGCGAGATGGCTTGAGAATTCGGGCCTGGACTTTCGAGGATTCAGAGGCGATCAGAAATACGAGCGATAGTCTCACCCAGAAAAGAAGATAGCAAGCGATTGATCGAACGTGCCTGCGATGCGGAGTAAGGCTCCGCGGGCGATGATTGGTCTGCAGCGGTCGGCCATCCTGCGGAGAACGCGGGGTCGGAAGGAGGAGTTGACTCTGGGAGAAGAGTGTTCTACTACTCCGTCGGTACTCAACGTCAGAGTCGGCCTTCATCCCGATCGACATCCTCGGATAACTCCCCAGAGCCTTCCCCGCTTTACTGCTCCCCATATGTATTCCAACCTCTCCTTCAACTCTCAAGACAGCAACCAGACAGCAGATCAAAATGGCCCGTCTTAACAACAAAGTCGCTATAGTCACCGGTTCGTGCCTGCCTGCTTTGGACGAAACCCTCACTAACACTCTCGGTACAGGCGGAGGCTCCGGCTTCGGCGCTGCCATCGCAACCCGCTTCGCATCCGAAGGAGCAAAAGTCATCGTCGCGGACATCAACACGGCCGGCGGCGAGAGCGTCGCCGCCCAAAATCCCGAGAACATCATCTTCCAGAAGGTCGACGTAACGAGTCCCAGCGATTGGGCTGCTGTGGTTAAGACTGCAGTCACAAAGTTTGGAAAGTTGGATATACTGGTGAACAATGCGGGGACAAGCTATCGGAATAAGGTCCGTCAACTCTCGATCTTCTTTGGCGTCATGGCTCACAATGTACAGCCAACACTAGAAGTAACTGAAGCCGAATGGGAGCGTGTCTTCAACGTCAATGTCAAGAGCATCTTCCACGGTTCGCAAGCTGCCATCGCAAGATTGATCGAGCAGGGCCACGGCGGCAGCATAATCAACATCTCCTCAACGGGCGCCAGTAGACCGCGGCCGGGATTGGTTTGGTATAACGCGAGCAAAGGGGCTGTTTCGAATGTTTGTCCCCTTGCCCCTATTTCCCAGAGTGAATAACCTAACAGCCACCGCCAGGCAACCAAAGGCCTCGCAGCCGAGTACGGCCCACACAACATCCGGGTTAATACAGTATCGCCGCTCCTCTCGGGTACGGGCCTATTTAGCATGTTCACTGGCATGGAGGACACGGAGGAAAACAGACAAAGGTTCATTGGGAATGTGCCTTTGGGCCGGTTGACGGATCCAGCCGATGTTGCCAATATGTGTTTGTATCTGGCGAGTGACGAGGGAAGTTTTGTCAATGGCGCGGAGATGCTCGTTGATGGCGGAAAGTGTGTTTAGAGCCGCCACGTCGGTCACTGCAAGCTTTGCCCTAGGTCAGATTCGATGGATCAAACATTGATAAATCCTCTTCTAACAGTCCCATCATGTACTGGTTTCCTGAAAACCAGTTGCCTAGTTGTGTCATATGAGCCTGGGGAATGGCTGTGCCAAAACTTTGAGTTGCTGGGTAGTTCATTGTCCCTGAGGTTGTAGTGCCTGGTGCAGGTCCAGCCCATCGTGTATCCACAACTTCGGACGGTGCAAGACCGAGTGCACTAAGATACGAGTTGACCTCGTGACCGACCGACGCAAGGGTTTGATTCTCCTGAGTCTGCGCCTGTGCTTTGGCTTCAATGTAGAGTCGGGCAACATTGCTCAAGGCGTGGCATAGTCGATGGAGATTGAATACCGCGGCAGATAGCGGGCAGTACGGTTTCAGCGACTCGACAAATTCCTCGAGTCTTTCCTGGTCTCTCCAGGAAGACACTTCGATTATGTGGCAGAAAAGAACGATGAAAGGGACGAATGGGGAGTAGAGAATGCACCTGAGAGATTAGACTAACTCGAGAACAATGCGGATTATGGCTTACCAGTGTAGGTATGAAAGTTTCATAACCTCATTTGCTTCGGTAAGCAGTCCCATGCTCGATTTGTGCGTTTGAAGAGCGCTTCTGGCAGCTTCAATGCACTCTTTGACGAACGTGCCCGTGCCCGGTTGTGGTGGAATGGCTCGGTAGATCAGTGTCAAGACCGAAAAGCGGCATACTTCGTCGCATTTGAGATATAGACACTCGATCGGATTCAGACCGTCGAGAGTAGGGTATAAAATCTGTCCATTGTTAGAGCTGGCCTTCTGGGTGGGCAGGACACTGACTCTGAACGGTCGCATTACGCGATCCTCCATCTCAGCGGCCAACCTGCGCGCCTCTCCCAGTCTGGTCACCTCCTCCTGGCGTAGCGCAGCGGGGCTGTAAAGATGTTGATACACCAAGCCCTGAATCCTAGCAAGTTCTATCCAAAGCAGATGTGCAGACTTGAAAATATCCGCCGAGAAACCTTCGAATGACATGGGAACATCAATATCATAGTCCGGGATGGTGGCAGCACGCCCTAGCCGCAGTGCAAGCGCCCGGTCCATGCAGTAGATCGACCAGAACAGGCTCAACCTGTGCTTTTTCTCTTTGACGTCCAGGTTTTCTATAGACGGCATTTGATGCAACCCGAGTTCCTGACACAAACGAGACGCTGTGGAGGTCAGTGTCAAGGCAAAGGAAGGCTTAGAAATCTCAATAGCATGGGCCGCCTATTTCCAGTCAGAACGTCTACAGAAAGAGAATGGGAAATTACATACTCCCATCGCGAGGGCCTCGATAGAATCTATATCTGCAGGCATCAAAAGATGCAAGTTCGCCAAGGTCGTATCCAGATTATGCTTGCAGATATCGGCATATCTTTGATATTCCTCTCGCAGCGCGCTATCAGAATTCATAAAGCTCGCTGCGACGAAAAGCTGATATAGCCCTCCATTTGCCACGATGAATGTCGCATCAGAATAGTTTTCCGTAGCGAAGTACACCTCGCGACACTTATCGGCGAGGCGTTCAAATGGTATAAATGGGCAAAGCGACTGCAAAGATACGGGGTTACCCTCTACCGATGGTCAGCGGCATCAGATTGCCTGTTTCAGCTGTACGTACCGATTGCTTTGCGGAGTAGAGGAATAACGACATGCATTGGTGGCATGTCCAAATCCCGGGGGTTACAGTCAGTGAGGCGCCTTTGCTTCGGAGGCGGGTACTCGCGAGCAGCGGAGGCTTGGTTATCTTGCATCTTGACAAGCTGCTTCAGGGTAGAGAGGGCTGCGTTGATCTTTGAATCAGACATTGGCACCGGACTACGTGATACGGCTGTCTGTAGAAAGTCACTAGCATAGGCTGACTGAGTGGCCATCAACGAGTTGCCCTCGAGCCCATTCTTCGACTCCGCCTGGTCCATTGCGTCCTGTGGGTTAGAAGGGTGGTCTTGGACAGAGGGGCTCAGAGGTCTGGACGTAGGCGCCGAGTGGGCACGTATCTGAGCGCCTGTACCAGATGCTATGCTAAGCTTAAGCTCGCGGAGGACCTGTTCGATTCCGCCCAGCCGCTCATCGATATGGTCAATCTTCCTTTCGCTTGGAAACATATTAGTTGGGCTCGGCATTGGGTCTACATGCGAACTCACTATTCGTTGGAAATGAGCACGCGTTTCCGCGGCTCCCGAGGCTTCTGGCCCGCTCCTGTAGAGCTGCACATAATCTTGGATGTGCGGCAGTTGGCGCATGGTGACCGTTTATCGCAGCGGATCTATCATAAGACATCAGCACGCTGTAAGCCCGTCATATATAAGCTCCCACCTTTCGTTGCCGACATTGGTCACACTACACACGGTCAGCAGTCAAAAGCAGTCCCTTGCATGCCTTTGGCCCTCTTTATCGAGGTCCTGTGCAACATACCGCGCGTCTAACAACGGCTTCTTTGCTGTCGCTATCCGGACTTTCGGTATCCATTCGGAGCGTTTCTCCAGCCATCTTATCAAGGGATTGTACTTAAACGATAATAAAGGTCCGAATTCCTTGGAATTCTGCCGAGTTTGAATGACTTGAAGTCTTTCAAATCTGCGTCCGGAGCCCGCGGATTCCGGAGAGCCGTGACTGTGGATCCTCAGGCAACAACGTTTGAAAACCAACAAACCGGAACCTCGAACGATTATCGTACTTCTTCAAGTTTCAAGTGCTAGACAAAACAGGCAAATGATCATTTTTCAGGGTTCGGACCTTGTGCCTCAAAAGGTAAACTGAGTGCCGCGAAGTGGCCCGATAGTGGGAAGAGAGTGGTGATCGAGAGTCCCGCAGAAAGTCGGTACCGGTACTATGTACCTCATCACGTGCTAAACCCGATCGTATGGGAAGGATTGAGACAAGGCCGGGGCCTGGGAATTGGGTAAATTGTGCCAAATGACTCCTTCCGGAAACATACATAGGTTATGCGATGGTGGGCTTTTGAATTCTATCAAACCTTCTGTCGTCTAGGTGTGGAGCTTCTGAAGGCTCCGGGTATAGTCTAAGATCTAGATATCGCTCTAAAAAGTTCTAGAAGCAAGTCATTAATGTAAAGCATCGTGGTTGTCGTACCAGAATATTGTCCTTGCCAGAATTGCGTGGCCGTCGACCGAAAACCGTGTTTCTGGGTAAATGGGGACTGTCTCCAGGTCTTCGTCAAACCGGGGATCAACGTATCCAAGGAAGTTTGAGTGGTTGCTCATTTCTTGATTCCAATGACAGCTAGGTTCCTGGGACTCAAGCCATAGTCAAACACAGGCTCCACCCAACACTCCTTTACGCAGTCCTGTTCACGAAGATATTGCCATCGATCGACGGCGATAATGGCTTCGGCCACGGAGGCGCAGAACGACATCAGAGTCCAGGTCACGCTCAGCCTCTTCTTCGTGGGCCAGTACTCGGTGGCATATCGATCCAGCTCTTCGTCGGTAATGTCAACCATATCGTCTTTCACCTTTTGTCCGTAGACCGGGTCGCGACTCAGCTTTACGACTGCCGCGCGGAAATACGCTTGGAAGGAAGTGAAGGCTGCCTTGCGCAGGGATCCAACAATAACAGGGTTTCCCACGTCTTCCGGTTTCTCAGGCTCGGTGCCGTAGAGATCCTTGGGTATGGAAGGTTTCGGCACGACTCCCTTGTCCACCAGCACTCGCTGGAGGAGTGTGCGGTAGTAGTGGCGGGTAAAGAAGTCTTCTGCGTCGTCTGTACCCCAGTTGTAGGGGGCTTGGACGGCCATTGACCTGGCGGTGATGTTTAGCTTCACGCCAGTCCCGCCGTCGTGCTCAAATTCCTCCAGGCGTTTTGACATAGGAAAGCCATGAGGGTCGTACGCGGCAGCGTCTTTCGATAAACGTGGGTGCATGGTTCGCAGGACAGGAATTTTATAAGTGGCAGGCCCAAGCCGTTCAGTCATTAGGTTGTAGCAACACCCAATCATTGCAATCGCCTTGACCGACGGGTTCAGGACCAACGCTCGAACACCGTGGTGGACGAGGTTTCCGCACGAGTGCAGCGAGACCACCATGACATTCGCATCCGAGGCCTGCTCGGCTTGCTCTAAGCCATTTTTAGTTTCCGGGCTTTGGCTAGCCGGTGCGACGACATCTTTGATGATCGGCTCCAGGTAGCCGTCCTTGATCTCATGTTCAATGTAGTCCATCGCACCTCGTGGGGTTTGGTTGTCGCTTTTTGTGACGTGTTTCTGAGTAGGGCCACCGTTTTTAGGAAAAGTGCCCAGCTCATCAGGAGTCACACTGATGTCCCGGAAGATACTGATCTCCGCAACACCCTCCTCGTCGTCTTCAACCTCTTCCTTATCTGCGTCAACGCTCGTCGGCTCCTGTAGCGAGTCCGTTCTGTCCACTGCGGACTCTGTATCCTCGCAGACTTTGCATTTTTCCAGCTTCTTATTGTACATCCGCACCTTCTTCTTCTCAACCATGTTCGCGTAGACATCCATACGGTTGGCCCCGTTGATGAACTGGTGTTTCCGTTCGATCGCAACAATGTTTCTGTTATACGGAGGACTAGCCAGCGTCCGCCCAAGGTAGTTCTGCCCAGAACCAAAGTCCACGATATGCGTTATTTCCTCTCCCCGCTCCTGGTGTACGGTATTGCATAGCGAGTGGACGTATTTCGAGAAATGAGCGACCTCGTGATATTTCTTCACTTTCATCCCAACCGCAATCCGCGGTGGTATGGTGGCCTTGCTCGAGTCATGAGGCGTAAAGTCTCGGCGCAGAGTGAGTCGGCGGATTTGGCGGATGAACTCTAGCAAAGTCAGCGGGGGCAGAACCGCCACGCCTCTCCACTCCTGCGCTGCAACGTTTCCCTGTGTATAGGCCGCTAACAGCGGTTCGATGTCGTCTCTGAGGAGTAAGTCGATGATGTGCGCGATGCTGTGGTGTTCGAAAAATTGTCTCCAGTCTTCGGGCAGAAGCGTGGTATAGAGATCGGGCTCGCGCGTCAGAAAGTCCAGCATGTGCACACCCCCGCAGAGGTGCCTAAACAGGTCAGACGAGGTAGCAAACGATAGCAAGGCTTCGACGTAGGCGTCCGGATCCGTCCAGCCCTCGGGGAGGGGGAGACTCCGCGTAGGTGGCATTCTTTCTATCGGGTAGAATTGCAGAGGAGGGGCAGACCGGGAATGTTTCGGGGGGTAGTGGGCGAGTCGGCGCGAGCTGACGACTGCGGAGGCGGGAATTCTAGTAAGATAAGTCCAATAACATGTGAGCGAAAAGCGGCTGGGTTATCCAGAGCCTGAGACAGAGTTGTTGTCAGTTGGGAGGCATGACGGTCGCTGTGTCGAGAAATTTCTGGCGGACAAACTCTTGGGCCGGTGGGGTCCGACTTGGAGTCTGGGGAGACTGCGGAGTTGTTCTCCCTCTCCCTCTTCTCACATCGCAATGACGAGTTCCTGTCCCTGGCGACCCAGGAGGTTATGCCGATTATGCATAATTGCCGAACTGCCTGGACCTGACCTGACCTGATCGTCGAGATCTTCGTTCCCTCTTCCAGAGCTTGATTGTACCTGGCGGTGTGCCTGTCGCTATGACACCACCACCACAGCCACTAGTAAGCCAGCACTATTGGCGCAGCGGAGAACTAGTGGTCCAGGGAACCTGCTGATCTTATCTACAGGCCACTCACAGATTCCATACTATTTTCCTCCCTGAAGGCCATCGCGGCAGTGGCTTGGTTTTCTGAATCCTGTGTGACCTGGGCGTCAGCCGGGTGCTCGACCAAGGATACTACGGAGTATGTCAGGGCACGTCCCCCGATTCTGCAGGGAGGGGACGAGACGGTAGGGATGGTACCACTCCACGTATGAGATATAATCCCGCGATATCCCCCGTTGGCCCTTGGGCCCTGCATCCTGCATACTCCGCTTCTTGGTGCTCCGGTCTGCGTCGCAGGAAGGGCAGACGATCCGGCAAACGCGTCATACCGTTGCACATGATACCTCCTATCCCACGTTAGCACTTGCGGGAATTTCTATATATTGTACATTGTTTTCACGGAGAGGGGGGGAACAAAACTGGAAGAATCCTTCAATGGACCATCCTACTCTCTACCCCCAAAACGCAATGCGAGTCGGATGAGGTCGGAATCATGGTGAGTGGGAGACCAAGACCGGAGAAATATCACGCGACACTAACTCTGTTTGCTTCTTAGAGATCAGGCCACCCTCAATCAGCTCTACCATTCGGATCTATCGCCGATATCCTCTTCCAAATCATCATCAATGTTGAAGCGAGCACCGTCTTGAGTCTCTGCCTCCTTAACAAAGCCACATATGATACGATCAAGGTCCTTGAGCCGCACATCTGCCGATGGTTCGTGCGCCTCCATGGCGTCGATACCTTCGGTTCTATTCCCTCCCTGAACTCAGGGACGGGCAAGGAAACCGCGCTGACAGTACACACACTCGTGAGGTCTTTGTACCGCCATGAGCTCGCACGCCGGCTGTCCCTCCATATCGTTCCTACCGTATGGGGGCCATTCTATGACGATGACAAGGCGGAAATGGACTTTGAAGCAGAACTCAGGCTCGCTAGGCGCCTAGAACGAGGCCTCCATGTGCTCTTCCACATGGCCGACATCTCACGCGACGTCAAACGAGACCCGGAGTCTCACCAAAAGATCTTGGCCACCTCTTCCTCCGTCCCAGACAGTTTGGGCGTTCTCGCCAAGCTTCTAGAAGATTACAACGACTTCGACTCCGACTTCACCTTTGCCTTTCCGCTCAACAAGGGCAAAAAGGGGACAAGAAGCAAGGGCAAACAAAACCATCTGATTGTCCCATCCTCATCCCCACTGAATCATGAACACAGCCACACAAAGAACCATCTCACGACCCTCCTGCAGTCCGGCTACACCGAATTCGAAATCGGCAAGCGCCGCCTCGAGTTCCGCACCAAGCACCTCACCGACAAACTCGAGGTCGACCTCCACTGCACCCTCCGCATGCTCCGCGAACTCCTAGAACGCATGCTTCTCCGCCACGGCCCAAAATTCTGGCACAGAGACACAAGAAACGAGTACAGCGTTATCTCCTGGTTCATCCTCAACCAGAGCCCGCGGAACCTAGCAAAGCTCCTCCTGACTCCGCAAAACGAATGCTGCCACTACACCCACCACATGGACCTGGACGCCGCCAGCGCCGATACAAGCACAAGCACAAGCACAGACAAATGCCTCTTCTCCCACCCCCTGGACGAATACTGGGCTGCATGGAAGGACACCCCCGACCTCTCCCCGCTAAGCGCAGGCATCGGCCCCTCCATCGCCACATCCACAAGCCCGATCTCAGGAACAGCGACAGGCACCAGCACAAGCTGCAACTGCAACCGGCTCATCCGCAGCTGGAGCGTGAAGCCCGCGCTCTTCGACAGCCGGGGGAAGGACTATGATCGCGCCGCGGAGCGGTATCTCAAGGAGATGTGGAGTCAACGGCATGTGGGCTTGCATCAGGCGTTTACGATGGGTGTTTTTGCGGCAGTGCTTTAGGGGTTTCCGGTCTTCAATATTAACCTTTAGGCTTTTGAACAGCACTTAGAAGTTGAGTTAGCTTTTAGAGATCGCGGTCATTTTCGGTGGATCATGGAATAGAATAGACAATAACAAGGCCTTGGATCATAAGCTCAGGCTGGATATATGCAGCTTATCTTCGGTATCAGTGCATTCCAGACCAGTAGCGTAACTCCACACCGACAGCCTCAGTGGATGTCTAGGTTCCGCGCTGTTATGTTTCAGCAGAGCTTCTGTAGTCTGTACTCCCATCCCATCCCATCCGTACGAGATTGATTGATAGGCTAGTGCAAGTGGTACAAACGAGGAATTAAACATTAAAGAGCGCACGGTACGAGTCACTCAGCCTCGCTTGAGAATCATACCCGGCTATCTGGATGGGATTGGCCTAGTACCATTGGAAACCGGGTCTTGAGTTCGTGCTATGCTGATGGACTCTACTCAACTGTAGACGCTGGTGATGGAGGACGTAGGTGAGTATCTAGCTATATAACTAGTAGGGTTGGAGATCGTGCATCTGCATCGTGGAGACAGACTTTCTGGTTTGGAAGATGAAGGGTATGGCGGGTTGAATCTAGCGGTGACAGCAGTAGCAATACACTTGGGAATTGGAGAGCAGTCGATCCTGAGGTACTAATGCTAGGAGTCTAAGACGGATAAGAAGGGAATGCGAAGTGCCAAGCATGGTACCTAGAGCTTGACATGGGAATCATATGAGAAGATAAGATGAGGCTGGATGGGTTTATTTTCTAACCAAGTACGTAGGCACTGGATGTCTAAATCGATCATTGATCATCGCGGCTAAGAGCCTTCTCATCAAGAGAGGTCAAGGTGAGGCAAAAATCAGCGACGTTCGTGCACGTAGACTAGATCATGTATGCATGCTTCATGCTTGCTAGCTCACTTGTTCTGTTCCGTTGCCCAAGCAAGAAATGGGCTACCGAAGCATAGCATGTACATCGGATCAAATAAGGTGGGGTATGGCGGAGAGACGAGAGATGGACAAGAGGAGGTATGGAGATAGAGAAAAGAAGTAAGTGGTAGCTATCAAAAATATATTCGAGAAGCGAAATCAAAAGGGCGCCGACGGACCATAGCCGGGGTAAGAAGCAAGCGAGTGTATCAGGTCATGATCCGGCCGAAACCAAAAGAAACCAAATGGGCGAAATGAAATCAAAACTGGGTATTTGGGTATGGTATGTATATAGGTACATTCGCAAGCGACGTTGTTGGTCTTCCTCCAGCCGGAAAGAATAGGATTTCATCTCAGAACGCCTAGCCTGTCGTGGATGGAGTCATAACGGTACCATTTGCGGTTTGCTTCCAGTTAGTGGCCGTGGCCGTGCTGGTGGCGCTTGTGCGCGGCGAGGTGGTCGTGGTGGCGCTTGGCCGGCTGCTCGGCGGGAGCAGTGGGGATCGAAACGACCGAGGAAACGGTGCGGGTAACGGTGTTGTAGTCGGTCGAGACAACGTCGACGCCGCCGACCTCGGTCTTCAGAGGGTTACCGTTCTCATCGACCATAACGACAACTTCCTGTTCCACCCAGACGGTCTCCTGTGTGACGGTGCTCTCCACGTAAGAGGTGGTGGGTGTCGGGGTCCATGTGGAGGTGGAGGTCGAAGTAGTGGTAGTGGTCGGGGGCTCGGTGGTTGAGCTGGTAGTCGAGCTGGTGTCGGCAGCCTTTGTATCAGCCGCAAGGACCTTACCAGCGAAGTCGCCGAGGCCGATGGAAAGGCTGAGACCCGCATCAGCGGTAGCGGATGCTGCAAAGGATGCCGCAGCGGAGGTCGAAGCTGGAGTCGAAGTCGAGTCTTCGCCGACGTACTTGATAGGGAAGGCGTACTCGGGACCCCATTCGACGGCGATCTTGTTGGGAAGGCTGCCCTTGACCTTGGTGACATCCTCACCGGCAAGGATGCTAGGGAGGTCGAAAGAGCAGAGGCCTTGCTCAAGCTCAGACTGGAGTTCGAAGATGGGGCAGTCCTCGACCTCGCCGGAGGCGTTGGTGCAAGTCTTGACAGCCTCCTCGAGAACACCAGACTCCCAACCGTGCATGAAGTCGGCGTGGTAACCGAATCCAGTAGGGTCACCAGTGGAAAGGGCAAAGTATCCGTCGCGGTCCTTGAAGGCGTAGGTGTTCCAGATGGTCTCGAAGAAGAGCGAGACAACACGGGTCTCGAAGCCCTCGGGGCAGGTACCGTCCATGACCAGCGAGGGGTAGGCAACGTGGGACATGTGGTCGTCCGAATCGGCATCCTTGCCGTTCCAGCAAGAGGGGAACATGATTTCGAAACGGACACCATCAGTGCAGTGCTCGTCGAGGTATGACTTCTCGGGCAGGAAGTGACGACCGAGAGACGGTTCGGCAGCCTTGTTGTAGTTCAGGCAGTTAAAGCCGAGAGCCTTCTGCTTCAGAGCAGCCTGGCTAGCTTGGTCGCCGGTCCATTCGGACTTGGGAGGGTCAGGAACAGGCCAGGTGAAGTTTCGCAGGAAGGGGTCGCCGGCAATCATGCGGAAGTCGTCGGGGAACGCCTGCACATCGTCTCCGTATAGAAGGTAGTACCTGGCACGGTGTTAGTCATGGCCTGAGATTCAGTGTCGACCTGTCACCCACGCAAGCATTCCTCCAACTTGATCCACAAGCTCAGAGTCGCCGGTGGAGCTGTCGACGAAGTACAGAGCAGGGGTCCAGTAGGCAGACTTGTCCTGCTTGACCTCGCACGACGTGCAGCTACCTCCAAGCAAAGACTCCATGTCCGCATCCAGTCCGAATCCTGTCAAAGTTCAGCGGCAGAACGCCGGGTAATTCCAGCCAGCGGGCTAACCTTTAGATCCATGAATCGTGTGAACGTGGTAAGAAGCCTCGCCGGGGGAGACCAAGGGGTCCATTCGAGCAAGGCCGCTTCGGCCACGGCAAGGAAGACGCCAGAAGGCATCAGCGACGCCTAGGAAGGCGGCCAGACTAGCTACCAGGCTAGTATTGAGGCGCATCTTCGAAGGCATGATCGATCGTATCGGTAGGATAAAGGAGTGACGAAAGTGGGTTGTTTGTTTAAGGAGCGAAATGTGTTGACGTTGCGTCTTCACGACTCAGTCGCGTTGCTGTCGCCTCGGTGGTTAGATTCAATCAGAACATAGCGTAAAGCGAATGCGCGGGAGTTAGTGTCGTGGGGTTGTCGCGTATAAGGAAGGGTAACACTGCGCCGGGCAGTATATGAAACAGGAGAACAACAAAGGAAGATGGAGCGCATTCTCCGGACGATCTCCAAGACTCGAGCAAGACAAAGGAGGGGTTCGGCCACCGGTAGCCAGTAGAAAAAGAAGTCGCGATTCAGAATCGAGGCCACTATTGGCTGCGAGGTGCAGGCAAGGGAGGCTCCTTGCAGTCGCGGAATGGAGCCGACACCCCTGCAAGCCACGAGGTAGTGGGAAGCCACCAGAGCGACCGACCCTTCAGAGCGCAGACTGAGGCAGAAAGGTGGGAGATAGGTAGAGACGGATTCGGATCCGATCAAGGCACAAAAGAAGCCGAAGAAACCGAAATATAGACGTACCTAGCGATAAATGGCGTTGAGCCGGCCGAACTGGATGCGACCTGCGAGCAGTGTTAGACAGGACGAGGAATCCAGGGACTCGGCAATGTGAGCGTACCTGAGCTCTTACAACAGGCCGCCCTCGAGCAGGCGTGTAAAGGAGAGACTGGGAAGCAAAGAAAGGAGAGATGGAGAGGAGAAAAGGAAGATTGAAGTAAATGAGCGAAGGAGTCAACGTAGTGTAAGCGCCGTTAAGAACTTAAGATGAAGGAATATGGAGGGGAGAGGGGCAAGAAATGGTCAAACAGTTTCCATCCAGCAGCCAATCACTTGATTCTAACCAAGAGATATCAATGAGATCCATCCCTCTCCTCCGTACTCCCCGCTTAACGGTTGAAGACTAACCGGCGGCACTATTAGTATTGACTCCCTACACTAGACGATCCAAATATTCTATACAGTATTTGATCCGAGAGCGCCACTGAGCTCATCGGGGGTCTGCATCTCGCCGTCTCAATAACAATAATCAGGGGCTCTTTCACGGTTCGACATTTTTACCATCACAGGGGCCAAGAGAGAGCAAGAAGACCAAGGGAGGCAGTGTCCACTGGCATCTCCACACCCAGAAATTGGATGGCACTGATCTCCAGGGGCAGCCAAACCCAACCTTGGACTACACAAGGATGGAGGGGACTGAAACTCTCCCGATCCAATGGAAAGAAAGCGTCGCTGGTGAAACGGCCACCGGGGCCACCACTCGTCATTGTCGCCAACGCCATCGTGGCTGAGATAAGATGCAGATGCAGATGCAGCCTATCTCTGGCCACCGGATACGAAGTGTATCACGCTGCATCTTGCCTCGTATCTGTAATATTGCAACGGCATTGCTTTCATCCATATGTTATAACTCTCTGTTCCATCCCTGGTTTGCTTTGGTCGCCAAGCTAATTTCCGACACAACAGAGCCCGCGAACGGTGGATCAGTCCTCGGCAGTGCCAGACACCAGGTCCATCAGGTTTTGCCTTGGAGCAACCCCAGCGTTCCATCTCGAGTCAAACTGCCCTGCCATGTGCTGAAGCCTGAACCTGAACGTCTGAAACCTGCGTGCGACACCAACTGGTCCAAGTGCGACGAACCAAGATCGCTCATTTCACGGCGGATGCCGTCTCAGCTGGACAGACAGTCGAGTATCATGACAAAAGTACCGAGTGTAACGCAGTATGCTCTCTCTCTCCACATTCATACTGCAGTCTATCGAGCCTTCGCGATACCAATCTCCCAAACGCAACCATCAATTTCCATCCGGCTTCCATGCCATCCCTCTCCAGCTGATCTGAAGATCTTGCGCGTTGATCGCAATCTGCGTCCCTGATGGCAGAAGCTTGACCGTTGCATTTCAGCAACTCTCATCGAACCGTCACCCCACAGACGCAAACGCAACCTCGTGGCCTCCTGCCCCTATTCCGCGGACGCTGATCACGAGTGCCAGGTCCGCGGAATCCGAGCGGGACCGCACCGCTCTTTGGCATCACCAACAACCACCACAATCTAGAAGATAAACCTCCCACCTGGAGCAGGCTGCAGGCTACATGCTTCTAAATCCGTCCTCGCTCAATCTATCCCACACAAGATCTGAGCTTGTTTACGCCCGTCCGCAGTTTAGTTTCACTGCTATTCTCGATCTCGGTTCGCGCTTGGACGTGGCAGAGTGAGACAAGTGCGAACTTGTATCGAGTCGGCGAGTCAGGCAGGGCCCGGGCGGCAGGATCCGTGTACGATGCAGCGAACCGATATGGTTATGCGTACGAGCATAGGATTTTAATGAGGTATGTGGCTGTTTGCCATGCAGAGGTCTGTGGGACATTGTATATCGCACGCAACAGCGCCCGTAGGCATTGTAGCTCTTTAGGTACCCACGGCTCTCGGCTACCGGGCTTGGGGGCGAGGCATTCTGCGGTAAATGCGTAGAATGCATGCAGGGGATAGTGGAAGAAAAACAAAAAAGGAATCTCCCCGACTGGGAGTCGAACCCAGGTCTCCCGCGCTTGTTCTTGCGAGAAGTGACAAGCGGAAATCATGACCGTTAGACCATCGAGGATTTGTTGTTATATGTTGCTCGTTTTTTAAACTTATAAGACTAAGATCCAACCCTATCATCCTGATTCGAAATGCACGGTTCATCAATAACACCAGGTATGGTGGTTAACCCCCATCTATATCTTTCCTGCGGAATAATATACACTCAGTAAAGTGCAGCGAGACTCCCATCGAAGAGATTCCAGTGTTCCCAAGTTCTCTCGCGACAAAATATGTCCGGCAACGGGACCCAAATGCAAGAGAATATATATAAGGACGCCATGACAACGTATGCCATAGCCGCTTATACCGTTTCGTGTTTGTCCATCTAACACTGGCCAGCTCAAACCGTCAGAGGCAGAAATAACTGCCCGAGCCAAGATCTACCCGTTGGCCGTGTCCGTCCCCGATACACCTCCACTCTCCTGGATGGAAGCCCGCCCCGTCGCCGGGGCTCTACATGGATCACCTACCATAGCCCAGGTACCCAGCATGGCGCCTCTTGCATGTCTAGTTTCTACATACATCTCCCCTTGAGCATGCACGGAGCTTGCTCGATATACGGCGTCACGGAAGCTTGAAGGTTGAGCACCGCCTGGACGCCCCGGCAAGAGGACAGCCGCCGAGGAAAAAGCAAACACGCCGGACTCTTCTAGATCCGGATCTCATACGCAGCCAGCCAGGGACGGAGAACCCAGTGGCAAGTACCCATCGACACGATAGGGACCGCCAACGGTATCCACAGCCCTACTAGCACGAGTAGACACTAGATAGTCAAACCTAATCGCGACGTACACTGTTGCTATAGCCCTAACTAAAGTAGGTATACAACCGACGTACTCCGTATATACCTGCAACCCGACCGGGGGCGTCCTCAAGGCCCAGTACTCCGTATTGGCCGTGATAATCTTTCCCACTTGCCGAGGGTAGAGCGCGACTAAGGACGTCTACCTACGCCCGGTGTCAGCCAATGGTGGAGTTCGCTTAGTTCAATGAGGAAGCGCTGCAGCGCTTTAACAGCGCTCAGGCGCCTCAGGCAGTCTTAATTAAAATACTGCAACGCCTACCACTAAATTACTTGCCTATATAATTATAATATTTATAGTTTTTTAAATATTACAAAGTATTAATAAAAGTATTTAAAATTTTTATTATTTTTAAAAGCTTAAATTATTTATATAAACCCTAGTTAGCTCTAGCTTTTAAATATTATCATGTTTTTTATTTAATTTTTTAGTATTTATATAATTAATAGCTTTTTTTTATATAATATTTAAAAGGCCTTATAGTTATAAGCCCGGAAAACCACTTAATAATTTAGTTTATTAAATTTTTTTACTTTTTTTAAACTTTTTAAAATTATTTATATTTCCTAAGTATTAGCCCTTTTATTATATAAAGGCCTTTTATAGTTAATTATTTTTTATACCTAAAAAGTTAAATATTAATTAAACTTTAACTTTTATACTTAATTTATTAATTTAAAAGTTATTATAAGCTTTACTACCAGTACCTTAAATATAATAGTTTTTTTAAAATTTAGGGAGGACTAGCCGGTATAATATAGCTATATTTTATATACTATAATTATTATAAAAGTTTAAAAGTATCTTAATTTAAAAGTAACTTACCAGACTTTTTTTTTTTAAGCTTTTTTAACTTTTTAAAAACAATGCTAATAAAAAAGTATTTAAAATATTTAATTAAAAATAAAACCACGCTAAGCATGTCCTTTTAAAAATTTAAAATATTAATAATACTATACAAAAGTTAATTATACTTTTTATTTAGTAACTTATTAAGGATAAGCTTATTGTAAAGGTTTTTATTAAACTAAAGTAATAACTTACTTTTACTAATTTTAAGATTAAACTTAAGGCCTTTAATAGCTATATTACTGCCCTTACTATATTAATTTAATAAAAAAAAGTTACCTAGTAGCTTTAAAATTACAAGCATGCTTATTAAAAAATTTTACACCTTAAGTAACCTAAGGCTAATAATAAAATAGCTAATATAATATTTTTAAAGGCTATTAATAAATACTTAATAGCCTATATAAAGCACCATGCAGATTAATTAAATTATAAAAAATTTAGTAAAACTAATTATCTTACCTTTATTTTTAAGTTTTAATAGTATTTTTTTACTACTAATAGCTTTGCTAAAACCTTTATAAAAGAAATAACCTTTACTATGCTTGCTAAAAAGTTAAATTAACCCTTTACTAGTAATTTAAATATTAAAGGTTTTTTTATTAATAAACCTTCCTGGGTATTAATTAATAATAAATTAATTTATTTTTATAAATACAAGTATACTGTAAAGTTTTGCTATAACTTTATATATTTATATTATTTAAAGTCCTATAAAATAAATAAGGGCTTAAAAAAAAAGATTAGCAAAGCACTTAAAAAAAATAATAAATATAATAAAAAGCTTTAAAAGTTAAAGGTTAAAAATACTAAGTTTTTTAAAAATAAAAAAAAGAATATTAAGAACTAAAAAGCTTAGTAAAATAGCTAAAAAAACGCGTAGTTTATAATTTTTAAAAAATATTATAGAGCAGCCCTAGTATTTAGTATTTTAAGTAATTTAAAACTTTAAAATGCCTTTATTTTTAATACTAGTGTTTTTATTTATATTTATAATAATTTTAGCTATTTTACCTTTTTAAATTACTTTTAAAATAGTAATATTTAAGCTAAAAATATAACTATAGCTATATAAGGCTATAAATTAGTTTTTATTTATTTAAAAGTATTTAATAAAAGGATTATATTATTTATACTATATAAAGTTATATATACTTTTAGATTTTACCTTAATATTATGGTAGCAAGGCCTTTCCAGAAAGCTAGATATACCTAGGATTTTAATACCCTTATACTTAAAAATAATAAACTAGTTTTTTGCCTTAAAAATTATTTCTTAGGCTTTTAAATAGTAAAACTAAAAAAAAGTTTTTTAAAGCTAGAAAAGGCTAATGCTTTAACTTAACAAAAAGTTAAAACTTTAATTTAAAAAGTGTAGTTTTAAAAAGATCTTAAAGCTTTTTACCAGCACCTAAAATATATTAGTAATAAAGCACTTAAGCATTTTTTTATAATAATATAAAAAGTTAGTATTTTTAATTTTTAACTACCTAAACACTATAATACTTACTAGGTTAGTTAGGCTTTTTAATAAATATTTAAATGGCCTAAAGAACTAGTTACCAAGCTATTTATTTATATTTATATTAATTTTATTTTTATAAAGCCAGTAATAAATAAAAATTAATAAGTAATTTACTTTTATAATAAGTTTTTTAAAATATACTGGGCCTATACTTACTAGCTTAAAAGTAATTATAAAAATATTATTAAGTAATTTATATAGTTTATATAAAACCACCATGGTGTTACTCCTAAATTCCTATTTAATAATAATAAACTTACCTTTAATAATAATATTCCTAACTTTACTACCTTTAAAGGCATTTTTTAAAACTAGTCTATTTTATACTTTTTATTTTAAAATAGTATAGCTAAGTGCTTTAAAGGTATTTTAATTTAAAAAGCTAAAATAATAACTTTATATAAAAATATTTTACTTAATATATAGCCCTAGGTTATAAAAACAGCAGCCTATATTAATAATTAAATTTTTATTAAAGCTATTAATTAAATAACTTTATAAAAAAAACTTACTAGCAAGAAGCCTTATATTTTAAATATTTAAATTATTAGGTGTTTTTCCTAGGTAAGAAAATCCTAGGAAAAAGGCCTTTATAAAATAAAGCCAAGGGCCTTACTTAAATATTTTATAGGTTATTAAGCCTTAAATATCTAGTAAATCTGGTTTTCTTAAAATTAGTGTATTAAAGCTTATAAAAATGTTATTTTTAATAAATCCTGGCTTTATAATTTATAAAAACTATTTCTTATTATTAATATTTAAATTAATTCTTTTAAACCATTAGTTAAGGTTTTTAAACCACCCTCTCGCCGCCGTATTACTAAAAATATAAACCTAAATTTAGACTTTACTAAATTTTTTAAAAAAAAAAAAAATAAGGGTATTTTAACAACAAGCAAGCCAAGAATAATAAAAATATTTAAAAATAAAAGTGTTAAAAAAAATAAAAATAAAAAAAGATTTAGGTATAAGGTTACACCTAGGCCTAATTCTAGTAAAACTAAGGCCTTTAATTTATTAAAAAACTTATTACCTTTTTTTACTCCGGACCCTATTCTAGAACCTTACTATTATAAAATTTTTATATAAAAATTAATATTAACTAGTTCTTTTAATAAGCTATTATAGCCTTTATAACAGGTTATATACTTTTAAACTTAAAGAAATTTATTTCTAAACCTAGCTAGTTAATAATTATTATAAAAAGTAAAGTAAGCCTGCTCCCAAACTTTTATTTATTTTATTACTAAAAATATAAGGGAAGGCAAAAAACCAAGAATTAGACTTATTATTTTTTTTAAATAATTAGCTAAATAAAAACTAGTACCTTAAAGTAATTAAAAAAACTTTAAGTTTTATTTAGGCGCTTTAACAAGCTATACAAGTTATACTATTATTATAATTACTTTTAATCCTATTTTTTATAACTATATATAATTTACCTTCTCCGCCCTTTATTAAAACCCTAAAAAAAATATCTTTATTAAAATAAACTACCGCCTTTTTTTAAGCACTAAAAGAATCTTAAAAATTATTTACTTAAAAATGCGTTTCTTAAAGCTATTAATCTTAAATTAAATAAACTTAAAAAAATAAAAGCAT
The DNA here is from genome assembly GCF_003369625.1 of Aspergillus mulundensis. Classification (NCBI taxonomy): domain Eukaryota; kingdom Fungi; phylum Ascomycota; class Eurotiomycetes; order Eurotiales; family Aspergillaceae; genus Aspergillus; species Aspergillus mulundensis. Next base: position 1,362,978 of record NW_020797888.1, read on the forward strand.
GGAAGGTAGTTAATAAATAAAAAGTAGGTTTAAATAAACTAATCCCCTTATTATAAATATTTATATATAAGTTTAATATAAATAGCTACTTTTTTAAGGCTAAAGCTTAAATTTATATATATAAAGATTTTAAACTAGTTAACTATAAAAATAATTAAGTAGTAATAGCCTTTACCTATTTTTTTTAAGTTATTATAACGCTTATTACCTTTTTTAATATAAATATAAAATAGTATAATACTATTAATACCTTTCTTAATGTAGGCCTTAATAAACTTATATATCTTTAATTTTTAAATAGCCGCAAGTAAGAAAAAAAGCTTTTAAAAGCTTTTAAAGCTATTTACAGCCTTAAAAAGTTTTCCTACCTTTAATAACTTAATTTAGCCACTATTTTATATAAATTTAGCTTTACTATAGTGTGGAGGGGCAGTGCTAGGGCATGGGAGTTAAAGAAGCCAAATAGCAGCAGGAACCTAGGACTGGACGGTACGTAGTACAAGTAAAAATAATAGTAAGAAAGAAAATATATATATTAGGGTAAATAATAAACTAGGTATAAAAGGCTGGTAGCAAGGCTATAAATATTATAAAAATTAATATTAAGGTGTAACCCTATTATATTTTTTTAGGGGGGGGCTAAAACTTGCTAGTAGGTAAGACTTTTTTCTACTTATATTTTTTATTTTTTTTAAGGTAGTATTTTAAAGCATAATAGCTAGCTATGCTTTGCTTAGCTAGCCTTTACTAGGCCTTTTTTTTTATTTTTTTTATTTTTTTTTCTTTTTTTATTAATGTCGTGTACAGGTAATAATTAAATAGTTTAGTAAATATATTTTAAAGCTTGTTAGTTCCGCCGGGGTAAAAAGTGCTAATAATAATTAATAAGTAGCTTAGCTTTATTTAGCACTTTTTTAATAGCCATGGCCATGTAGGCAGGAACAAGGGCAGGAAATAATATTATTTTATAATAATTATAGCTAAAGTTACTAAAATATTTTTATTTTAGCTTTTAAAACCATATATATATATTTATAGTAATAAAAATAGCCTTTTTTTTTTAGAACTTAAAAAAGTTATGCCTAATAAATATATTTAGGCTAAATACTAGCTTTATTTTATTAACCACCTTAGCTAAATTTTATTTATAATATTTTATTAAAGTATTATTAATAGCTCCCAGCCCCTAGAGTTAAATAGTTAAGGTAAATAATTATAAAATTTTTAAGTAATAATTTAAAAAACTAAATAAAAAAGTAGGGCCAGGCATAAGGTTATAATATATAATAGCTAATTTTTTTTAGGTGCCTTTTTTTACTATTTTAAGTATTTAATAATTAACTAATATAGTAATATACCAGGGTAATATTATATACCTTATTTTTATAACTAGTTTAATAAATCTATGCGGTATTAGCAGGTATATAATTTAAATAATAAATTATAAGCAAGGGTTTTTTTTTTAGTTTATATAAAAATATTTAGTATTATTTTTAATTTACTTTTTATTTTTTATATAATTAACTAGATTAAAAAGGTTATTAGCGCTGTCTTGCGCCTTTACCCGTGCTAGCTATGCCTTTACCTTATTTTTTTAATACATGCCTAGTAAAACCTTGGTATAATTATTATTATTTTTTATATTTAATAATAATAATCCCTAAATAATATTTACTTTTTGTTTATTTTAAAGCGCTTGGTTAATATTAATATTTATATATTAAAAGTAAGTGTGGTCTTCTTACTAGGCGTACTTTATATAATATAAATATAAAATTAGTTAGTACTTATAATTAGGCCTTAATATAATATACCAAGCCTAATAAAATAGGTTTTAGTGTATAAATTATTAAATAATAGTATAATAAGTATTTTATAGCTAGTTATAGTTTAGCGCTTTTTAATACTCGCGTAGGTAATAAAAATAAATATTTATTTTTTCCCAGGCAAGGTTTAAAAATTAAGTATTTAGCTTATATTTCTTAGGTACTAGATTTTTAAGTTTTTTAGCTAAATAATTAAAAAGACTATTAATATTAATAAATTTATGGTTATTAAATATTTTTTTATAATTTTTTTCTTGTAAACTGCTGGGGAGGGTACCATAAGTAATTTTTATAATATTAAGGTATAAAAATAACTTAAAAAGCTAAAAATATTTATAATTATACTAGTAAATACCTAGTATGTTTTTAAGGCGCGAAGGTTAAACTTTTTATTAAAATTATATAAAATAAGCCTTGCTTGCTATAATATTACCTAAATTTAAATAATTTTTTAAAATAAATTTAATATAAGGGCGCAGCACTTTATTAGGTAAGTTAGTTTTTATATTAATCTTTTTTTTTAGTTATTTTATATAAAGGTAGTATATATATTAATACTTTTTTTTAATACTAGTATAGTCCCTTTATAAATTTATTATAAGGTACATGTTTATAAGGCAGCGCTCTACTTCTTACTAGTTTTAATTATAAAATTAATAATGGTTAGTACTTATATATAATAGTAGGTATTTTTACTTTTAATAGGCGGGGCTAATACTTTTATAAATTTAAATAAGTATAAGTTTTTAGTAACTTTTTATATTAGGTTAGTCGCGCTATTTTATAATACCTTTTAAATAATTATTTTTATTACTTAATAGCCGGCGGCGCGCGGTAGCAGTTTTTTTAATTAACTAGTTATTTTATATCCAGGCGGACATAAAATACTAGTAATAAATATTTAATTTATACCTATTAATATATGCAAGACTACAGTATTATAAGCTAACTTTTAATTAATTATACTTACTTATTTTTAGTAGCGGGCTCCTAGGGCTAGTAAGTTAAAAAATATAATATTATTAATATACTAAAAGTAAGTTAAAATATAACTTTTAAATTTATTAAGTATTTTTTAAAAAATAATATTATAGGCAGCGGCGTGTTTTACAGGTTTAGTTTTAGCTAGTTATAAAAGGCTTAAGGCATGTAATTTAGCCTAGCTTTAGGTAATTAAGTTATAGTTAAATAATAAAATAAGGTTAAATTAAAATAATAATTAAGTTAATAACTAGTTTAAGGCGCGGGAAGTTTTAACTAGGTTTAATATATAAGTAAGCACATGGAAAGTTACTAGCTAATTTTTTTTAACCTTATTATTTATAAAGTCCCAGGCATAAATAAGTTTATTATTTTTTATAATTAATCCTAACTTTTTTAAGTAATAGCTATTATAACTAGGCTAAAAAGGCATGCTTAAGGCATGGTTAATATTTTTAGGCATAATAACTAATATTATATATTTTTTTTATTTTTTATTGCCCACGCGATTTACTATAGTATTATTAATATTATTTTAAATAGCTTACTATTTAATATTTAAATTTAAGTTATTAAATATTTTTTAAACCTTTTTAACTAATGGTTGTAATTACATGTGCTTAAAAATATTTATAATAATATTTATTTAATTTTTATTATTATAATACTTAAAAATAAAAGTATTTTAAATTCCCTTTACCTTAGCGCGCTGCTTTTTTATGTTTTTAATAGCTTTTTTAGCTATATTTTAAAACTTGTTTTTATTAGTAACCATGGAGTTAGTTACTTTTTATACCTTAGCCTTTAAAATATATTTTTAAAGCTTTATAATAGCATTTTTTAAATTATTTTTTATAATAAATAATACTATAAATAGCTTTTTTTATTATTTATACTATATATTAAGCAGCGTGTTTTTAATAGCTTAAATAACTTTTTTTATACTAGTATAAATTACTAGTTTAATTTTAATTAACTACTACTTTATAAAGGAAATGGCACCCATAATTATTTATATTTACTTTAGGGTATTTAATAAACATGGGGTTAGGGCGCGTTGCTAGGGCTAGTAAAGGCCTAATAATTAAAAAAAGTAGTATTAAGTAATATTAGTTAAGGGACTTATTTACATACACAAAAAAATATTTTTATTATTATAATTATTATTTAGTTCCTGGGCGTCCTAGCTTTTAAGTACTTAATAATTATAGGGCTAGCAGGTTTTAACACGCTTAGTGCTAGTATTTTAACTAGGTTAAAAGGCTTTTATTTTTTTTTTTTTAGGCGCTTGCATTGGGCGGCTATTACTTTCTTATTTTTTTTAAAGGGGTTAAAATTAAAAAAAAATAATAGGGCCATGGTTATAATACCTAGCACCCTAGCATGGGTAGTAATAATTTAGGCAGGCTAGTAGTTAGTAAAAAAAAGCAGTATATAATAATAGGAAATAATAGGTAAAAATAATACTATAAATTAAAAAAAACACAAGATTAAATAGCAAGAGCCAGGGGAGATAAAAAATATAAAATTTTTAAAAAGTATTAATTTATAATAGGTAAAGTAGGTCCAGGTAATAATAGGTAAAATATAAAAAAACTAATCTTAATTAATAGGGGGGTAACATAAAAAAAATTAACTAATAAAAGGTAACATAAAGAAAATTAACTAATAGTAAAACATAAAAAAATTTTACTTAGTAATTTTTTAACTCTTTACTTAGTAACTCCTTAATTTTTTACTTAGTAACTTTTTAACTCTTTACTTAGTAACTTCTTAACTTTTTACTTAGTAACTTTTTAACTTATTTTAGCTGGTGGTGGCAGCATAATAACTACTAGATTTTATTTATTTAGTACCTAGCTAGCCTTTTATTTTACTATTATATTTACCTGGTTTTTTATATCCTAGTTTTTTTTTATTTTTTATTTTTTTATTTTTAAGTTTTTACTTTATTCCCTGGGTTCCGCGGTGCCACTAGTAAAGTTTTTATTTAGGTAAAATAGCTTTAACCTATTACTATTTACCATATGGGCTATGCGCATGCTATTAAGTTTACTTAGTTAGTAAGCTTTAATATTAACATGTACTTTTTTAATTTAGTAAGGTCCTAATTATTAAAATTATAATTTAGTTATTATTTTTAAATCTTACTCTTGCTTATTATTTTATAAAAGTATATAATTATTTTTTTTTAATAATATATACCTAATAACATAATTATTATTTTAAATATTTTTATTTTTTTTTTAAATGCGTTCTAGTCACAAAACCACTTTTTTTATATTTTTATTTTTTTTTTTAATTTACCGGGTTTTTATTATAATTAGGTCTTTTTAAGTATAAATATTTTTTTAAGGTAGGGTTACCTATATAAATACTTTAAGTTTAATTAGGAAAACTGCCTCTTGGCCCATGAGTATTTAAATAAAAGTTATTTTAGTAGTTTTTTAAGTTATTAATTAAATAAATTATAGTATTAGGTAAAAGTGTTAGGTTTAATTTTTTTTAATATTATTAATAAGCTTGCTAATAATATTTTTAATAACTTGGTTTATATATTTAATAATAATGTTTACTTTTAGGTGCCATGGTAAAATATTAACTTGCTTAACCTTATACTTTTATAAAAGTATATTAATAACTTTTTTTTTATTTTTAGTTTTTTATCCAGGACTATTTGGCGGGGTACTCTAAATTTATAAATAATATATTTAAATAAGAACTTTATAATAATAGGTATATTTATAGTAACTAGTAGTTTACCTTTAGGCTATTTTAATAATAAGCAAGTCCCTAGCACTGCATACCTAAAATTAGTATTAAAAGGCATATAAATAATATTAATATTAAATATATTAAAAAAAAGTAGCGTAATAATAAAATAAAGTTTTTTATATTTTTACTAGGGATCCCTAGCTTAGCAGGTAAGGTATTTTTTTATTAAAGCTATTATATTTATATAGCTACCTAACTACTAGTACCTAAAAAATAAGTAATTATAGGTACTTTTATAACCCTTATACCCTAATTTTTTATATATTACCTTAAGAATTATATAATATTTTTTTATATTATTAATTACTTATTAGACCGGCTGGCCTTTAAAGCCTTTTTAAAATAAGTAGCCTTTATATAAAATATAAATAGCAGCAGTGGTTTAAAGCTTGTAATAATTTAACTAGCTTATTTTTAGTAGTTTTAATAAGGTTACTAGGTACTGGGTAATTTTATAATACCTTATTAAATAGTAGCCTTTTAGAAATATACTTACCTTTAAGTTAGGTTTATTTTTATTTTTTTTAGCAGCAGGTTATAGTTTTTTAAGGTTTTTATAAATTTATTAAAGGCCCTTGCCCTAGTTAGTTATATTTATACCTTAATTACTTTTAGTTCTGCTTTTACCTATTTATTAATATTAATTTTAGTGTTTTTTTATACTATATTTTTTTTTATAATAGGCCTGTATAATAGGGTGTTTATAATTATATTTTTATTATTTAGTACGTGCTTTATAATAAAGTTAAATATTTAAATTTATACTAACTAACTTATTACTAACGCGCCTGGTAAATTAAATACTAACCTATTTAATTAGCTTACTAGGGTATTAGCGTTAGTTTTTAAAAAGAAATATACTTTATATAGCTAAAACCTAAGCTTTTTAAGAGCTATTATAAGGTCTTAATATTCTTTTTTTTTAGTATTATATTACTTTTTTATATTACTTTATATACTAGAGTTATATTTTACCGCGTGTTATTTTTTATTTTTTTTTTATATAATATAAGCCCTTTATTTATCCAGGCTTGTGTTTATTACTAAGATAATTATTAGCAAGGTAATAATATAGTTAATAAATAGCATGTATAAAAATATTATAATAATTTTTTATAAGTAAATAAAGGTATTTTTTTATTTTTTTTCCTAGCACCAGCGGGTGTTTTTATAAAATAATAGGTATAATAGTTTAGCTTCCTGGGCGTAGTAATTAATAATTATTTTAAACCTTACTATTAGCCCCGTGAATTTATAAACTTATTTAATATTTTAAGGCTTAGGCTAGTAAAAAACCTTGGCTATTTTTATTATTTTAAAATATTTTTTATTATAGTTATATACCTAGCCTATAATTTTAAGCCCCTTTATATAAAATTATAACTTTTTTATTAAAATTATAATACTAGCAAGCTTTACTAAGTAAAGCGCGTGATTTAGGTTTACTAGGTGCTTTAATATATATTATTAGATTTTTAGTAAAGCTTTTTTATTATTATACTTAGTTTTAGGTTTTTTTACGCTAATATTATTTAAGAATATTCTTATTATTAGTGGTATTAGTTTTTTTAAGATTTTTTTTTTAACCTTAATAAACTAGGTAACTAAATTTATAGCTTTTTATATAATAGTTATTTATTAAAGAAAACTTATTATAGTGTAAATAATAATTTTATCCCTATTTTTAGGGTTTAGGGTAATCTAGTTATACCTAAATATTTAATTAATAAGGGATGCCACGGCCATGCTAGTAAACTTATTAAGAAATTTATTAATATTTAGTAGGAGGTTTATGTTTTGTATAATAACCTTGTTAAGCTTAATAATATTAATTACTAGTTAATAAGTACTAGGTGTTTTTTTAATAATTAAAAAGTATGGGTTTTTATAAGGGCCCTGGGAGTGTTTAAATATTCTAGTTTTTAAGTATTTTTTAAGTATTTTAATTACTGTTTTTAGGCCGCCCTTGGGATTTTAATTAAGGGTACTTATTATGCTTAATATTTTACTATTTATAGTTACTATAGGGGCGCCACCTTTAGTTACACATGGCTAATATTTTTAATTTTTTATCCTAGCGCTTTTTCTCCCTAATATAATATATTTAATAGTATTTTTTTTTTACGCTGTTAACTAGTTTTTAATTTTTAATTTTATAACTTTTTTAAGTGTTAGTTAGGTTCCCCGCGGGAACTAGGTAATTTATAATTAAAAATAAAAGTTAAATTTAGTACTTGCTTCGGGCGCCTGGTAAAAAAAATAATATTATTTAAAATAAAGTTTTTGCTAATTTTTTATACCTTTTAATATATTACCTTTTTTTGCGTTATTTACTAGTTACACTTTATTAACTTTTTTTTTAAATAAGGTTATTAGCTAGGTTATATTTAAAGGCCGTGCCCTGTGTATTTTCCTAGCTTTATACCTTATTTATTAAATATATTTTAAGGGCTTGCTTAGGTATTTTAATAATTTTTAAGTAATTTTATTAGCAGGCGCTTTGCATGTGTTAGATAGGTTAAATATAAACTTAATAATTATAAATTTATAGCCCGTGATTAGCTTAATAATTTTATATTTATTTAAATATAAAATTACCTGGCGCGAAATTAACTTAATTTTTAGATTTTTAAGTGGCTAGGGGGTGTTTAGGTAACCTTTAACTTACTTAGTAATTTTATATTTAATTAAATATAAAATTATTTTAACTTTTAGTTTTTTAGGCGCTTAGGCGTAACTTAGGTGTTTAGCTACCTTATTAAAAACCTTATTTATTAATTATTTTAGGGCCCCTGGTATTATTATTCTAGCTTTTATAATAAGTAATTACTTAATATTATAATTTTTACTTAATTTTTTAAATCCTGCCTGGGCTAAATATTTTTTTTATATTTAGTTAATAATAGCTTTTAGGGTACATAGATTTTTAAAAGTTAGTTTTAACTAGTGGAATAAATTATGCACTTTATATTATTATTTTTTTTAATATTTATTATAAATAAGGCTTGGTGTTAAAAGGGCCTCCCTAAAATAAATTTTTTTTTTAAATTATTTAGCATAAAATAATTAATACTTTAATATATAAGGTTCTTAATAATTATTAAAAGGTTTTTTATAATACTTATATAGCTACCCTTAGCTTAATTTATAACTATTACTTTTACCCGCGGCTTTAGCCTATAAGGCAAGTTAATTTTTTTATATAATTATTTATTAATAATATTAAGTTTTATGCTAGTATCCAGGAGTGTCTTTATAAATTATTTTTTTACTTTAATTAGGATTTTAATACTTGGGAATATATAAAGGTTTTTTTTATTAAAAAGGGGCTTAAATCTTAAGCCTTTTATAGTAATATTTATAAGTATTACTTATATATATTAAAAAGGCATGTTATTAATTAGCTTAGGCCCTAATATTAAGTTTATAATAACTATATTTTTTAAAATTACTTAGGGGATCTAGGTAATAACACTAGGAGGGCTTAAATTTATAAAAAGCTAATAAAAAAATATAAAGTATAGGTGTTTAAATACCTTAAAAAGGTTATTAATTATAATATTAGCTATTAATTGCTAGAGTACGCGGTTAAGCATAAAGTTTATTAATATTTTTTTTTAGCTTAATTACCAGCTTATTTTTAGCTATAAGCCAGGATTAAATAATAACTTAAGGCTTTTTATTTTTTTTTTTTTTTTTATATTTTAATTTTTATGGCTTTTATTACTTTTTTTACCCGGGGCTATTTTTCCATGTTTTTTAAAAGTTTAGACTTTTTAATTATCTTATTTACATGCTAGCTAAATCTTGCTAATTAAATAATAGGGTATTTATTATTAATAGCTTTATATTTTTTAACTTATTTATTAGCTATAAATAACTATAATTATATCTTAATTAAATTATTAAACTTATAATTAAAGTTTTTGCTATTTTTAGTATTTTTTTTTAGGTTTTTAATATTTATAAGCTTAATAACTAAGGCTTTAATAATATTAATATTTACCCTTAAAAACTTTAGTTTTAACTAGTTTTTAATAGCTTTTAGTACTTACTTTACTATTAGTACTTTTAGCTAGCCTTTAATTTTAGGTTTTTTATTTCCTGCCTTGTTAATATATAGCCTATTAATATTTAAGTTTTTATAATATATTTTATTTATTATATTTATTACTTATATAATGCAGGTACCTACATAGTATTTTAAAGTCTTATAGTAGTAGTAGTTATTATAAGGCAGGGGTACTTAAACTAAGAGTATTAATATATTATTAGGTAGGTATTATTATTTTTAGTATTATTAAGGCGGGTACTACTAGGGCAGGTGTTATTAAAATAAATATTACTAAAATAGGTACTACTAGGGCAGGTATTATTAAAAAGTGGCTTTAGTTTAAGGGGGAATATATATAGTAGTTTAATATATAAATACTTAGGGGGGTGGTACTTATTATATATTTAAAAAATAGGGGGGCTACTATGCCTGTTAGGTTATTATAATTTTAAGGTTTAGTTATAATACTTTAATAGCTTTTATAATTTTTTAAAGGTTATTTTAAGCAGGGCTAAAGTACCTTTTTTACTAGCTTATAATTTTATTAAATAAGACCGGGGGTTTTTTAACTATTAAGATACTAGTTATATACTTAAAAATATTTAAAATATAGTTTTTTTTTTTTAGCTTTTTTTTTTTAGGAATATGATAACCTTTTTATTAATCTTAAGGTATAATTTTTTTATTACTAGGGTATTTAATATATGCTTTTTAATTACTTTATATTTAAGCTAATGGTAGCTTTTTACCTTTAACCTAAATTTTTTAAGGACTTATTAGGCTAGGTTACTTAAAAGGCCTTATATTAACTAAATATATTAAGTATAATTATTTAATTTACTAATTTATATAACTTAAGCTAAAATTATATTATATTTTATAATATAGCTATAAAAGTTATTAGTCCACGTGCATGGCTAGTTTTTAAATTTTTTAAAATACTAGTATAATTACTTAATTTAACACTAGTTAAGGTGCTAGTATTTATTTAGCATAATAATTTTTAAAACCTTTTAGTCTTATTTAGCGTACCCTTTTAAATTTTTAATAATATTTAAAATATTATAATTGTAGTAGCCCACTATTTAAGTAATTTTTTTTAGTTTATTATAAATATTTTAGTTCTTGCAGGCTTACTTATATATTTTTAAAAACCTAGTTATATTTTTATTATTAAATATAGGCGCACCTAAAGTACCAGGAATTAGCATAGGGGTAATTAATAAAAAATAATACTTTTTTTTTATTATACCTTTTATATTTTTAAAGGTGCTGGTATTACTACCGCGGGAGTTACTAAAAGGCATGTAAATTTTATTAATAATACTACTAAGCTTACCTTTAGCTATAAAAAATATATTATTAAAATTCTTAATTATAAGTATAGGTATTTATTTAGTGTTTTTACCCCCTTTTTTACTTAAAAACTTAAATACATGGGATATTTTTATTTAATAGTAAAAGTTAGTAAGCAGGCAGTAGGCTTGTATATATTAAAAATTTTAAATAATTTTTTAAAGGGCTAGGTTTGCAAATACTTAGTAAAAAATAAAACTTTATAATTATAAAAAAAAACTTATAAAATATTTTTATTTTATTATTAGGCACCTAGTATAACTACCTGGGTAAGCCCTTAAAAGCTTTACTTTAAATTTATTAGCTATATTTATATTAAATTTACTAATTTTACTATTTAATTTATTATATTTATTAAGTAATTAGTATTTCTTAGGATTACTAGGTTTATTATTTTTTTAAAAATTACTAGGGCGCTTTATACGCGGCCTACTTACCTTACTTACTAGGTTTAATTTATACTTATTATTTAATTTTTTTTAACCTTTAGGCCTTAACAGTTCTTTACCCTTTTTTTTAATAATTTTAGGTACCTAAGTTACTAAGGCGTAGCTATTAATATTAAAAACTTTTAATTTAGGGGTTTAGCGGGCGCCCTTCTTACCTTTATAATATTAAAAAAACATGCCTTATATTTATTACTAATATATAAAGGGGTAGTACTAGGGCATGGGAGTTAAAAAAGCTAAATAGTAATAAAAACCTAGGATTAAATAGTACGTAATATAAATAGGAATAATAATAAAAAAAAAAATATATATATTAGGGTAAATAATAAACTAGGTACAGGAGGCCGGTAGCAAGGCTATAAGTACTACAGGAATCAATGTTGGGGTGCAACCCCACTACAATAGTGCTTAAAAAGAAATACCTTTTTATTAATAAGTTAATAATTTTTTTAGTATATATAAATAATCTTATTCTTATAAACCTTTTTACTAAGCAAGGCTGTTTTATAATAACTATTTTTAAAAAGGAACTTTTAGTAAAGTACAAGCTTTAGTATTTTAGTAAAGCTAAATAATTTTTAGAAGTTTAAATTTTTTAAAATAGGCCTTAGTATAAGCTTTAGCTTTTTTAAAATTTTTATATTAAAGCTATTATAAATTAATTTTATTTAAACACTATAATTTAACTATTTTTTACCCTGCTTTTATTACCTAGCAAGCTTTATTTAAACTTTAACATGGCCACCTTTAAAAATATTAAAAAAATAAGATTAAAAATTAAATTTATTAAATATGCTAGTACCCTTACTTATTTAAATATTTTTTATATAATAAACTACTTATTAAAACACCTTATTAATCCTGTAAATTATTATTAACATATAATAAATTAATTTATTTTTTATTTTTATAATACATGCTTTCTTGCTTTTAAATACTCTGGTTTAAATATCTTTAAAAATAAGGTTCTTATTAAGGAATGCAAGATTTATAAGTTATACTTTAATATAATATTTATAAATTACTTTAATTAATTTTTTAGCGTAGGTTATATTTATAAGTTATATAAAAAACTAATTAAATAAAAGGCTATAAAGCAGCGCTTAGTTACTATTTTTATTATTAAGGTAAAGTTACTTACTTTTACCAAGGCTTTTAAAGTAATATACTAGTAATAAAAAGTTTTTAAAGCTATGTAATTTAATTTTTAATACTAACTTTTAATTTAATATAATAATAAATAAATAATTAATATTTTTACTAATATTAATATATAACTTTACTTAAAGCTTTATTATATTAATATTTATAATTTATAGCTTAGGCAGGAAGTTTAATATAAAAACCTTTATATTAAATAAACCCTTACTAACTAAATAATTATAAATAGCCTTATAAAAGCACTTACTAAGTAATAATACTAAAAATTTATTAAAATATTAGGTTTGGTAGACATTTCTAGCCTTATTTTTAATTAATTTAAAAGTAAGTAGGCGTTAAGGGGGCGTGTTAGCTAATAATAAAGTTTATTTAATTTAATAAAAAAGCGCTATAGCGCTTTAATAATACTTAGGCACCTTAAGTAATTTTAATTAAAATACTATAATACCTACTATTAAATTACTTGCCTATATAACTGTGATATCTGCAGTTTTTTAGATATTATAAAGTGTTAGTAAAAGTATTTAGAATTCTTACTATTTTTAAAAGCTTAAATTATTTATATAAACCCTAGTTAGCTCCAGCTTTTAAATATCATCGTGTTTCTTATTTAATTCTCCAGTATCTATACGATCGACAGCTTTCCTTTGCACGGTATTCGAAAGGCCTCATACCCGGGGATCGAGATCGATGTATGCGCTTGCGGTAACGGGTACGCTGGTATATAGGTAGGTAGCTAGTTCAGTTCCCACCCAGCCCAAAAGCCCCAGGAGGCACCGCCACGAGGCACAGATACCGACACCGGCATAGCAGCGATGCAGATAGGTAACAGAAACGGAGTCCAGTGCAGAGTCTGGGCTCAGCTAGTGGACCGACACTGATGCGCTGGGTGGTACTGCCTTAATCTTAAGGAAGGTCGCTATCATATTCCAGCCCGGTCCAGCGGTAGAAGTAGAAGTACACACCGATGCAACCCGAATGCTCGCTACAATGCAAAGCTAAGGAGAGCGAGACCAAAAAAGAAGAGAAGGGAGGAGAGAAGAGAAGAGAAGGGAGTATGGAAATAATGCATTAAATCCTCACTCAATCGACCAAACAGCCAGCCAGGGCAGCCACCAGGCCAGGCCAAGCCAAATCAGATGGATAAATGACGACGCCTAAAAGGTATAAATAGATAAAGCAAGTAAACCTGGTATGGTATCAGGCGAAAAAACTTTTTTGTCTCATGCTGCAAGATCGTAACTGCGTTTCAACATCATTCCGGGATCCGTCCTATCTACTACCAAACAGTAGGATAGTTGATCTCCGACTCCACCCGCCATGCATTGTGAGTAGAGAATGTTCGTTAGTCAAGCATTAAATAGGTGGTATTCTTTTTTTGTAGGTAGGTAAAGTGAGGGGCCCGAGGACTAGCCCAGGAACCGCGGACAGCCCCGGGTTCGGTAGTCGGGTAGATAGAGGAGGGTGGTTTCTCTGGTTTTGGTTTGATGATTGCTCGCTCCAAGTGAGGAAGATAGGATAGGTAGGTATAATAATAAACCCAAGCCAATTCGCCATTAATGCATGAGAGAAATTGCGCGATTTAAATGTCGTTTTGTGTCAGACGGAACTCAGGTGGTTTTCGTTGGATGTTGAAAGAGGATAAGGTAAGGGGACAAGGTGCGGTAGAATGCGACGGCTGGTAATGCAATCTCCCTATCGGGCCAATCGCATGAAGGCCCATACCAAAGCAGCGATAAAGAAATGACCGCAGCCCGTCGCTCACCGACTGAACTGAGCTGGGTGCCGTGTCACGAACTCGCAGCGCTTGGCTCGAGTCGACGTTTTCGCGGCGCACGGTCGTAGATAGATACTGCGGTCCGAATTCCCGATTGCGCTGCCGCTCGATTTTCGCTCCGTCTGTCACAGCATCCAGTCCAGCCCGTTGGCTTCTTCTTCGATGGGGAAGACCTCGCGCGCGTATTCTTCCATGTCTCGCCAGCCTGACCACAGCTTCCGGGCTTCGTCCGTAACACGCTGTGAGATTACCCCTCCAGGGCCCTGCATCATTCCGGCACCAGCGCCCTTGCCGTTGGCTGGGCCTAACCCCTTGGGAGATCCGGCGGCAGGACGGGAAAACTCGGGCAGAGGGTAGTAGGGGGCCCTGTACTGGCCAAAGACCACCTCGATGGCCTCGAGCTGTTCCCGGTACCCAACAGGGATGTTGACTTTGATCTCGACCTTGGGGACGTGAACGTACTTCACCCGGCGGTTAAGAGCGCGCGAAAAGGCCGCGCATACTTGCTCGGGAGACAGCGTTTCAAATGTGAGCGCAATCCTGCAACCGTCAGCAAGGTTGCAATCAGTGCCCAGACGGCAACCTACCGATGACCGTTCCACTTCTGAGGGCCGTCCTTGAAGATCTGCAGCAGCGCCGGACCAACGTCATGCTCCGCGTCAAGCCAGGGGAGAGGAATGTCCGGGTCAAAGGGCGCATGCCACTCGAACGTGCCGTCGGGCATGAGTTCCATCTGGAAGAGCGGGTACGGTAAGCTTGTGAAGTTGTTGTTGTAGATTCCTGTGTAGACGAAGGTTGAAGGCAGGCCGAGCTGGCGGACGTAGTTTTCCACGGTGAACTTGGGCGCCCACATGGGCACCGCCGGGTAGGGCCCGTAGAGCGAGTGATCTGGCATGCTGCTGTAGATGTAGTGCTGGATGGTGCCGGCGCGTTTGGCGGCGTCGGCAAGGTCCTTGCCAATGGCAATCTCGTCGCCGGCTTGCGAGGTGGTGTTGATGAAGGCGAGGTTCGCGCCCTCGAAGAGCGTGTCCATCAGCGGGACATTATTTAACAGGGGGCCCTGGAATAATGTGACGTTTGGGATATCCTGGAGCTCTTCTGCGATGAGGCCTTTGAGCGAATGGACCTGCGCGCGCACATGGTGACCGACGGCCGCGGCGACGCGGATGAGCGAAGCAGCCTGGCGCCCCGTCGCGTTGACGACGGCAATTGTCTTCTTTGTCTGGGTCATTCGGACGGCTGGCTCTCTGTCCTCCCAATCCTCGCTTGTGTAGGACTGCGACAGTTGTAGAGCAAGAGTCGGGAAGATAAAGGGGGAAAAATCGAATAAATTATGCGGGGTAGCGGACGAGCGAAAGCAGGAGGAGAACCCGAGGACCCAATGGAGAAGGAGGGCTCGGATGGAATCTGGAGAAGGTCAGGTGGAATCCGCAGGGCTTTGACGCTTGAGCTAGTGACGATGGTCGCAAGAAAGTCGCTGAAAAGTCGGGCGTTGCAGAGAGCAGCAGTGGGGAAGCAGACGTGGTACAGTTGGGAGATAAAGGACGATAAGAGCTCACCTGGAGGAGGTACCGCAGTAGATATACGGTATAGGAGACTCGGGCTGAGAACGGGCGATGGTTCGAGAATGCCGCAATCGCGAAAACGGATGGTGCAAGGGAAGAAAGCAGAAAGCTTGGAAGCAGCAGCAGCAGCAGCAGCAGTTAGCAGGTGATATGATCTCCGGTCTGCCCAGTGCCTCCAAGGTGCGAGGGTTTTTGTTAGCTAAGGCCGCCGACTATGAATAATGGAATAGCAGCCCAGTTCCCCAAGTGGATATGCAATCCTGATTAAGATTCGCGGTTGAAAAATTTTCGAGTGCTTGACTTGATACTCTGGCTGGGCGTGGAGCAAAGTCTGGTTCTGAACGTCTGGTTCCGAGAGATCATACAAGCTGAGGTTCCGATCTTGTTCCGATACTGAGGTTATAGTCTTGTAGTGATAGTAGAATGGAGAAAGTGATACTAATATGGAGAGATCATGCTGATCTCTGCTGTGTCTTCCGATCTGTACTGTTCATACTACAGGAACTCTTCTGTAGTCTACCCTCAGATGTCGTGACTCTTCACTGACCCTGACCATCAGAGCACCTGAACTGAAGAATTCTCACCATAATGACGCCAGAGCAAGACAATCTGGAGTCTGGACCTTAGCCCAACGGGAAGATCGCACGCACGCCGACAAGCTGGCGGCCTTTGGGCCATTGGTTTCTTTTCTTTACGTAACACATGCTGGCCTAAGGCACAGCTGGATACTTGATGGATTCTAGGGGTTGACATCAGGTTAGGGGTTTTTTGATACATCCCGTATGATCTGCAGTGTGTTTTTGTATGCTGCCGGATAATTGTTGCGACATCTAGATAGCGATAGCGATAGTCGATACTGTTCATCACGGACGTCAATCATGCCATTGGCTAAACTGCATCAGGAAGCTCTAGTCGGGCGGATAAAAAGCAAAGACAAACACCCCCGGATATGACACAATCCCTGCAAACCTTGTCAGAGCTAAATACCAGAAGCAGAAGGTGAGATGAGAGAAAAAGCAACGTCCAACGACCGGCTGCAATCCCCATCCAGCAATCACATAAAAGGCCTCCCTTGTAGGCTTGTCCACAGCGCTGTCCACCTCAACCCACGTTGAAACTTGACTGAAAGCAAATGCCCCCGAACTCCATAGCGGCCAGCCAATCTGTGCCCCGCGGCTTTCCACGGTGTCGCCAAGCCTCTCCATAATGTGATTCTGGGGACCTTGACCGTCCCACCGCTAGTATGGTGCGCGTTTTTCAGTTTTCCATGTTGTTCTGTGGGAAATCTATCCTGTCTTATTTGATCGTGGATATTATGCATACCATAGGACAAGGACCTTGAGGATGAAGCTATGAAGACTGAAGATAGTAGAGTCGAGCAATTCAAGGCGGGGTGATCTCCTGACAGAAAGTTGGAGGGATGGGTTGCGGAGAGGACAAGCATCTCCGCGGAGAACCAACGATGGGAGTTCGGCTCGCTTTCCGTGCTGAGGTCATCCGGTCCGTCAGTGCTCGGTTCCCCTGCCGGTCAGACCCCGATCCCTACCTGGCTCTGTACCAGTCCTGTCCCCTTGCTTCCTGTCTTGCGAGGATACCCTATCTATCTATACAACCAAAGCACAAGGTTATACCTCCATCGGTGTACACATATGGTGTAGTCTATGCGATGCATTATGTATGTATGTAGAAACGAGGTCAGGGCGCAGATCCCGCCATCGGCCAGTGCGACGACCCCGCGCGGTACTCATCCTCTTCGATCTCCTCCATCTCTCTGTCGCTGACTTCACGTGGCCCAATCCCGGCCAGCCCCCAGGTCGCAGGCCGCCGTCGCGCGAGGAGCTGTGCTGCCGTCCGCTCGTCAGAGTGCAGATGCGCTCCCGACTTGCGCAACAGCAGCACGTGTTCTGACAGCCCGGCGTTAGCCGCCAGGAAGAGCGGGGTGCGTCCGTTGCGGTTGCGTAGATGTACCGACCCGCCCTGAAGCAGCAGGAACCGAAGGATGTCGACTGACGGTGATGTCGCTGCCAGATGCTACGTGGTGTCAGCGCTGCTTGGAAGAAAGAAACGAAGGAAACCTACCACTGGAGTGTTTCCGGAGTAGTCTGCATCGTTCAGCAGCCAATGATGCTCACTCTTGATGAGTTCCTCAACACGAGCAAGGTCCCCTTGCGCGATGGCGTACCCTAGGACAGTAAGCGCCTGAACGCGCTCGGGCAGAGCTCCATCGGGATGACGGAAGACTGGTTGCGACGACTCGGTCAGCTCGCCACGCAGGGAGACGGACATCTTGTTCGCCACGAGCTGGGGTGTCGACCCGGGGAGCGCAAGCAGGTAAGCAAGCTTGGTCAGTGCGGCTTCGGTGGTCATGTCCAATCCCGCGACGACGCCGGCCTTGGAGAGACTCATGCCAGTGGCGTACACCGGGCTGACACTACCGGTCAGACCTACTCAAGTCAGTAACTCGATCGACTCCTCACGCCATGGGTGCTCACATTGTGTGATATTGACAATGACAATTCCTCGAGCGATCGCGTCAGCGAATACCTTGGTCATCGCATTGTCCTGACCGTGAGGCGCATTTCCAGCGCCGAATGTTTCCAGAACCAATCCACGCAGGCCCTCCAATTTCAACACGGCATCCACCATCTCCGGCTTGATACCCGGGAAGATACGGAGACAGGCGACATGTGTAGTGTCTAGGTTGGTCTGGATGCTAAAGTGCTCGAGGCTCTTCGGCCGGTTCACAATCTCCCAGTTGACGTTTGTACGCATTGACGTCGTCACAGCCAGCGGTGCCGAGTTGGGTGAGTTGAACGCATTGAAATCGCTGGCCGATACCTTGGTGGACCGGTTGCCTCGAAAGAGCTTGTTGTCAAAGTACAGACAGACCTCCGGAATCATGAAGTGGCCAGCCACAACCAATGACCCGAGCAGGTTATCTGTAGCGTCGCTTTGCAGCTGCAGCATCGGAGCTTGGGATCCCGTGAGGATCACCGGCTTTCCGAGGTTCTGCAGCATGAAGCTCAGTGCGGAGCAGGTGTATGCTAGACTGTCCGTACCGTGAAGCACGACGAAACCATCGAAAAGTGTGTAGTTTCGCTCGATGGTCCGTGCAATCTCCGCCCAACCTTTGGCGTCGATAGAACTGCTATCGAGGAGCTCATCGAATTCAAAGACGGTGTACCTCACCCGCCGGCCATACGCTGTCAGCGGAGTCCGCAGACTTGGATGGGCTTTGATCTCTCTAGAGCCGTTAATCACAACGTCCATCATAGTGGAGTTGGACCTATCATTGAATGAAGGCACCGGAGCCAGGCATTGCTCCTGGAAGTTTCGCGCAGGCACCAAGCCGGCTGGCGACGGTTGCATACAGATGGTACCTCCAGTCATGATGAGCAGCACCCGTGATTCAGGAACTGGGGGTTCCATCTGGCCTTCGGCCAATTCTGGGATGACATCGTCGGCGGCGACCATGTTGGCGATAGGTTACAGTAGACCACTGCGACAGACGAGTAGCAAGATCAAAAGATCTCAAAGCGACCAGCAAAGCAATCCTCGAGTGACTTGCAAGTTGATCCCAAGAATAGCACAAATAAGGTATCGCGATGGGTCCAGGGCTGAAAATCTTTCCGGCACCTCAGACGTAGTCTAGATCAGTCGCGATAAGAACCTGGACCGGACGGTATCGGATCGCGGGGTTGACGTCGTCTTTTCCTCCCTTTGAGGATGAAGGTAGCCTTCAAGGACAGTTCTTTATCGTCTTATGCCTCCTCGTGACGTTGAGAAACTTTTCAGCAGCGGTCTATTACGTACGGAATGCGCTTTCTGTGGATGCCGGCAAGGAGATCCTGGAGCCACTCCGTGTTAGTGTACCGCTGCGAGATTTTTGTCCGCCACTCTTTCCTTACCAAGTTTCTAAGACAAGGACAACGTCCGTGCCTGACGTCCGAAGTCGGCATCGCAGCATCATTTAGACTTCAAGGAATCAGGGCGCAGAAGAGTCTAGATGGCCAAGTCAAGTCACGCATTGGGTTGGCCTACTAACGAAACAGGGCGTAGCTCAATCACCATGAGACAAAAATTGAGACTCGACCAATATATTGACCTCGGGCTGACTTCGGGAACAAATAGCGAGATTCAGACGCTTGAGGCGCTTCAGATGGCTCAAATTTAAATGCTGGTCCGGTTTGGTGAGGAATCCTGGTGGTCAAAATAATGTGGTGGGAAAGAAAGCTTCTAGGGAAAACACAAAGCCAAATAGGTATTGATGGTCTCGTGATGTCCAACCCCATATCATTGTCCTTCCCTCGCGTTTGGTATATATACTCCGAGAGATTTTATAGGTCTATCGCTTGTTATATGGAGGAACGCCTCGCATCCAGCAGTAGCTTAACTGCTCGCCACAATAATATTAGCGCATTGCACACAGTCTTCTCAGGTACGGAATGGCAGCGATATTTAGACTGCAACGTTTAATACATATGCCTCGTCCTCGTATCCTTAAACTAATAATACCGCTCTTAATTCTATATCGAGGTTCTTATAAGGGCTTTCTTGAGCCTTCTCCTGTGGAAAGCACGCAGATATATATATATGGAGGTTCTCAGGTTATTGACCCGATGAGACAACCATTGTACATTAGGAAAGCACATACAAAGGATTTTGAATAGGTATAGACAATTTACTTGTCTGGGAGTCTAAAAACATTGCATTAAAGATAGGATGGTCGAACCTTGGAAGCAGGGCAGTTCAACCTATATACTCTTGAGCCAGCATACTTAAGGGTCACCTGTTTTCTTAACCATCTCATGGCAAATTCAGAGGCAGTTAGGCTATAGAGACATGCAGACCACTATCACATGCTTCTTTACATGTAAACCCATCCCTCGCCGCCTTAACCCAAACGCTTTCATTAAAGCAGCGCGCTCATCTGCTCTTGGCGCCCAAAACGGGAAAAGAGTGACGAAACCACGGCAGCTCCGTCGGAGTTAAGTTTCTCAGGCGACGCGGGAACCTGGAGGCGCAATTAAACAATTTTCCAGTCGGTGTCGCAGAGCTCAGATTTTTCGTCTCCTCCCCGGCCCCTGATTAGTGATTGCTTATCTCACTGTCTCACTGACAAGGATTTATCTTCTGGATTTGTTTTTTCTCTACTTCTCATCGATTGCTTTTCCATTCCTACCAATACCCATCCGTACCAAACGCGTTCAGATAAGCCTCACCATGTCGAACGACCAGCAGATTGATCTCGCGGACCGCATCTCCGAGCCTGTTATGCCTCAGGAGGTTGCGCGGGACATTGCTGTTTTGGAGCAGCAGTTCATTCGCGCGGAGGTTGAGCAGTGTAAGTACCTTGTGTTCTAATCGTTGATTGGCGCATCGCATCGCGAGCGCCATGCTATCTGTTACTCTGATCTATGCAATTAAACTACTATACATGCTAACATGAACTGAACAACAGTGCGCCGTAACATCCTCGACTTCCGTCCCCTGTATGAGAAGCGCGCTAAGATCATCGCGCACCCCGAGGTGCAGAGCAACTTCTGGGTTCGCGTGCTGTCAAACGCGTCCGGTGAGATCGATCAGTACATCACGCCCGCCGATGCGGCGATCCTCGGTTCCGCCCTGAAGGACCTGAAGGTCGAGCGATTCGAGGTCAACGAGAAGGGCGAGGGCGAGCCGCGCAGCATCCGCCTCACATTCGAGTTCCTGACCGGCGATGAGAACCCGTTTTTCGAGAATGAGAAGCTGGTCAAGGAGCTGTACTGGCGGAAGCAGGTTTTCACCACCGCTAGTGGCAAGAAGAGCACCTGGGACGGTCTTGTGTCCGACCCCGTGCGCATCAACTGGAAGAAGGATATGGATGTCACCAAGGGTCTGCTAGATGCCACGTGCGACCTGTTCGAGGCGGAGAAGAAGGGTGGCTCCCGTCGGGACCTGCCCGAGTTCAAGAAGCTCCAGGACAAGCTCGTCGAGGTGGAGGCTCTTGAGGTCGATGAAGAGGAGGAGGAGAACGACGATGAGGATCCTTTGGGACAGCCCTCGGGCCAGAGCTTCTTCAACTTCTTCGGTTACCGTGGAGGCGACGTGACCGCCGAACAGTCTGCGACGGCGACCCAAGAGGAGGAAGAGCGACTCGAAAAGTCCCTCAAGGGCGAGAAGGTTGAGTATGACGAGGCCGACGATGACGAGGATGTGGATGATGAC
Organism: Aspergillus mulundensis; assembly: GCF_003369625.1. Taxonomy (NCBI): domain Eukaryota; kingdom Fungi; phylum Ascomycota; class Eurotiomycetes; order Eurotiales; family Aspergillaceae; genus Aspergillus; species Aspergillus mulundensis. Next base: position 1,385,129 of record NW_020797888.1, read on the forward strand.
TTCGATGAGATCGAAGCCTTCCCCGAGGGAGGTCAACTGGCCATTGCGCTCGCCGAAGATCTCTGGCCCAACGCGCTGAAATACTATAGTAAGAATATCCGATCTCTCCCCCAGGGTCACGACTAACCCATCCAAAGCTCAATCATTCGAAGAAATGCCTGATGATTTCGACATGGACGAGCTCGACGATGAGGATGACGAGGAGGAAGAAGAAGACGAAGAGTCCCACCCCCGCAAGAAGACCAAGGTCTAATCGCGCCAAAAAGTATCCAACAAACAACCGGTCCCATCTATAGGGCGATGACTAGTATTAATAACAGAACGAGGACGAAAATAAGGAGCCCGATGCAGAACGACGACATCGTATCTAATTCTTTAGTTAGCAGACCACCACTTAACGCAGACTGAATAATGCAATGATAATACCCACCTTCATTCTTCCTGATGATATGCTTCAACCTCGACATCCCATTCTGTAGTTTCCCCCCAACCCGATCAGCGAGTGTATCAATCTCCCCAATCATAACCGCCTGCTCCTCCAGCTCCCTCCCCATATCATCCGCTTGCTGTCTCAGGTTCCCGACCGTCCGGAACACCCCATCCAGCTGCTCATCCTGTTCATGCATAAGCTCCATCTGCCGCTGCTGCTCCATCTCCGCATAGTAATCATCCCCATGGCCATCGGCATCGTGGTCGTCAAAATCCGCTGGATTTGGGAGCCCGGAGCCCGTAGCTCTCGCATCGGCATGGTCGGCATGTGTAATGACCTTCACCAGCTCCGCCCTCATCTCCTCGATTTCATTTCCCACATCGTCGACGAGCTTGCGCCGCCGCGAAACCTCTTCGATCTCGAGGCCGAAGCGGTAGGGATCTTGCTCGACTGCTCGGACACTCTCGACTAGGTCGTCTAGATCGGCTGTGAGGTCTGTGAGGGTTGTTTCGAGCTCGGAGCGTGCTTGTTGAAGCTCAGGGTTTGAGGGGGACTTTGCGAGAGAGCGGATGCGGAGGTAGGATGAGAACAAGGGCCTTGTTGTTCCAAGTGTCGAAAGCACGTCGCTGTTGCTGGATATTAGCTAATGCGGCCGGCTGATGGGACGTTGGGTGCTTACGCTTGGACTTGGATAAAGGGGTCTGCGTGGTCCATCGTTGCTGCTGTCGGAGATCTGTTATACAATGGTCATAACAAGGAGTTCATAGGTTTAGAATCTGAAAGCGGACGATGTAGATGCGATAGAAAGCTTGCGGCCTGTTGATGCTACGTAATGGGAAGGGGTGGGCGGTGAGTGCGGCCATCCGGCTATCGAAACCGATCTATACAGGCTCCGGAGCACTACACTTGATTTGCTGTCTATACGTTGATCTGATACTAGATTTTGAAACGCAAGGAAGGGTAATCTTATTCGTAACTCATAACATGCAAATCCAACATATCGATCGTATCCAACCCAATCACGCTGGGCATAGGTATAAGATCTCTAACTAGTACACAGTACTTCCAATAAAGATGGTCGCAAAGATAGATAAATCTATGTCTTCGGTTGCGGGGGAGAAATCCACTCCCCGTCTTCGAGCCAAATTCCGGGGCCGCCGTACGTCCCCGCTTGTGCGCCTTTCAAAAATGAAAAGCGGAAGAAGAGGTCTTCAGGTTTGCCATTGTCGCTAAGATCGATCTGTTGCGTCTCCACTTCTGAAGATGAGTAGGCGTCACCGTCAATGGTGGACATATGCTTTAGGTCAAGGCCGGAGTGGCCACGGCGATGCCAGGTGAACTCCCCGTCTGGATCCTCATCCACGTAGCCACGCCAGCGCTCGACGTCGTTGACCAGCACCGAGACTCCATCTACGCCTAGCTTGTTCATGCGTTCCTTTTCCCAGAGAGAGAAGGTGATGTTGCCATTGCCGTGATAAAGCTCACCGGAGTCCTTACCAGGGAGGGATATGGTAACGCTGCTGTTGTCGATGTTGGGCCAAGTGGCTCCCCACCAACCGTGTGATCCGCCAGCTCCGGGGGCTAGTTCGCCCAGCGCCGCGGGCGTTTCGATGATCGAAGCAAAGCCCCACCGAGCAATGCCATTGATAAAGAGCCCAAGTAGCAATCCCTGGTAAACCAATGACGGTCGAGTGGGGAAGGCCGTTCCATACATCAACAGGATCGCAAGGATGTAGTGGTGAATGCGAAGGCGGAGCCCTGGAAGTGGCAGCAGAATCAAAAGAATGAGTGCCATAGTCCCGTATACCTTGAGATAATGGGGCATCAAACCGCCCATGCGGATGTGGTGAGCCTGGGTCACAATAATGCAGATTATGGTGGGGATAACCAGAGCTAGCGCGAGCTTTGCGCCAGGTTGTTGCTGAATATCATGTGGGGTCAGACGCTCAAGAGGAATCAATCTTGCGAAAGTGTAGTTGTTGAGGCCGCCAAAGAATGCAGGTGGCAAAAAGAGAAATGTCTTGCTGAACTGGTAGATAGATGGCGACAGCGGGGCCAGAAGTGGCCGTGCACAGTACCTGTACAGGACATAGGCCACGAATGACGCGGGAAGGAGGCGTGCGACAAAGACGGACATGAGGGCAGCCAGCTGAGCCCTAGGTGGTGGATCGGATACTAAACCAACTTGACTGAAAAGCATGAAGAACGTGCTGAAAAATAGTACTGCAGGAGACGAGCAGAAGAGCCACAAAAGAGCGAGCGCGCCGATAGTGATGCCTAGTAGAGGCCATCGCGGATCTTGCGGGCAAGTGGCATCTGATGACGGCTGGACAAAGCTGAAAGTCTTTGGAAATGTTGATGGAAAGCCGATAGACTTGATGCCATTCTGCTTTGACGCGTGAAATGAATGCGCTACCCCTTCTAACCGGGCGACACCACAGCCTCCGTCATTGTCAATGACTCCTGCATGGATAGCGGCTTGACAGATGAAACTGTCAGCCCGATATACGCCATGCTCGTCGGATCCTGATTGGGGGCCTCCAATGACAAGACCCCTGTAGCTGACTGTTTCATTCCCGACGGTATAGGGTTCAAGCATCTTCGCGTCTCGGCAGTTGGCAGGGCATCGGAAGGCGGTCGCTTCGCCCGTGAATGGGCGGCAGTCGTTCCCGTTGAGTCCGCATCCATTTCCAGACGACCTGAAGTCTTCATTAGCACTGTGGGAATTGACCTTAAGATAGACATACCAGAAGGTAGTCGAGCATGATAGTGTGATAGGCCGCCCATAGCCTTCAATGTAACCCGCAGAACGAGAGTGTAGGAAAAGGATGGTCCACGGCAGGAACCATGCAAAGTATAGGAGCAAAAGGAGGGTTATCTTATGCTTGCGCTTCGGAAAGAACTTGTCTAGATAGCGGGCTGGCAGTTCTTGAACATGCGGGAATAGCGGCGCCAACAAAAGCGGGTATGGCGGGTCTGGACCCTTGACGAAATCCGCTGTCGCGCGAGCTGCTTTTCGAATCGGTAAAGGAACCCAACCCCAGCGAAAAGACTTGGAGGACTCCCGTAGCCAGACGGGGAGGACGGTAGGGCCGGTGTCTACATCGCGGAGCAGATCGGCTGCGTCGGGATCGTCGGATTGGTCTTCAACCTCGACCGCAGGAGGTACATATACCCGAGAGCCATCACTCGGACCTTCCCCAAGCATTCTGAGGTGTAAACAGGGGCAGCCGATGAAAGAGCGTAGGAGAGCGATGATAAAGATCCGGTAGCGCGAGCGGCGGGCTTGTCGGCTGGTCTAGAACAGACCCTTTCAACCAGCGGAAAGGCCTATCCTAGCGTCGAAAAGAACGTAGTCAATACGAACTCGCGGCAACGGGCTAACGATAGCGGATTCGATAAAGATAGTGAGACAAAAAGGAATGAGCGATGGATGAAGGAGGGAGACGAGGAGCAGAGATCAGCTGCGAAGGGTGGCGCCTGGCACAGAGCGTGATTATGTCATTCGGCCAACTCATCCCGAGCCAGTCCGGAGGGCGAAACATGATTTGATGGGATTGCTGGTAAGAAAAGTAAATATAAAAAGTCTATAAAATTCATATAACCTTTGATCTGCAAAAACGTGGGCAGGAAATCGTTCAGGTCCAGCATGAGTGGGGAGATTTTCCGTACGTACTTTGGTTCGCAGCTGGCTGTCATATTAAAAGCTCTCCAACGGCTATCCGACCTTCGAGTCCACATCATTCTGCTCTAGCCCTCGAGCACTATGCTCCATAGTTCATACCCTGCCTTCCTTTGATATCATGATGAGGGCCACAATCAGCCCCGCATTCTCCTTGTCCTTGTTGATAAGCTCAATGGGTCTGGCTAGCGAGATTGTACCATTGGCTGTGGAAATGAGCCGTCGATTGGTTCCAGTCGCTTATCAAGCAAGTTGGAGATAACAATCCTGCCTGCCGTTATATCTCGAAGCCAGAGAAGACTGTGGTGACAACAGCTATTCAGGCATCATTCACAATGGCTTCCTTGTCATCCCCATTGGACTTGTCCCATCATTTCAGCGTCACAACCAAGCGCCGTGCTCCGAGTGCCGTTAAAGACTTTTACAAGTATTTTGTGATCCCCGGCATCGCCAATCTTACTGGTGGTATGTCGTAATCTCACGTTGACGGGGTCCAGTGCTTACCTGTGTGGTATCTGTAGGAATGCCACATGCTTCTTATTTTCCATATGATACTCTAGAAGCGTCTGTCGCCCATCCTCAGCGATTTCCGACTGTACCGGGTGGAAAGAAGGCCAAAGGCTCCGAATCGAGCGAAAGGATAGTCGTGCCTAAAGAATCCCAGAGCGCGGCTCCGAAGAAGATTGATATCACAACAGCCTTGCAATATGGCACCGCTGAGGGTCTTCCCCCTCTGGCGGGTTTTGTCAACCAGTTTGTTCGCGAGCATCTTCACCCGAACGTTCCGTACGCTGGCGGTCCTGGCACCCTTCTGACCACGGGCGCTACTGACGGCTTCTCCAAGGCGATCGAAGCTTTTACTGAAGTATGGAATCCTGACCGTGACGGGGTAGATTCGCGTCAGGGTCTTCTCTGCGAGGAATTTGTGTATATGAACGCTATCCAGACCGTCACGCCAAGGGGGCCGAACATCGTCACGGTAGCTATCGACGCCGAGGGTATGTTGCCACACGGCCCGGGAGGATTGAACGAAGTTTTGGAGAACTGGGACTACCGCAGAGGACGTCGTCCGCATCTACTATACACCATCACGTAAGTTATTCACTAGAAATAATTGTTCGTTGACTAATTGTCCGTCAAGCATCGGTCAGAACCCGACCGGAGGCACATTGTCTGTCGAACGCCGCAAGCAGATATACGCGATCTGCCAGAAGTACGACGTGATAATTGTTGAAGATGACCCGTACTGGAACCTGCAGTATCCGTCAGCCCAGGAGCTGCAAGCACAATATCGCAAGACGCCAGTTAACCCAACTTTGTCAAAGCGTAATTACAACGCGGGGAAAAAGTCTTCTGGGTACGAGTTTCTTGACTCCCTAGTACCGTCGTACTTGTCCGTCGACACCGACGGCCGAGTGGTTCGCTTGGACACCTTCTCCAAGACCATTGCTCCGGGATGCCGTCTTGGGTGGATGACGGCACAGCCAGCTGTTATCGAACGGCTGTCGCGGATCGCAGAGTCATCGACTCAAGCACCATCCGGCTTCGTTCAGGCCATGGTCGCTGAACTGATTCTCGGCCAGCAACTGGACGACAAATCCACAGCTTCTCAGAAACACAGCGGCACCGAGAAAGCCTGGCAAATGGATGGTTGGGTCCGCTGGCTCGAAGGTCTGCGAGCAGGGTACGAACATCGCATGCAGCAGATGTGCAGTGGTCTGGAGGAGGGTAAATACGTTGCCATCGGCACCGAAAGACCGGACGAATTCACATCGAGCGAAAATAACGAAGACTCCTGGGAGGTCTTGGATAAAGTTCAGATGTACGACTTCGCGTGGCCCACTGGCGGTATGTTTGTCTGGGTCAAGGTGAACTACGAGAGCCACCCCTTGCACCAGAAGTATGGAACTGCAAGGCTGGCCAAAGCGCTATGGGTACACTTCACACAAAAGCCGCATCTTTGTCTTCTTGGCCCAGGCACAATGTTCTCGCCAACAGAAGAGGTGCGAGCTCGCGGGCTCCGATATTTCCGGCTGTGCTTTGCTGCAATGCCTGCAGACGATGTCGCCCCGATCACTCGACGATTAGTCGATGGCTTCAGTGCTTTCTGGCAGAGAAAAAACCTTGATGGGCTTGAAGACCCTGAGAGTACAGCGCAAGCCATGGAACGGTTGCAGATGGAACCTTCTGTTAACTTTCTGGGAATGGGCTGTTGAGTAGATTGGATGTTTAGCGTTGGATTATTCTGCATAGAGCAATATGGACCGCTATCATGAGGAAACGATGAACATATAACTGGATAGTCTTGGAATATCTATCAGAATGCGATTTGGATTCGATTTTACTGAAATGAGAGGGTGTTTCTCACCGTACATTAGGTCGTACGGGGTTTATGCCAGAGTTAATCCTTAGTAAGCACGAGCACACGGTGTGCACTCTCGGCATTATGCACTGCGGGGGAGTAAATCTCCAACTCCTCCAACTTCTCGAACTCATCAGCAACTCACCATCACAATAGACACCTTCAAGAGCACTCTATTGACGTAACATAGCTCTTAGTCTACGGAACGCCCTAGCATAAATTGGGTTACGCAATTTAGCCTCAATAGGGTGCTACTGAAGGTGTCCAAGCTGAGCTCAACCGGACTCAGCCCACCAATATGTCCAACCTCAATGTCGCGAACACGGACCTCGCGGAAGAGATTGAAGCCATAAACGCCATTTACGAACCCGATACAATCACAATCTCAAGCACATCTCCGTCCTCCGCCGCCTCAACACTAGACCTAGGAGCCTCGACCTCGAACACTACGACAGCAGCAACAACAGTCAAACTCCAAATCCCGAACCACGCGCACTTATCCTTCCTCCTTGCATTCGAAACGAACTACCCAGATACACCGCCGAAGATACTAGGGACCGCATCGACGGCCGCGCGCGGGGAGGGGAAAATCGCTGTCGACGTGCTGGAGGATATACTAGGGCGCACGTACCAGCCCGGCGCGGTGTGTCTTTTCGATGTTATAAACGAGGCGACAGAGGTCTTTGAGGAGTTACGCATTGGAGGAGCTGCCGATGACACGAATGGCGCGAATGCAAGTACGAACGCGAACACAGAAGACCCGTCCGACAGCGTGGACGATCTAAGTGCAAACGCCGCCTCCCTCACATTACACGAGAGCTTGGGCCTCTCTGAACCCCCGCCCTGGATTATATCGGACGTGATTACCGAGAAGAAATCTGTTTTCGTGGGACGCGCGGCACATGTTACGAGTTTGGATCAGGCGAAGGCGTACCTGGACTACTTGCTAGCGAGCGACAAGAAAGTTGCGTCTGCGACGCATAATATCAGCGCGTGGCGGATCAAGCAGCAGAACAAAGCGTCTAAAGAAGGAGGGAAGGGGTCATCTAGCGAGATGATAATCCAAGACTGCGATGACGACGGCGAGACGGCTGCGGGCGGACGACTGCTCCATCTCATGCAGCTGATGGATGTGTGGGACGTTGTCGTTGTTGTGACGAGGTGGTATGGCGGTGTTTTGCTGGGCCCGGATCGATTTAGGATTATCAATGCTGCTGGGAGAGATGCCTTGGTGAAGGGTGGATTTGGGAAGGAGAAGGAAAATCAAGCTGGTGGTGAGAAGGGCAAGAAGAAGGGGAAGAAGTGAGCGCCTGGTCAACCTGGTCTGAGACCCAGAGTACAGCAAGGCTGCTCCCTCTTCTGGAGGGCAAGTCAAGCTTCTTCCTAGCCGCGCAACGCGATGGTCTGAGAAACGGAGAGCCCGAGAACAGCCCTCACGGGGGATCTGGCAGCCTAGCATGGTGCGACTGCCAGCGTCCGGTCGATTGTCAAACCAAGCTTAGGCTCACTTGACAGCGGCTCGAGGGAGCTGAGAATGAGACCTCCGTCGTTCGCTCGGCCGTGTCAGGCTCTCAAATTAGCGAGATGCATCAATACGGACGAATCGCGGGCTCGGAGTCAAGGGACCACGAACTCGTCACGCTGACATCGTCAAAACGATACCATTTCTCTCAGTCTGTGTCGCGAAGATAAAGATATACGGAACGACCAAACCTCGAAGAGGCAGCATTCGAAGCGGAGCCCGTCTCGCCGTCGCATATCTGGATGCCTGAAGTAGTTCGAGGTCGAGTCAACACCGTTCAATTCGATAACATGGTTTACCTAGACTACATTAATAGAATAAAGTTCGCCCGCCGAGTTTCACCATATTTATGCTCGGCATCGCCGCGCCACACAGACCACTTCGCAAAGAAGGACCCGAAACGCATTATCTAGTTTACCCTCCTCGAGTGGCTCAAGCGTCTACTTGCCATTATTGGCATCAGCTGATTTAGAGCAAATGCAACGCTACGTTACATGATCGTCAGGGACAGTGGGCTGCTGACTGTATCAATCCAACCGATTTCACCATCGCTTACTTTCTTCAAAGTTGTGTAGCGTCGTACGGTCCGGCCTAGACTAGGGATCAGAAACACTGTGCGCCCAGGGATAATCCTGTAAGAGAAGGACAGCCAATAGACTGTGTTTTGCTTACGGATCTGAAGGTGAGGGTTGGTATCCCTCCTGTCAGCATTTCGGAACGAGTTTCTGCCTGGAACCCTATGTTCCACAGGCGCTTATATCTAGCTTCAGATTCTATATGTGGTTATGTACATGACCGCTGACAATGTTCTAGAAACAGCAATATATACCGACGTGTAAACTAGGCAGGAAGAGATCATTTTCATGGTCAATGGTACGGAATCCCCAACCGCAAAGGCGTAACATAGCCCGCCTCACCAAAGACAGCTTTAACCCCCTTATAATCATCGACCTCACCAATCTGGACCCTTTTCTCACCGAGTAGATTGGCCCGCTCGTCCGCGTCGAGCGGATCGTATTCTCGCCCCGTTAGGGATAAGTAGGGGTTATTATACGTCAGGCCAGCGACCGGATCAAACATATTCGGCGCCATCGTCTTCATCCGAACGCAGACCCCTGCGACTCCCACTGCAACGAGAATGACAGTGGATACAATGAGGATGACTACCCAGGTGTACTCAGGGCGCCAGACCTCCGTGTAAGTCGTCAAGGTGGCATTAGATGAAGCGCCAACGAACGGGGCCAAGTCGTTGACCAATTGCCAAAGCTTCGCTGGTGGGTTCCACGCTGACCGATTATGAGACGTGTACTCGGATTCGTTGGTGACAGCCAAAAGCCCCTGGGCAGGTATATGGGGAGGCCCGTATACGCTTAGATTGGTTGGTAGGTCGCCTGCGAAGGCGGTTGGGGCCATTATGGCCTGCATGCCGGTGTTTAAGAGGATAGAAGCCCTAATTGCGAGGAGATCGGGGTCTATTTGAGAGATATTCACCTCCCGAGGGGCACCATTCAGGCCGGATTGCATGGGAAAGGCGCGGGAGTCGTTGAAGAATAGGAGCGAGGAGGTCGAGCCCCAATTTACCTCTCTTGCTAACTCTTCGGAATTGGCGTCAGTCATTAATTCCAGGAGAATGGATCCCCAATAGTCGAAGATGGTGTAGTCCTTAGGGCGGCGATCTGTGGTTGAAGAGCGTATCTTGGTAGCAGCACAACTCCCATTCACGCATTCGATCGAAACTTCCACCATTTTCTGGGTTACTTGACTCGTTGCCACCGTGGTTCCATCGCCGATACTAGAGTTAAATCTTAGGGTACGTGGCTGGGTGTAATTCGGTGTATTCGGATCGACCCCTTCTTTCTCTAAAAGAGGAAGCCCAAGGAACCTCTGGGAACGAATCAGAAATCCATTCTGGGATGTGGTCTCATAGCAGTCGGTACAATCTACTGTCATCCCAGTGAGCTGGTCGTGAAAATTGGATCTCTGGTGCATAGAGGCTGTCGATAACTCGACATATGTCGTCTCAACAGTGAAGTTGACGTCGCCTTTCTTTTTGAGCTCCGTCAAGCCCACAATGGGCATCCCGAACAGGGACGTGAACGCCTCCACCTCAGGCGCCTCTTGAACCGGCATCCAGCCATTCAAATCAACTTGTGAGGCATTTCCAGTTTCAAGGCGAGGTATTTTCACATTTCCCCACTGGTCAACCGGACCAGTTTTGATCGCAATGCTCTGCATCAAACTAGCGAGGTAAATATCGCGCATGGTTCGAGGCCAGCTGCCATCGTTGTAAACAGTGATGCCCTGGTAGACGAACATATTTCCCAAAGGGCCGTTGTCCAAATAACGAAGTTCAGTGTGGGTAGTCTCAGTTATGTTGGTTTTATACATTAGTCGAATAGCGCTTTGACCTCCGAGAGGTGACATGACCCATAAGACTAACAGACCCCATACAAGGATTGAGGCAGGCATGCTGACGAGATGAAGGATGGGGTCCGCTGTAGCGTTGGTATTCATGAGAGCCCATAATGTCTGTTGGAAATTAGAATAGAGAAAGCACACGATTCGGGATAGAGAGCACCCACCGACATGCGGACAGATCTTTGAGCGCAAAATCGGCCAATGCTTTTCAGAGAGCGCGATAGCAAGGCCGCGAAGAGGATAGGATATATAGTAGGGCCCTAAATGCACGTAATTAGATGACGTTGTGCTGTTAAGATTCTGTATATGCATACTAATCTCATGGCCTGCTCCATAGCGGAACCCAGGCTATCGCCTGTCGGCCTGTCTCTTATACATAGAGCCACGAGTGCGAGTGCTATTTGGTAATCAACAATTGAGCCTCAGCAGTAATAAAAACTAGAGAATAGAGACATACCTATGAAGCACAAGGCGACCAAACAGAGGAACCCTTCGAAGACAAGCGCTACTATGGACCCTGCTGGCTGCCTCAATGTCTTGCCAGAGTTACTAGATAAGTCAACAGAGATTTTGTTGGAAAATATCGCTTTAAATGGAGCTTCAGGCCGTAGGGTAGTCGACCATAGATTCGAATTGTTGCGGATTGTTTGAGACGCGCCCCTGGATGGTCTTTGATCTGCATTTTCAGCCATCGTGTGAATGCGACGAGTAGCTTCGACAGAGTGACATCCACAGCCATGGGCCTCAATCCAACCTTAAATAACACATAGCACGATCGGCCGCCTTGCAGGAGCCAGTAGCTTGACAAAGAGCAGCTGCATAGTATGAGATGGTGAGGCTGGGCGGCGGTTAAAGACAGACAAGAGTCCTCAACGCCCAATCGCATTCGAGGGCGATAGTGTAGTTACCGCCGACATTTCTGCAGCAGGGATCATGACAGCCGAAGAAATGGCAGAGTTCAAGCTCTTGCAAAAAGCAAACATATACAGAGCCAGGTATAAGCATAGGGCAGTGTTCTCTCTTTGTTGGGCGATGTTTGGATGAAATGTCCGGAAGTTGAACATAGAAAGGTACGATGTGTCCGGAGTAAGGTTGGCTGTAACCGCTGCTCCTTCCGGTGTGTAGTGGAACTGCCTGGCAGGGAATGAGCCTATGGAATTGCACGCTGTCCTACCTTTGTCCCACAATTCCTACACCGTGCGTTGTGGTAGGCCCAAGCTCGTCAAAAGCCCGATGCCTACCGCGCTTGATGCAACCAAAAATACATATCCATCGTGGCAATGGTATGGACGCGGGGATCTTTCTACCTGAAACGCGAAGTCCACCAAAGATGTCGCTTATGCCTGGTCGAAATCCCGACTTCTGCGAGTAATGCTTCTAGCGATCGGTGATTCGGCTCATGCCATGTTCCGTGCAGCACAATTGAGACGACATACTGTATGTACTAGTATGGGGTTTCTGAGAACTATATGATGTGTCATTTCAGACAATTGAACCGGTTCCCAGATTTCGGGAAATGAGGTATAGATGCGGAGAGGCCAATTCATCGGAGTCCTCCGCAAATTGGATTCAGGCACAAGCTCGAGGTTTAGGACAAGGTTTACTTTGCCGCCCTTTTGGCTCGATATCCTATCTTAGGTCGCCCGAGACCTGACAGCAAAGACTCCAGTGTGATGAATATGCTGGCGGTCATCAATGAATGTTTGCGAAGCGTCATTGAGTCGATGGCGGTAAAAAGTTCATGTGGGCTGGCCTCGTTCGCCACACACTGACACAGGCACACACAAAGAGTCAAAGACCCGCAAAATCGATTGCGGTTTCATCTGCCGAGGCGAGGGGCTAAGTCACCTTGTCAGCCACATCGGATCGGAGGAAATCGAGATTGACTCCTGATATGGAGTAGTACTTCGTATATCGTCGACGGAACTTGAGTAGAATACTATTCTCTCGGCAGTCGGCACCCAGAAGAACCCCTGGGATATTGAGTATACACGCTCAAGAAACCGTCGTCTCTATACGGAGTTCTCTGTTCACTGGCCCGAAATTATTGACAGAGAGCCCACCAGCATGAAACAAAAGGGTTCCCCGTCTGAGAAATGTGATGCCTTGAGATGGAAGGAGGCCATGTCAAGTGGCTGCGACTTTTGCGGGGATCGTCTCAACGTCCCCATGCCTACTGCTCGGTACCGAAGCGAACTGCCTGCCAGAGAGTTTGGGCCTCATGAACCCACCATTGAAGGCTTTGAAGCTGCTTGGAAATGGCAAGCTCTGATCACGTAGGGTACCGAGGTCGCTAGTACGCTACCAGAGTTGTTGAAGCTCCTTCATATCATTGCAGACCCATCATTATGGATGTCCTCGGATGATGAGCGAATCCAGTGCAAGTAGACCTCGCGATTTATCTAGTACTCGGAGTAGTAGTGGGCTTGATAATCTCGCTTCGCGAAAGTTTAGTTGAAAGAAATATAGCCAGCCATGGACGCGAATGTGACGGCTGACCGACGGTGCCTGGCGAACGTAACACAGGAGCTGTGGTTACTGGTCTCAAGATTCAGAGCAGGCCGCGCAAAGTTTGTCGCCTCCTTCAGGAGAAATCAAGAGCTGGATGTGCACTTCGGGGAGCTGATTGGAGACAGATCAGCCGTTGGATGGGCCAATCTGGTGTTGAACGTGGGATGCTGACCCGAGTCCCTGGAGCCCAAGGCCTGATGGTGCGGCAGCCCAGCCGGAGAATTACAACTCGTCATACGGCTTGATACGTAGCTGCTGCACTGCAGGGACCCTGTCTTTACCGCAGCTTTACCATACGAGCCTTTCCTGGTTGGTCGAGATTCTTCAGGCGGTTGAGGGGCTAGTGCCCAAAGCGGACTAGCGGATATCAAATGTGGTCGAATAGAACTGAGATGCTCCTCTGCTGCTCTTTGACCGACGCAAACTCCCCATGACCTGCAGTGGACCGCAAATGTGGACTGTTTCATCTTTGCCGAGATGTATCCAGTCCGGATGCAACTCAGGGTCCCTGATGGCTACAACCCTCCACCTCGAAGCGCTGAGGTCGGTTGCGATCTTGGTCTGTGTGCCAGCGAGGGCAGCGAGATGCATATAAGAATCCCCTGGATGCCAGTGCTGTGTTATCCTTTCCTCCTCTCCATCACGCTGGTCCGTTCTAGTCCTTCTTCCTTGAGCTTGTTCGACAGTTACTCAGGCTAGTTCCTGTTACATTCCTTTAAGACACCTTTGGTGCATTTCACTCGTCTATCTATACATTCTGTTCGTCTGGTACGGTCAGAATACACACTCCTTCAACTGTCGAACAGTTTTCATTTACCCAACTCCTCCAATCTACTCAAGATGTTCGCCAAATCCCTTGCGGCTGCTGCCATCTTCGGCTTCTCCCTTGTCAACGCTCATATGATCATGACCAACCCCGTCCCCTACAGCAAGGATTCTTTGAACAATTCGCCTATCTTGGCAGATGGAAGCGACTTTCCTTGCAAGAATCCTGGTTACACCGTCTCCACGGAAAACCACTTGACGAAGGGCCAGCCCTTCAACATCGAGTTCCAAGGCAGTGCTACCCACGGTGGTGGCTCTTGCCAGATCAGTATCACCTCGGACCGAGCCCCTACAAAGGACACAAAGTGGAGCGTCATCCAGTCAATTGAGGGTGGCTGCATGGATGAAAGCGAAGGCAACAGTAACCAGGCCGGTGGTGCAGGCATGAAAGCTGCATTCTCGCCCAGCATCACCATTCCCGATGATTTCGAGGACGGCCAGTATACTCTTGCCTGGACTTGGATCAACCGCATTGGAAACCGTGAATTCTACATGAACTGTGCCCCTGTTACTCTGAGTGGAGGTTCTTCTGCGAAGAGATCGGAGGTGGCTACTGTCGAGAAGCGTGCCGGAGATTACCCTGATATGTTCATTGCCAACATCAACGGCTGCAAGACCAAGGAGAACTACTCCCCACGCTTCCCTAACCCCGGATCGAACGTTGAATCTTTCAACGAGGCACACCTAATCGGAGCGGACGAGGATGTCTGCGACGGGGGATCATCACCGACCTGGGGAGACGCTGGCTTCAGCGACGGCACTAGCTCTGCGGAGCCTACCATGGAAGGTGACTCTTCCGGAGCGTCTACCACCCCAACAGCTCCCACCGATGCTGCTGCTCCCACCGATGCTGCTGCTCCCACCGATGCTGCTGCTCCCACCGATGCTGCTGCTCCCACCGATGCTGCTGCTCCCACCGATGCTGCTCCCACCGATGCTGCTCCTACCGAATGGGCTCCTACCACTGTCGCCACTACGCCTGCAGTTAGCATCGGAGGAGCCGTCGCGGTCCCCGACTTCACCGGTGCACCCGCAGCTGCGCAGACCACTGAGCCCGTGGCCGTTGTCCCTACTCCTTCCTCGACCTTCCAGTCTGTTGCTGCACCAACCGCCGCACCGACCTCTTCGCCCAGTACTGGTTCCACCTCCACTACTGGTGCCCTTTCTGGCTCCTGCACCGACGAAGGCTCCTGGAACTGCATCGGAGGCTCATCCTTCCAGCGCTGCGCCAACGGAGCCTGGACGCCTACTCAGAACATGGCTGGCGGTACCGAGTGCACTCCCGGCCAGAACGTGAACTTCGCGGTCAAGGCTGTCAAGATCAACTCTCGCATGCAGAAGGAGAAGCGTTCCCGCCGACGCGCCCACGGCCACATCAACATCCACTCGTAAATGACAGTGTACTAGGTTTCATCCACTGGCTGGGTGGAACCTTGAACCTTCCCTTGCGCGCGCCTACATTCGTTTCCACTCAGTCACTACTGCTTATGCTGTGATGGACCCTCTTACCTTCGCTTCGTTTCATGCATTTACCAATTCTGGCGGACGGCGGCGGTTGTGTGATTTCCACTTGTCAGGTTGGATAAAATCTATATATGGCATTGGGTGCATTTAGGTAGATACCATCTCTTATCCAATCATCCTCTCTTTCATGTTCCATCCTTTGAACTCTATCCCGTGTAGGCCGTAATCAGACATAGAACGGTAGGCGATCAACCATAGCACCGGTGACCTCAACACTGCTCGGACCTCCCCAACCACGTCAGAGCCCTATCCCAAACAAACTAACTAATCCCTGCTGCATTCCTTCAGGCATCGAAATGCTGCGGAACAACACAAACCAAGTCTTAACCGCCGTATTTTTCCCTCCGAGCCAATAGCCAGCACCAGCCACAAGGTAGGTCGCACCCGTTACGGCCGAAATTAGAACTCAGCTCCCGACATCTCACCGCTAATCTATACAAAGATCTGACTGCAGTGTTTTCTGCATGCCGGCCGTTCCACGTCAGATGTCAGGATTAGCGCCGGCGCTTAGATATGGCCCAGTAAGGACTCCTAGCAGCATAGTATAGAAGTAGGGACCTTGGATGGTGATTGCTTGGTACACGAGCTTCTGAAACGGTTTATAGTTTGTTTCAGGCGTCTACCTTTGGCGTTTTGGTGAGTTAGGTAGCTTTAGTGATGCGGCCACTCGGGTTATGGATCCATGTACCTACTGTTTATAGTTACGGCCTCGGCTGATTGAGGAGTAAACTAGCGCGGTGTTTGGCTTTGAATTTCAGGATATCGAATATCGATATTATTTATGCAACAGTCGTTAATTTGAATGAGACAAGTGTGATGGTGAGCTGTAGGAATCTATATAGGTAGACGGCACGTGACCAGCCGGGACAATTACCAGCCATCCCACTTACAGAATGCAATCATCAATTCCATACCAACGGACACTTATTCCATCCCTTTCTGTTACTGGGGACTCAATACTACTGCAGGATATGAGCACAGGATGAAAGGATAGTCAGTATTATTGTCATTTCATGCCCAATGGGGTCAACGGCATGGTGCTGCAATCCCTTCAGGATAGGCAACTCGGACAGGCGCCCCGCCCGGCCTCATCCGGTCTCACGTCATGCGGGCCAAGAATGCGGGGAAGCCACGGCGATTTACGAAGAAGCAAAGGGATGTCCCTTTGGTTGTTCCGTACGTGATGCCCCGGCAAGTGTTCTTCGGCGACCTGTGCCTCACTGCTTTCCCTCAAGAACTGGACTCCAAGTCCAAGTCACTCAAGCATCGGTATACTTGGATCTACCTTGGCCATTCAAGTCAGCTCTGACACTAAAGCCGTGTGCTTTCTCGATATCAGCGACGTGCTCTTTCCGCCGCAGTTCTGTACCAAGTTCGACTCTGTCGAGTCGGTATGGGTGAACTGAATTCTAGCGGATGAAGCCTGTAAGTCGCTCATTGAATTCAGATTTAGCCAGCCGGGCGCTATTCTTGACACGAATTACAGATTTCCATAGCACATTGGCTACATCCGCTTCATACGTTGACTTCTACCGTCGGAAGCCAGGGATATCCAGTGCTTGCCAAATCTAGCCGCACACTCCCGTACCTTCGGCATCATGAGCAACCCAAGAAAGACAGTGTTGATTGAATTAATGAGCACGCTTGTCCCCATGCCCTCGGACTGCGACCACGTGTCGAGGTACAACCCGGCATTGGCATTACAGAGGAAGCCGTCGATCTAATCGAGCTCTTCGCTGATTATATTTGCGAACGCCTGCACAGAGGCGTACGTGCATGTCCAAATGGCGTACCTGCATACAATGCAGTGGTCAGTATTTGTTCAAGCCTGTGATGATCTCTGGCCAACGTACCTGGACAACCCCCTGACGCCCCGTTGTCCTCTCAATATCAGCCTTCGCCGCATCCCCAGCCTTAAGGTTGCGCACGGCCAGAACAACGTACTGTGCTGATGCCGAGACAAGATGGCGAGTGGTCTCAAGGCTCAGACCTGAGTTTCCGCCCGTGATTATGTACATCTTTCCAATGCATGAATGCTTGCCAACTAGAAACGGCAGACTCCGTTATTGCTCGGCGGTTAGGCGCAGTATCACCATCTTGATAAGTGATTTCTGAGAATGTTGCCAAGGGTTCAAAGAGTCGTACAAACGCTCTCGCTGTGCCTAGTAGTGCGGTTTGCCTGAGTATGGCACTGGTATTAATACAAAAAAATGAATCCGAAATAGCGCAAAAGCCGCGAGCGAGATCTTGATGACAGGAGGACGCCCGGGCTTTGAGAGTATACCTTCGTTATCTCCTCCTACATACAAGAGGCTATACTAATTAGCGAGCTTCTTCTCAGGAAACCATCCTCGGATTGGCCAATAGGATATTAGCACCTTCTTTCAGATTAAGCGTTGGTGGGCTCATCCTTCGAGGTTAGTTGCACAACTCATCCTCGCCAACCAGATATTAGGCTCCCATTTAGGGATCTATATTGGGCTGAGCGAGAGAAAGTACGGGCTGGGCTGTTAGCCTGTTACCATTGATGGGATTTGAGCCTATGATGGCTGTGGCCGAGGGCTAGCGGGTGTTATGCACTGAGCGATTCCACCTAGAAGGTCAGGGCAACGGACAGTACTTAACTTAGGTGGAGTTGTACCAAAGTTATAACTTGGGATGACTGGACTGACAGCACAGCCGGTCATTGCGAAGACGAGCATTGGATAACATTCTCCGGCACCTACAGCTACGGACGGGCGTTCCGCGCCCATAGACCGGGTATAAGTCCCCTGCTCGATCTTCTTAAGTGACAGCCACCGCACCTCACCGTCACCGACACTCAAACTTTAAGAACACGATGTCCAACACAGGAGTATTATGGATCGACCCCTACAAAGACTTCGTAAGATGCATCCTCTGTGGATGCGCCACGATTGTCCCACCTCCGGCCCCAGTCTGGCTGGACACCGTTCGAGTCTGTGAGTTGTTCTCTCCTGCCAATTTAACCGCGCAGTCCATTCTGATTGACGGAAAGTGTACCAGTCAAATTGCGGCGCTGTGCTGCTCTCCAGACCGTACAGTACACACCCTAGGTTCAACTCGCTGGTGACTCGCAAGGGCAGGACAGTATACTGGAACTACGCCGGCCAAGACCCCTGGGAAACGCGGTATTGTTGCAGTCCCCCATCGGGGGAGTTTTTCGTCATGCATGATCACTGCTGGCTGTATGCCCGAAGATCGTTGTGTCGGGACATGGGCAAAAGTCCGCACTTGCGAAACGCATCCCTCGACCTGCGGGCCTTTTACAACCTGCTAAAGGAGGTACCGCCTGCTAGGGGTATGTCTGCCTGCTGTTATCTTCTGCTTAAATCATGCGAGCCTTTGTTGTTCACAACTAACGCAAGAGATGATGCATGAAGATCCGGCATACCCAGACCCGGCGAATTACCACCCGTGCATATCCCAAACGGTAAACCAAATGCTTCGAAATGCAAAGATATTTCCGCAACCCACCGCAAAGGTGAAGAGTCGTCTGGAAAATGGCCATAACCCAACAGATTTGTTTGGCCGATTACCCCTTGAGACCCGCGAAGAGATCGCAATGATAATGTGTATCCGGGACTTTTTGAACCTCCGTCTGGTCTCACGAGCGATGAGCGCGGTCTTCCATGACAGCCACTTCTGGAGGTCTCGGTTCAGGGAAGCAGGGGACCGATGGTTTATAGACACTGATGCTTGGCATGGTGGGAAAGGCCAGGATACCGACTGGCGGCTTCTATACCACGCTACATCAAGGTTCGCAGATAGGTCCGAGACCACAAGCAAGGTATGGGAAGTGGTGCGCTGGATGAAAGAGACTATTGCCGCGAAGAAAGGCCTACGGCTACCACCTTTGGACTTTTCCGGGCGGGCCTTGCAACATTACCACGGAGACTCATCTGCCGAGGGAAGACGGATCGAAAGAGCCCAGGTCTTGCCCAATCTCACCGCGATTGGAGTCACGTTTGTCACTGGCAACTCCACGGGTAAAGACTCAGAATGGCTCATGTCAGAGATCGTCGCACTGGAGCTGATTACCAACGGTCCTCGAAGTGACACTATAATTCTTGGCTGCCCGAGGAAAAAGGCGAAGACTCTTACATCCCTTGGGATGCAACGCAAAATGGCCATGTACCGTAACTCCGGCAGGAGGAAATATCGAAAGCAGCCGCCCGAGTGCCCATTCACCGGCAAGGTTGTCCGTGTTATGTTAGAGGCCAGGGGTTTCATGGGTTTCCGGATCGAATACTTCGTCGAGAAGATCTCGTCTATAGGCGTGTGGAGGAAGGGCGACCTTGGAAGTTTGAACGAACCACAGACATTTGGCATAGAGGACTACGACAGGTGTGTGTTTGATATGGTCTTGGAAGACGTGCTTGAGGTCGTTGCGACGTTCGAGGTAGGATGCTGTCTCTTTTCTCGTTGAAGATGCTAATATGAGTGCAGGGTCAGGCGTTGGTAGACTTGGGTATCAGAGGGCATCGCCCACTCCCAGTTGAATGAGTCCCTTGAATGCCCGAAGACACCCTTTGAATGCTTTCTTCCACGGAGTGAAATAATTCTAAGCCGAGTCAGCTGCTGAAGGAAAGCACAGCCGACGACAATGAGGTCCCCCAATATAATATGGATGTAGTAGTAATTCGCCCTGTACATAAGCGAGTAGTGTTAGCACAGAATACTATTTATTCTTACCCAATGTTCACAAAGAGCAGCCTGACTTAGGGAACACTGTGTTGATATTTGGTTCTTGTCAATGTCTTCTCATTTTGTTGGCTGAAAGTTGCCTCCGTAAGATCAACCATGATCAATTCCGAGCCAGGATAGTTGTAAGTCAGTCCTACGGCCAACCGTTCCGAGTGAGTCAAATCTTGCACAATGTTTCCTCAGAGTAACCTCCTTATCAGCCTCTCTCACTTATCCTTCATTGACCTCCCTCCTCCTATCAATCATCTCAGCATAGATCCTTTACCTTCCGACATCAAAACCCGTTTCCTCATCATTTCCGACACCCACGGCCACGAACTCCCTACCGGATACTCTCAGCACGAGGCAGACGTCGCCATCCACTGCGGAGATCTAACCGACGGAGCAAAACTCGACGAGTTCAAGACCGCTATCACGCTTCTCCACAGTATCAAAGCGCCGCTCAAGCTCGTCATCGCCAGCAACCATGATTTCACCATGGACATTCCCGTCTTTCGCGGAAAAGTCGCCGAGATAAGACCGCCAGTTGAACGAGAACTAATCAAAAAGGAATACGGAGATTACGGCGAAGTCAGGGAAGTATTATTCCAACAAGCCGGAAGCAGTGAGATCATCTTCCTAGATGAAGGCTCCCACACCTTCACACTACCAAACGGCGCTTTACTGAAAGTCTACGCCAGCCCGTACACCCCATCCCTCGGCAACTGGGCTTTTGGAAACTGGGGCTTCCAGTATCCTCCGGAGACGGGTCATACATTTGACATTGCCAACGACGTTGACATTGTGATCACGCACGGCCCGCCTAGAGGGATCATGGACACCACATGCACGGGAGTACGGGCCGGTTGCCCTAGCCTCTTCGAGGCCGTTGCCCGAGCTCGGCCTCGTATGCATTGCTTCGGTCATGTCCATCAGGGCTGGGGAGCGAAGCTCGTAGCCTGGAGGCCGAAAATCAGCGAGAGACCTTCGAATCTCACCAATATCGACAACGGGAGGTCGAAAATCATACGAAATCTGTCCCAAGTTAACCTTGGAATGAGCGTCCTCGAGACCAGTCATTGCACCCAAGATGAGTATCCCCTAAAGAATAAATCTCACACGTTGTTCGTTAACGCCGCCATCGAGGGCAACCATTCTCACCCGATATGGCTCGTTGATCTCGAGCTTCCACCGGCCGTGTAAATGCATTTGATACTTGGATATCTTTTACTCTAAGGATAAGAAATCCCAGGAGAAATGGAATCGAGAAAAGTAAAAAAAAAAGAGGAAGCAAAGGTAAAAGATACCAACGCCGCGCTTGGATCAAAAGATAGTTGTGCTATACCTATACAACCCTCCTTACTATGGATACATAGAATACGCAATGTTAGAAATGAGATTAACGCAGCCTTCCATGCCAAAACTATTCAGCTTATCCAGTAAGGCCTCACGCCCAAGTATGTCCGGCATAGCCATATCTCCACGACATTGAAGCCAAAAGTGAGGACATTATGTCGAATATATATATATATAGCTGTTGCTTGCTTGCTGAACCAAATACAGTGAACGAGCGGATTGGCCAAGACCGATGTACTGCAGAGCATTATGAGCAGGAATCTTCCAAACATTTCATTCTGTAAGCTGCTAGGAAGGAAATATATAGATGCTTAGTTGGATATGTATGGCGTTCAGGAAGCAATCATCTTGACGGATACACCAGGATTGAGATACTCTCTCAGGCTGCAATCATGTAAATCTATAACCGGTAGAGGTACAATTAAAGGAAGGATACTATTACTGCTCATATGTGATTGACGAGCTCAAGCGCCATCGACGCAGAGTGTCTGGCGTCGGGTAATACGGGAGCTAGAACAGGACAGCAATCCGATTGACAAGATCGAGGGTCAAGCGAGAGTCAGGCAATAGCATGCTCTGCTGCGACTGACCACTGCGAGACGAATATTGAACAAGAGAATCCAGAGAGGACTTGAACTTCATGGTTGTGCAACCACTCATATGGCCCGGGTAATATGTGGCGAGTAATCTGCAGCCCCCTTACCTTCTAAGGGCAAGGTCGTGAGAGAATCACAATTCATAATCTCTTCAACCTACTGTCAGATGCTCCGAGGCAAGAGTGAAGCCAAAGTTGAGCGTTCTTGATAGCTGTTGCGGATGCCTGGGGTACCCACCGCGGCGCCAAGCCACGCTGACCCAAAGCGGACAGGGCTTAGGGCATTCCCGCACAGACGGGCCGGAGAGCAAACTAAGCGAAAATTTCGATCACTTCGTGAGCGACTTCGATCCGCCCGCAACCTCGAAAGCCGACAACCAGCCTCACGTCGACAACAATGGCCTCTCGTCCTACCGTCTCTATCGCCTCCGGTGAGGGCAAGCCCACCGGGGCCACTGCCCCCCTGCCGGCTGTTTTCAACGCGCCCATCCGTCCTGATATCGTCCAGTATGTGCGACCTTTGTTTTCAACGTGGGAGGATTGAGGAAAGACGATTGGAGATGGGGAACCAATGCGAAGAAGAAAGATGGGACTGACGGTTGGATTATAGGCAGGTTCACACCGGTATGGCGAAGAACAAGAGACAGCCTTACGCTGTGAGCGAGAAGGCTGGTGAACAGACCTCCGCTGAGTCCTGGGGTACCGGTATGTTTGGATAAAGACGCAATTGGAAAGCAAAGACGGCGTATACTGATTTTTCACCCTCAGGCCGTGCTGTCGCTCGTATCCCCCGTGTCTCCGGTGGTGGTACTCACCGTGCTGGTCAGGCTGCATTCGGTAACCAGTGCCGTTCCGGTCGCATGTTCGCTCCCACCAAGGTCTGGCGCAAGTGGCACCAGAAGGTCAACCTCGGCCAGCGCCGCTTCGCGACTGCCTCCGCCCTGGCTGCCTCCTCCGTCCCCTCTCTCCTCTTCGCCCGCGGCCACCGCATCGCCAACGTCCCCGAGGTTCCCCTCGTCGTCGACTCCAAGACCTTCGAGAACGCCGCTGTGACCAAGACCAAGGCCGCCGTTGCCCTCCTCCAGGCCCTCGGTGCCGGCTCTGAGCTCGTCAAGGTCTCCAAGTCCCGCAAGCTCCGCGCCGGTAAGGGTAAGCTCCGTGACCGCCGCTTCCGCCAGCGCCGCGGTCCCCTCGTCGTCTACAACCCCGAGGTCGACGGCAAGGAGCTCGTCCGTGCTTTCCGCAACATCCCCGGTGTTGAGACCTCCCCCGTCTTCAGCCTCAACCTCCTCCAGCTCGCCCCCGGTGGCCACCTCGGTCGCTTCATCGTCTGGACCTCCTCCGCCTTCGAGGCTCTCGACACCGTCTACGGCACCACTACCTCCCCCTCCGCCCTCAAGAAGGACTACCTCCTCCCCTCCAACCTCGTCGCCAACGCCGACCTGGCCCGCCTCATCAACTCTTCTGAAATCCAGTCCGTCCTCCGCGCCCCCAAGGGTGAGGCCCGCACCAAGCGCGCCAACGTCCAGAAGAAGAACCCTCTCCGCAACAAGCAGGTTATGCTCCGTCTTAACCCCTACGCTGCTGCGTTCTCCAAGGAGAAGCTCGGCCAGAAGGCTGTTGAGGGTGAGAAGCCTGCTCCTCTGGCTGACGGCTTCCTCAACACTCTCCACGAGAACTAGAGGACTCGCGCTTTCTCTCTTTTAAGGTCATGTTGTTGATGGTTCGGGATTCGGTTTAAAAATGGTAGCAATAAGCAAATGAACGGATTTGCCAATACCCACTTCGTCTTTATTTAGGTCTCACGTGTAATGGATATGTAATGATTCACAAGAGCTGGTGTCTTGTAGCTGTTACCCTCAATGCTCGAGTAGTATCCTTACTATAGACTCCATAGCTGGCCTGGGCAGCTGCAATCCCTTGGCAGTGGACCTTCAGGCCCAGCCCTCTGCTTATTCATAACCCACCTACGCTGCAGGCCTCAGAATGATCGACTCGCCCTCAACGGCGCCGTTTCTAGACCAGGCCACTGGCCTGTGAGGTCGTCCAGTCTTTGACCTAACCTCGCAAGAGTATCTGTGTTCGGTCTAGCTCCAACGAACTATAGCACTAGATCTCTATAACGAAATGTCTCATATTTCAACCGGCAATTTATCAATGGACAACGTGGAGCTGCTAATGCTATACCACCCCATAATATTACTACGCTACCTACCCCGTAGCTTATCTTCTCCAGTCTTCTTCCGACTCGGCCGTAGGTAACCGTTATGTACTCAGCATGACCATGACGTCTCCTGCACACCGGTGACCTTGTTCTCGGAATATCGGGTGTTACATCCATATTGTTCGGCCAAGTCAGAGCCTCGTTGGCAGCTGGCGCTGATGGTCTAGCCTAGCCCGGAGGGAACTGGACACCAGGAACAATTCTTTCGGGTGGCGATATACGTCGGCGAAAGCCTTGATGACACCAAAGCCAGCTATTCGCTGATGTGTCCCGCATCAGACGTCAAGACCGTCGTCCGAATGTCGCTTTTCTGCCCGGTTTCTTCTTTCGGGGTTATAAAAGCCGTGTATGAAGCAGTGGTATGGATGGTATAGAAGGGGCGTAGTTTGTAGCTTGGGCGACTTGGAGAACCGGAGAGAAACCGGGCAAAGAGGTGTTTGGATCACCAAGCCGCATCTTTGTCTCTTTGGAGCAGGTGAAAAGCCAAATACACCGCTCATCGAAGTGAGGGTGCATGATCTGTATCTAGGATGAGCGCTGCGTCAAGCCTTCCCTTTCTGAGAGCATGACCGAGGGCCTAACATGGCTAGTCGGCTTTAACTTGAAGTGAGGCCATTGAGAACAATTGACAATGACTTGTTTTTTCCCGTGCCCTGTGGCGGAATACTATATCAGTCATTTTTGTTGACCGAAACCAAATTTGCAAGGCCTGGAAGATACGTATAATGACGCCTTCATCAGATAGACTAATACGCAAGCGGTAGTGAAGAATGGGTGCCAGGTCTTCCATGTTGATCGACAGGTTGCCTAGAAGATCTAGATTTGAAACCGTTCAACCAGCGCGGCCTGTATTCGAACAATGGACATTATCATGCTAGGTAAAACATGATCCACCGCCAAACTCGCCTCGACGCCTCTCAAAGCCTAAGCAGATTTTGTGATGCACTAAGACTAGCTTAGGCCTAACCACGGAGTAGGGCATTCATACCGAGAGCGAATCGGTGTAGGAGTAGTAGCGCACAGATTTTCCCGATGGCTTTTACCGATCCTAGGCCGTTTGATTTTGGAGGGTAACGTCGCCGCATTGTTGAATTTGAGCTTCAGAACGGCTCATATATTGCTCTATGGCGGAGATTTGATGGGTCTTCGCGAAGAAGCGACAATGTTCGAGAAAATGTATAGCTGAGCTATTATGTAGCATCGACTGGAGCGACGGGAATCTTCGAACTAATGAGAGTCGTATCCGTCTCCGTGCGCCGGGTAGGAGTAGTCCCTGTACGACTTCGACGATGTACCCTGCGTAGGCTGTGCTCGGTACATATTACATGCATCCGATACAATCAATTTTCGCCCATAGTTAATCGCCAAGGAGCAGGCCGCATGATGTCAAGGGGATTGGAAAGCCTCACAAGTCAACAAGGACGAACTCAACGGGGACCGGACCGGTGAGACCGCATCGGCCGTGTGCGTTTTTTGATGCGCACAAGTACCTCCGTAAAAATGGTATGTTGTGACCTGATGTCCAAATCCCGAGCGAATCCGACACTTGAAGGACATATGGACCTAGCGGCGAATGACTACCGTCTAGCTCCACCCGGTACTTGGTAGGATCAGAGCCCGTGCATGGGGAACCCAGTTCGTGCGGTATGAGGGAATTGCGAACCGCCCCTGGGCTTGTATATTAAAGTCAAGACTCCAAGAATAAATCTGGCGCCCACAAACCATTGGCGCATAAGCGCTTACACTAGTCCTCGGGGCCATAAAATAAGACGACTGAAACAGCTTACCAAAGGATTCCACCCGCAGTCTCAAAGTGCCAATCCGGACATCTTCTGGCTTTAATCTCAACATGTCGGAAATCCCGGGCGTATGCTATACTGACGACTCATGCAGGACAGGATTGGTATTGTGCCGGTACACTCTCCCCTTCGAAAAAATGTCTTGTTTACTTCCCTGCAGCTGTTGATTCCTGTTGATTCGCCCCATATGGTGTAATGTAGCTGCCAGCGATGTTGAAAGACAATTGGATTGATATTCCGTACATCATACGTGAGGATAAGGTCCCGCAGTGTGGAGGTGCGTCCTCTGTGTTTTCTCCACTCGTGGACCGCCGTGTGATGATTGATAGGACGACCGACGGTGTCGAGACCTAAATAGCCTTTTCTCAGCTTCATGTCCTCTAAATTGCTAGAGAAGGAAAAACGAAGTTCAAGGTAAGGTGGCCATACACTTACTGCCATAATGTGCCATTACGAAAGACGGATTGCGCGCCTTTTTCTGACATGAGTTAGCCTCATGGAGACCCACAAGGACCGGTGGCTAATGCTTATGGGCACTTTCTTGTTTAGTAAGGTGACAATTACTCGGCATTTTGCTGCGAGTCGCCCATACCTAACTCTGTTGGGGCCTAGCCACGGCAAAGCACCCCAGTTGGATGCATCTCGATCGAGGAACAACGAGCGGTATGGGAGCGCGAAGAATCAATGGCTATAAAGGGCTCACCGGTAATAAGCAGGGGTAGGTTGACAGCGCAACCAGGAAGAGAGATGATTCCTGCACGACAAGCGGGGACCAACTTTTGAGGAAGACGGAGGAGGCTGAGGTGTTTGTCGCTGTAGAAGGAAGGCACGTGAGGAACTCGAGCATTTCCACCTCAGCAACAACTGAATCCAACAACCCCGGCACCAAATGTCCGGGATCGCAATTAAGGCTGCCAAATGCTATTAGAAACGAATTCCGGGTGACTTTGCTGCCACATTGACTTGTTGGTCTCGTTGCTTGTCAGTTCGAAGATCCGGTCGTACAGACAGGGACCATGCATGACCAGCCTCTCGAAATTACCCTCCAGCACTCTCTCGCGAGTCGCGCATGCAGCCCGGCGGGAACCTACAGCTCGATCAGCCAGCATTCCCTTGCAGCGCCGCGGCTACCGACCAAAACCCGGTCGAGCATCGAATTTCGCGTGCCGCGGAGGTTGATGATGTGGTCCCGAAACAATCTTCCACAATACCAGATCCTTGACTCAAAGTCCAAAAGGTCAGTGATCTACATCCTAGTCCTTTAGGATCCTGGCCTTGCTCGGTGAGCTTTCGGGGGCCAGTCGGTATCGTGCTGCTTTAGCCTCTTTCTCCTGCTGCTGCAGACCCCTTCTGGTCCAATTTTTTAGCGTCAGTTAACGAGCGACTCGGAGCGAGTGCCCTGAGTACAGAGGTAGACTCGCTGTTTCGTTTGCTCCTCGGAGTTTCAAAGACCAAGGGTTTACTGATATTAAACCGTCCCATGGCATAGCTTTTCGGTCGGAGTTGAGCCAGCCGACCAGACTCCAGAGGCCGACAAGGGGATAACGGACGCCGTTGGCGCTAGGGCGCAACGCCGCAAACCAAGAGCAGAGCGGCCCCGGGGCGGTTTACTCGATTCTTGCGCCTGTCAGCACGATAGCGGAGACCTTGGCCTCCGCGTTGCTTAAAGGAATAATCCCGGCCGCAGAGAGGGACGGCTGATTGGTGTGAGCAGTACTTTTTGACGATGATCAAGATCATAGTTCACCCAGATTCGCTCATCTTTATACCTCCGTACCGGGCCTAGGTCCGAGCGGAGACATGGGAAAGCTGAAGGAATCAGGGTGCATGATGCTCAGCCTAAGCTGCTCCTCTAATTCGTCGACTTGTCCCGACAGGGCTCTCGCGAGGTCCAAGGGATGGAGGAGCCGGGCCTGATAGGACGAGTAATCTCGCTATGCTCCGTACGCACGGATAAATTGGATCTAAACTCACATCGCACCAATGACCTTCCATACGGAGATATTTCTATTCGTTCGCTGGAGCGACGGCGACTCTGAGAGACTAGGACAGACTGGCACATGCCATTTTTGGAGGTAGTAGTCCACCCGGAGCGGATCCTGACTCGATGTCACCGAGAGCAGCGCAAATTATCGGCAGACAAAGGGGTGGTATACGGGGCCAAGATGGAAACAAAGAGATGCTAATAATAATAATAACGAGACTGCAGATCTGATCGCCAGGGCTCGAGACTCGATCCGGTAGGCCAGCAGCATAGAATCGGCCGTCATCGAGTCGTGAAACCGGGAGTTAGTCTCACCATCCCAACTGTGCTTGCAGGAGCCGACCACGGGTGTTTCCACTTAGCGCAGCCATCCCCGCGAACGACCAGGACGAACTGCGAAACAGAGCTAGTCTCACTCTCAAGTCCTCGGTTCTCTGCGCTTGCGGTTGTCTTCAAAGAGACAGTTACCCACTCCCTTGAAGCTTCCAGGGGTCAGATAACGAATCCTACATGCACAAGTGCCAGCTGGTCAAAGTTTATCTTCAATCACAATGCCGCCAATGAGCTAACGAGGGGATGCCACCGAGAAGCAGTCCAGGAGAGTAATCTCTGACCCTCGATGACCTGAGTAAGAAGCAATCACTCCGCAAATGATTGGTATGGCTGAAATCCTGTCAGTGCACGCAGGAAGGACAGACCAGGGCCATACTGATGATCGACCGATGGGCCTAGCGGGTGAAACAAATGAAAGGAGCTCAAACATCACGGGGGCATCCGCCGTTCTGACATTTGGTCAAGACCAGACAAGGTTATTTTCATATGCCGTCCCGAGGATGAATCCGTCCCAAGTATGGTCAGATGGAGAGGGAAGGATCGTTTGAAACGCCGTCAGAAAATCCTGGTTGCGGGGCGCAGGTGGACCTCAGGCCAGCCAAGTCCGAAGCGGATTGATAGAATAGGGAAGAAAAAGCAACGAGCAAGGGTAACGGTGAGCGGCGGCAGCTCAGTTAAATGAATCCATTGCCGGACACTCAGAAGTTGGGCGCAGGGCCGACTGGCGTGGCTCAAGCAAAACATATGGTGGTGGATCGACATCCAGGTGGAGACTGTATCTCGGTAGGGGAGTGTCCGAAAGAAAGTAAATGATCCATAGTCGAAACACGACGAGTCTGAATCAGCCCTGGAGAGCGCTGTCACGGGTATGGGTGGGATTGGGATCATATCGTGGATTCAGATCGCAGACACCGTCAGTCAACCTGTTCTGCTTGTCTCGAGCTCCTCTCCCTCTCCGCTCTCCCTCACCACCACCACACCACTCGCTTCCATTTTCTTCCCCTCAGTTCTCGTTTCTTGCTTCAGTTTCTTGTCCTTCAAGCCTAGTCTGCCGAGTGTTTCTTAGTCGGTCCGTCCCACCCGTGTGTTCTCCGCGCTCCCCCTGTCTTCTGCAGGGTTCTTGTACCAGGGCATCCATATTCAGCGTCAAAGGCGACACCGAACCTGGGCATCATTCCCCCGCGTCCAAGCCCTCACGCAAAATACCAGTCGCAGCCCTGACAGCGAATCGCTGATCCTCGGCCTGGCCCTTGTTCCGTCGTGATTTTGTCGCCGGCATGACATCTCTCCCAGCATTCATTGTTCTTCTCCGTTAGCGGCTGCAGCAACCTGGCCGACATTAGACCTCCTGGTCCAATAAGGTACGTACGAGCGGCTCCTCACTGTTGGTTGTGTGTCTCCCCTGTGAGAGTACATTACTCAAGCCGAACAAGGGGAGTGGGAGAGAAGAAAAGCAAATTAATGGGTGTAATTATAGAAACTATCCACCTTGTCACCACCCCGGACTGGTATTTGCCTCTTACTGCATTCGGATGTGGAGGCTACATCTGTTCGGCAAACGGGCGTCTCTCTTTTCTTTTTGCCTCTCGTGTTCATGGCCCCCAAGGCTTCCCACCCGCTCTTTCTCTGACTGAATTGCAAGCTGGAGCCCCAAAGCTACCACCCTTCTTTGTCATCAGGATCTTGCACAAACCATTTGCTACGTGACTCGGCCATTTGCGGCTTGGGGCAAATCACGACTGTTGATCCCGCTGGAGTCCATACCAATCTGGATAGACGCCCGTTGCTCAAAGGCCTCTGGGGGCTCCGGCTGAGATCCTGCAGTACCCAACCCTGCTGTGGGAAGCTCGTCCCGAGAAAGAAACTAAGAAGAACGAGTTTCAGGGCCGTTTGCGCCATGAGTTTCCACCTCTAGATCTCACTCGTGTCCCCACTGAGGCCCACTCACGCTCGTCTATCCTATTCCTAGCGTACGGGAGGTTCCAGCAATCCGCGTGGCAACGGCCTATCCTATTGTGGAATTTCTTTCTATTGGTCTTATTGTGGACGACGTCCCTATCCGGTATCACGTTCTGTCCCTGCGCCGGATTATATACCGAGCCTTGACCTGGGGGCTTTTCTTATCTCCAAGCCGGATCCAAGGCTCTGACCCGACTACCTGGATTGCGGCCTGCCACTTGCGTTCTACTCCATCCTTCCTGCAGTCCTTACTTTGTTAACGGTCTGAACGTCACAAAAGATCCTGCAGAGTAAAGTTTACCAACGAAAAGCAAGGTGTGTACTTCCTTGATCGGGTAACCTCACGGGATGTGTCCACAAACTTGTCTACATCAGTGACTAACCATGCGCCTTTTTCTCAGATTGCCTCAGGTCTAATTAGGGCTTATTTCACGACTTTCACTCATTTAATTTGGATGCCTCAAGCCTTCTGGTAAGGTCAATACCGACGTTCGTCCCCGGCGGCGCGTTCCTTCCCGTTCGTTAGAGGGTTCGGCAGTACGAAGACGACATTTGTCCTACACGAGAGGAACCGAACCGAACCGCCATGTCATCGGCCTACTATATTGGACCCTTCGGGCGTATGTTACCTGTTGCCGATGGGCCCGCGGAGCAAGAACCGGATCGTCCAGCTAACCTATCAGTTTCGGGATCCCATCCATACCAACTTCCACCTCCTCGCACTTCAGCACCATTACAGTTTGGAACAGACCCATTTCTGCGTCCACGAAACCGGGGCGAACGGGTCGACGAGGAAGAGGGCCCTTCCGGCTACTCTAGGAATTCTAGGTATCAACAGCCACAGCCGAGCGAGCAACTTCCCTCAGTCAGCCAGCTTCTTACGCCCGCCGCGCAATCAAGCCGGTCGCCGTCACCCTATAACCCAAGGGCTTTCGGAATCTACTTGGCACCAAATGACGGTAGAGAGTCCCCCGAGCGATTACGCTATAATGGAACAAGCACACCCCGACCGCAGGCGCGTGCAGCAGGCCTTTACGAGAACTCTAAAACACATTCCGATCTGATAACCTCGCCACAGTCTCAGAATCTACCTCCTATATCCCACATCTCTACGCACGCGGGTGGCAACGATGTTTCTAGGTACTTAGGCAATAACTCGAACTCATTTCAACCCAGACAGCCTGCTGGTTTCCATGGTTATAATGAGGAATCCAACGATAGGAACACCGCGGCAATCCCTTCATCCAGTCCAGCCGAGTCGACCCACCTCACTGCTACTGGTAAATCAGCAAAGCCTCAAGTACGCCTGCACGTCGTCGATGAACGATACATTGAAGGTGAAGGTCTTTGTTACATATACGCCGATGGATCACATTGCCCTAAAATAGTTGATGGCATGCCGGTTAACGCCAATTGGGGCATTACGAAAGCGGGCAAGCCACGAAAACGACTAGCTCAGGCATGCCTTACATGTCGCGAAAAGAAGATAAAGTGCCATCCAAACCTGCCGAAGTGCGACCAGTGCCAGAAGTCTGGGAGGGAGTGCAGATTCGAGAGTGCGTAAGTATTTGACCAACAAAATGGAAGTCACGAACCGAAATCCTGACCCCTTACTAGGCCTCGTGGTCACCGCGCAGCATCCAGGGCGACGCAGTTTACAAAGAAATACGATACAAGAGATAATGCTGCAGTGGGGAATCCTAACAATGCAGGTACCTCCAGTTCACTATATTCTGTTGCAAGAGCTTCAGGAAGCTCTACCTCTCTCCCAGGAACCAATTCGCAGTCTCCCCTATCTGATGATTCCATGCTTACGCCTTCTGCTGTGGATAGCAACCTTGAGAACACCACGGATCTCGACCATCGTTATGCAGCAAGGCTGCAACAGCCTCCTGTCGGACATGGACATTTTTCGCGCCATTCTATGAGCAGCGCCGCCAGTTCAGCTTCCACTGACTACGCGGAAATATTGACGGAGATCAAGGACCTAGACGCCCATGATCCGCTGGCTGCTGACTGGAAAGCAGGCCCTTATGCTATCGATCCAGAATCCGCAAGCCATTATACCGAAATGTACTTCTCATGCGTGAACGACCGCTTATACTATATGTTTCCTAGGAGACGGTTTCTTCTCTGGCTCAAATCATGCCATACAAAGTCTCTTGCTGATAACATGCTTCTTTACTGCATGATGTCTCTGGGTTCTGTCTTCTCGGACCGCCCTGACAAGATGGCAGCGATGAAGAGGTTCTCCCGCACTGCGAGATATGCACTCGAGCATAGCCAGCACAATCTTTCCTTGCAGCTTGCTCAAAGCCGTATCATAATCAGCCTCTGGTACTATGCGGTTGGTGCACTCGTGAAATCCTGGGATGCTGCAGGCGCCGCAGTGCGAACAGTATGTGGCCTGCGGTATAATGTTGAATTGGGTGGAGTCATCGTAGAGCAAACCCAGCCCTGTGAATACGGCCTACATCCCCAAGCGCTAATCGAGTGTCGCCGACGGACCTTCTGGATTGCTTTCTTGACTGATGTGGGTAACCTCAATCTTTCCTCTTCTCTCTAGTCTCGGTATAGCCCTAACTAACCCATAAATGCATAGCGCCTATCATGCTTCTACGCCCCGTCAACAACCTTCATCTCCTCCCAAACCGCTTTCCTTCGCCTCCCCTGCCGCGAAAAAATTTACGAAGCCCAGGAATACACCACAGTTCCATTTTTCCAAACCTTCCTGAACCAAGTTCCATCGCAAACCCACGAACTCTCCAACCTAAGCTCCATGGCCCTCCTCATCGACGTAATCTCAATATGGGGCGACGTCTCCGACCACGTCTTCCGTCTATCCTTGATTCCCGCAGACTCTTACAACAAGCTATTCGAGGACTTCTACAGCACCATCGTCCACCGCTCAGACCAGTGGCTCTCGCGACTCCCAACGTACCTAACCTTCACAGCCGCGAACCTAGAGCGCAGTATCCAAGCCGGCAAAGCCGACCCCTTCATCTCCATCCATCTTTTGTACCACGCCGCCCTCCTAAAACTTAATCGGTACGCTCGCGCGACCCTTCTCAGACCGGGCATGGCAAGGCAGTACGTCCACACAGCCCGCAACCACGCGGCCGAGATCCTACGCACCGCCCTCGCGCTCGAACGCTACGCCTTCGATCCCAACGTCTCGCCCTTAACAACGGAGCCAATATCGAAGATAGGATCGCCCTTCATCGACCCTTTCGTAGGCTACGTGGTCCTCTCCGCAATCGACGTCCTCAGCGCCGGCGGGCTTATCGCCGATCTCCCCGAGTGCATCAACCTGATCCGCGGCGGCCTCGATCTCGTGCGTGAACTCAGCTGCTGTTGGGGCAGCACAAAGCCGCTCGTGTCGCTTATTGAGGCGCGGATCGAGGCGTTGATCGAGGCTCATCATGCCGTGGGTTATCAGCAGGGGAAGGTGGCCTTCCTCTTAGATGGGCCGTCGCTGGACAGTCAGGTGCAGAACGGTGTACAGAAGCAAGATTCATCTGGTAATGAAGATTTGCTGTATGGGGGGTTGCCGCGTGAGCAGCTGTTTCTGGCGTTCGGGGTCGTGGATGTGTCGTTTTCGTTGGGTAATGTGGTTTGGGTGAGGGGGGCTTGAGATGCGTGGCCTCGAGGCCCTCT
The DNA here is from genome assembly GCF_003369625.1 of Aspergillus mulundensis. Classification (NCBI taxonomy): domain Eukaryota; kingdom Fungi; phylum Ascomycota; class Eurotiomycetes; order Eurotiales; family Aspergillaceae; genus Aspergillus; species Aspergillus mulundensis. The sequence continues at coordinate 1,419,014 of NW_020797888.1, forward strand.
GGCGCACTCTGTATTGATGGGTTGATGTAATGGATGGATGATGCTTGGAGTTAGAGAGTCCGTTTGATATCGGCAGGCCGGATCTCGGACGGCTTGGGATCATGATGATGTGAAGCGGATACGGGTTCCGACTGAGCTGTATATTAATAATTTACTCCAAACTAAGGACATATAGGTATAGTTTAATCTGCACTGACATATCGTGCAATCGTCCCCTAAAATCGCTGATTCGTTGAAACCCTAACTGGTATCCTTCCACCGGAATTTCATCCCAGCAAAGATCCTATGGGATGGGACTTAGCCCGTTGGACCACCCTTGCACGAAGAAAGCATAAGAATCAATCGGACAAGAACCCCTCAGTCCATCTTTTCCCCTCTGGCTCAACTTCGACTCACCTTGATTGATCCATATCCGCCACCAGGATGTCTCTCATCGACATATTCGACTACGAGGCTGCTTCGTCCGACGAAGAATACGAGTCTGAAGCTAGAATGGACGAACCCGCTGTAGAGAGGGCATCGTGGGGCTCGGATTCCACCGATAAAGCGTGCACAGAGACCGGTAACGCCACGCCGGATGAATCGTCGCCATTTCAAGTCGATGAGATGCCTCAATTCATTCAAGCTGAGAAGGCAGATACGGAGGCGTTCAATACCGACGTGTTTTCGCCAATTAAGTCTACCGAGATATCTCAAGTCGAAAAGGTAAAAACGGAGGTGTCCATGGCCGATTTATGGTCACCTCAGGCTGAAAAAGCGGGCGCGGGAGCATCCTACGCCGATGTCCTTATGGAAAATATCAGCTATGTCATTGATCCTGAAGGAGAGGTGATACTCCTGCTGAAAGACGGCGATCGGCCGTTCGCTGTTTGGGGTATGTATCGTCGCCGTGTTCATGCACGCTGTTTGACCCTGGTCAATTGAGGCTAACGATGTCACCACGGGGTCAAGAGGATGAGCCGGTTGTCTGGAGTGAATACACTGAGGATATACCACCACGGCCTGCGCCTCCAAAAGAACGCTCCAAAACAGTCTCCTACCGAACCTCAGAAAAACACCTCAAGTTTGCATCACCGGTGTTCCGGTGTATGTTGGAGAATAACGGATCTCAAGAGTCGGCAAAGATGATTGTTGTGCGCTCTTTCAGCTCCGAGGCGCTCTTGATATGTCTGAATATCATCCATGGCAAGGTTAATACAGTACCGCGCCGGGTGAGCCGCGAGCTTCTAGCCAGAATCACTGCTGTGGCGGAGCACTTCGAATGTCTCAATACACTAAGGTTCTGTGCGGATACGTGGTTCAAGTCGATTAAGAGCATACCTCGCACGGAGTATTCGCGGGACCTCGTGGTATGGCTCTGGATAACATATGTCTGGGGCTGGACCAAGGAGTTCGATCATACAGCATGGACAGCCATAAATCATGGGTCCTGTCCAGTGCCCTCGCTGGGACTCTCTTTCCCAGGCGACTTAATTTGTAAGAGACCCAGTTTGAGCAATTGGCTCTGCTTAGCTGAATCGTTCCAGGCGCACTCAATGATTGCAGAGAAGCAGCCATTCAACGTACCATCGATTTTGTGCACGACAAGCTCAACCACAGTCTGGGCGATGGCTATTGGAGACTCTGCACGGCTCACAATAGTCGATGTAGGACGATACTGGTGGGCGGCTTGCTGCGGTATATGCACGAAGCCGGCATGTATCCGAAGCCCGAGGCGCCTTTCCGGGGAATAACATGCGAAGGTCTGAGAGAGAAAAACGCTGACGCTTATCAGACCGCCGAGAGAATTGACCTAGGCTGCAAATGCTATCGGACTTACATCGTGGAGATGGAAGAAAAGTTCAAGAATTTCGTTGATGATTTCGCGATCTCTGCTAGGAACTAGGCGCGGGGGTTGCTAGGCTAGTATTGCGTTGTAATCTGGTAGGGTCTGCTTGGTAGCAAGAGATCAGGGAACCCGGTCACTTGTCAATCTTGGGGGAGATAGGAGCATATGAATATTAAGCTTGAGAATTTGCAACCGATTCGTAAGAAATAAGTCACTCTGTAGATGGTTGTAAGAGAAAGTAGCGCCGATCCCACCTGCAGGACCAAGAGTCGGAGACAACGTCACCTGCAAACCGGTGGAGCATCCGCCCGCCACTCCCCGCAAAGATTCAATGGAAAAAAAAAAAGTCGACGTTGATCACCAACAGCGCCCACAGCACGTCTAACCGGGAAAATGAACCGCAGAACCGTATGAGTGGAAGGAAACACTATTGAGCTACCCAGCGTCGGAATTGCGGTGCTTTGATACATTCTATGCCGGCGTGCAACCCCTCGAGTACTAGGTAGAAGACGCCGACACCTCGAACTCGAACGCGATGAATCATACCAGCGGACGCACAGCCTCCGATGGCGCCGATAACGACGCCAACGATGCAGAAGCGTATTCCCTCCTGATGGCATATCCCGAAGAGTCTGACTACTACGCCCTCCTCGGTCTCCCCCGCGACCCTCCCCCCACAGATGGTGCGATCCGGTCGGCATACCGGACGCTCACGTTAAGCTTCCACCCGGACAAACAACCGTCGGAACTGCGCGACGTGGCTGAGCAGCAATTCAAGCGCATTCAGGACGCGTACGAATCCCTTATAGACCCGCAGAAAAGAGTCGTGTATGATCTGTTAGGCGCAGAGGGAGTGCGCAGGGAATGGGGTTTACGGGGATCAATGGGACGAGGCGGCGAACTGGAAAGGCAGGGGAAGCAGGCTCAGGTTGGGGTCAGGGCGATGAAGTCGGACGAGTTCCGGGATTGGTTCCTTGAAATGATGAAGAGGAGAGAGAGGACAGTGCTTAATTCTATGGTTAAGAGTAAGGTATGCTATGCTGAATACCCACTACTATTCTACTATACTTGTTGCTTTGAAAAGACTACTTGCTGTGACCGCCAGGACTCTTGTCTAACGGCTTAAAGGGATCTTTGGTTGTGGGCGTCAAAGCTACGGATATGATTACCGTGAACAAGGACGGCGACGAAGTATACCTAGAAATGCCTTCGCCGAAACTGTCAAATTTTGCTGTGCGGTACTCCTTTGTGACGCCGTTCCCGTCGCTCCAGACTGTTTTTGGGGAGGATGAGAAAGAGGATGATGAGATGGAGAACGGGGAAGAGGCAGGGAAAGCAGATAAAGCTACTGGCAGGCCCGAATTGGAGATATATGCTGGTGTCGCGGGGGGTTTCCAGCGCCTCTTCAATCAGGTCGAATTTGAATACGAAGATGGCGAGACTGAAATGCGAAACGTAAGTCTGCTAGCGTCCGTGCTGTTAGGAGCTGCTACTGATAGAACCTCGAGGTCCCTCTCCCTTTGCTTTTAAGTACACAGAATATCACCCTCGGGGCCAGCACCGACCGAGTAATTACCGACCGAAACCCCAAGGGCCTCCTCAGAAGATGGCCATTTTCATATTTTCAGAATACGCTCGTCTCCGTTGGTGCTACTGCCCTGCCAGAAACCACGTTACAAGCAAACGTGACCAAAAGCATCGTCGTTACGCCTGGGACGAAGCCTTTCAACGTGGTTCTTGGGACTACCTTCAGTCGCTCAATTTTCGAAGCTCCACCGATGCTCAACTTGCAAGTGACTAAAAGTATTGGCCAGAAAAAGACTGCGTTCTGTAGCTGGTCCAGCGGATACCTTGATTGGCCTCTTGTGATTCAAACATTGTTCTTACCTTTTGTTGGGGAGGATGTCTTTCTTGAGCATCAGGAAGTAAGCCAGCTCCAAGTCGGAATTGCCTCTCAATCACCGAAGCTTTCGCCTGCCTTTGTTGAAGATGATGAAGAAGACGTCGCGCGGTCTTCCGAAGACGAAGAGGAGGACGAATACGAGGTAATCCGCGCAAGGAAGCGCGAAGAAGAAAAAGCCGCGGAGGCTTGGACTGTTGCCATCAGTTCGTCACCAGTCACGAACGGCATTATTCTCAAATATTCTCGGAACATCTTCTCCGGATCAGCGGCCACTGATGCTCTCTCCCAATGGAGCTCTGAAAAGCACTATGCGTTGCCGCCAGCCAACGAGCCGCGGTCTGTGCGGCTCGATGTCAATGCTACCGTCTCTATGAACTTATCGCTCGGCTGGAGTATCCACGGTTCTCGCCAGGTCAGTGAACTGACCCGCATGGGATTCGGGGTTAGCATTCAATCTCGGGGTCTCATCTTGTCCCTATCATGGGCCAGACTAGGGCAGAGGATCAGACTTCCGATTGTGATTTGTGCTATGGATAATGTCACAGCAGACTCTGCTACCCTGGTCGTTCTTCTGCCATGGCTAACATATTGCGCGGTCGAGTTTGGGTTCATTCGACCCAGAGAAAGGCGCAATCGCCGAAAGCTGATTGCCAAGCGGCAGAAGAAGCTGAGGCAGCAAATTCCCCGGAAGAGGTTGGAAAGCGCACAGGCCATTGAGATCATGGCCGACCAAGTGCGACGACGGCAGGACAAGGAGTACAGCCGAGGGGGTCTGGTCATCACCAAGGCAGAATATGGCCACTATCTTTCAAAACGGAATGCTGACACGGAGCCCGCAGTGACTGATGTCACTATTCCGGTAGCCGCGCTGGTGGACCATGGCCAGCTCAATATATCCAAGAAAACAGCCAAGGTGTGTCTCACTATTTTCCCTTGTCAGTCTTCAAGACTCAGAATATTGATTTTCATACAGTTCCACATTCTTGGATTTCACGACCCGGCCCCTCTACAGCAGAAGACGTTGAAGATATGGTACCAGTACCACGGAAAGGAACATTACGTCGAGGCGAACGACGCAGAAGGCGTAAATTGCCCTATGCGGTCTCATCTAGTTGCTGCTTGAAGCATCTTGGAAACATTTAACCTTACTTATATAGGGCTGCGCGAATCAGCCTGCCTACAACAACCCTTGTATAACATCTCCCCAATTTGAACGGCCAGCATGCGAAACTCTTCTCATGATCTTGTATTATCTAGTTGGATTTTGAACCACCCATCATGTATCCTGGACATTGGTATATTTCCTTGGGTGAATTAGCGAACTATTAGCATATAGATAACACTCATAAAGCATTACTAAAGCAATATGTTTTCTCTTCCGCTCGGTATTGTTGAAATAATTCCGTGAAGCAGTAGGGGCCTCACCTACTCCGTAATTATCCTCAGATGTACCGACGACGGCTTATAGCGGCGCCCCAGATGTCCCCTTCGGGCCGTTATCTAATCGTACGGCGTACGAAACCAGCCAATCCCGCAGTCCGCCGCCAGTCCCATCGAAAAAAGCATCAAGCAGTCGTCACTTCATCAACAACGTCTCCTTTCCCACTCACCTCTCTCTTCTTCTTACTTCATATTCACAATGACTTCCATTGCAGAGGGACTATTCAAATCATTACCGAAACCAAAATACACAGGTGAAGAGGAGGAGCTGCCACAACATGCCCAGCGAGGACCGCGCATAGTCGGGCCGGGCCAGCTTGATGAGACACAGATTGTTCTCCGCGTTAGTCTGCCCCAAACATCTCTACTAAGCTACAATGCTAATATTTGACCGTTAATAGAGGACCGGTCCCCCTCCATACGGCAACCGAGCAGGATGGCGTCCCAGAGCGCCCGAAGATTTCGGCGACGGTGGCGCGTTCCCCGAGATCCTCGTCGCGCAGTATCCCCTCGATATGGGCCGGAAGGGCACACCGTCAACATCAAACGCGCTCGCCGTGCAAGTCGATGCGGAGGGAAAGGTCAAATACGACGCTATCGCGCGCCGCGGACACAGCGATGACCGGATCGTACACGCTTCATTCAAGGATTTGATCCCGCTTCGGCAGAGGGTGGACATGGGCGAGGTATCGCTGGACAGGCCGTCAGAGGAAGAAGTCGAGGCGCAGATGGAGAAGACGAAGAACGCGCTTGCGAGTCTTGTATCGGGAGCTGTCGCTGCGCAGAAGCCGAAGAACGTGAAGGGGGGCAGTCGGGCCGAGCCTACGTTTGTGCGGTACACACCGGCCAACCAGATGGGTGACACGAGTCGGAAGAATGATCGCATTATGAAGATTGTGGAGCGCCAACAGGATCCCATGGAGCCGCCGAAGTTCAAGCACAAGAAGATTCCTCGTGGACCGCCATCGCCGCCTCCGCCAATTATGCACTCGCCGCCGCGCAAACTTACAGCAGAGGACCAGGAAGCTTGGAAGATCCCGCCGCCTGTGTCGAATTGGAAGAATCCTAAGGGTTACACGGTGCCGTTGGACAAGCGATTGGCAGCTGATGGACGAGGTCTACAGGATGTTTCCATTAATGACAAGTTTGCGCAGTTTGCAGAGGCGCTGTTTACGGCAGATCGACATGCTCGTGAGGAAGTCCGCCTCCGAGCCCAGATGCAACAGAAACTAGCAGAAAAGGAGAAGGCACAAAAGGAAGAGCACCTCCGCGCTCTAGCCCAAAAAGCCCGCGAGGAACGAACCAGAGGCCAAGCGTCCCGTGCCTCTCGCTCCCCCAGCCGCGATCGCAGCCGCAGCCGCAGCTACTCCGACGCCTCAGTTCGATCCCGCACCCCCGATGAAGACGAAGAAGCCGCACGAGAGCGCGAACGCATCCGTCGCGAGCGCCGCCAAGACGCAGAACGCCAGCTTCGTCAATCACGCATGGGAACCGAGCGCCGCATCCAGGCAATGGCGCGCGAGCAGAACCGTGACATTTCAGAAAAGGTAGCCCTCGGTCTCGCAAAGCCGACACAATCTTCCGAGACGATGTGGGATTCCCGCCTCTTCAACCAGACCAGCGGAATGAGCACTGGATTCAACGAAGACAACCCGTACGACAAGCCGCTGTTTGCCGCGCAGGACGCCATAAACAGCATCTACCGCCCCAAGCCGCAGGCCGACTTTGACGACGAGGCCGACGCAGAGGGTGAGATGAGTAAGCTTCAGAAGTCGAATCGGTTTGAGGTCCTTGGGAGAGCAAAGGAGGGATTCAGGGGTGCTGCAGATGCAGAGGTTAGTTTCTTCCTTTCCTTTTACCCGTCTTCGCCACTTTCACGCAACAAGTGCTAACTATGTCGTGTCTATAGGAACGAAGTGGCCCCGTCCAATTCGAGAAGGATACAGCCGATCCCTTCGGCATTGACAGCATGATTGCAGACGTTACTGGCGGTGCTGGTGGAGCAGGGCAAAAACGTTACGGTATCCAGGAAGCCGAGCCTGAAAGCCGGGGGTCGAAACGAGCAAGGGTGGATGAGGAGGATTAAGTTATCTGTTATCTGCATTGATTGGCGATCTATCTACATTGCTGGTGGTACACATTGGGTCTTGTTGCAGCACTCATAATATAGATGGGAGGGTAGGGTAGTATGGCCACGTCGATTGTGAGCCTGGTTACAGTTAGGGAATCAAATACCCGATTGAATAAATATAAATGCGATATACCCTGGCATCTGTTGTGACCCCTTATTCGGCGTTGATTTCAGCTTGGTGAAGTGTTGCTTACTGGTCAATGGCTCGGTCTTCGTGTCCGGCCGTTGGCGTTGCATGCATGAGCATAAGGTCGATGTAGAATACCCGGGGTCCGTTCGGACATCAATTGGAGTCTGCTCTGCTTGGGATTATACTTGTGCGACGCACAGGCTGCAAGCATACATTATTAGCCTGCTCTCGATGAGCACAACTGCAGAATGTACCCCAGAGATAAGGTAGAGGAGATAGAGATCTTTGCTACGGGGCTAAAAAAGCCATTGGAGAGCACTTATCTCTAGACTTGACCTCATTTTGGCTATACTTACATTGAGTATTAGCACGGTTGGAAGTGATCCCGGCGTGCTATTTCCAATTCCCTTGGACTCGTATGACGTCTAGCATGCAAGGGCTGCGGGTAGAGGCAGGACCCTGGACACCATAGGTATGCACATGCCTAGGAAGATAAGGAACTTGGAGTCCGTATCCCAATGGATCTGCATGGCATGCAGCGGAGGTCAGGAGATTATCCACATCGAAACCAGCATCATTGCATCTTAGCCGGTATCTCTCTGCGGCGGTTTTGAGTCAACTCGTTACCGTCCATTGCGCTCGTCTCCCCTTCGACAGGAAGGTGTGGAGTGTACCTATTATACTTGAAGACATACAATTGTCCGAGCAATTTAGGCCGGGGGAACGGGCTATTTCTCCAAATCGGGGCACATAGTATGCCAGATCGAAGTAGCGTATACGTAGGCTCGGTGCTAGAACGTCTTTAGAATAGGCGGGAAAATCATAGTTATCTCAGGGCGAGCATTGATTTGCTCTTTGACCTGCAGATGTTGATCACGGACCATGGGTCTAGAAATATCTTGTTATCTAGCTGCAAGCAGTCGCAGCAGTCGCTGTACAGGACAGTTGATGGCGGAAATGTCCGTCGGATGCTCGGACTAGATATGCCGTTGGAGATATGTAGCAGCAAAAGCTGTGCCGCTGCACACAACGATGCCTATTATCCGGAGACAGGACATGACGACATGATGCAGCTGTCCGACTACAAATCGCCTCTGAAACGCCAAGGTGCAATACATTACATCGAGGTACTTTGTACGCAGATGTTCCGTACTATCGCAGCCTGCGCAGGTCACGATCTCGAGGAACGATGGCCGGCCCGATAGACCAGGGTCAGCAGATTATGTCTCCCTGCGCAGAGGCTGAGCTGAAGGAGAGCCGCCACAAGCAAAGCAAGGTACCTTTTCGCTTGCTTGGATGTTCCGATGGTTAATTAATAATTTCCAAGCCCTTGACGAGGATCAGGAGGCTTCCTCATCCTGTCACTATGACATACAGGGATTCCTATAATATTCGACAAGGGTTAGTTGACTGACAGCTTGACTGATTGGACAGCAAACGGAATGGAGGGGGTGATCATTTGTTTGCTAGCTTGTCTAGGCTTTGGCTGAGGGAGGAGCGTGGTCAAGGGCAGGGTAACAGATCGCCAGCCAACCAGAACCTGGTCTTTGCGACTTCTAGGGCACAAGCCTGGCTCTCGGACCGCTTTCTGACAAGGTCATGAGAAGTTCCAGCCTCCAGGATTTTTGGGATTCTAGACGTAGCGCTGCAAGCGCTGGTCACAATAAACCCTGGATTCGCTGGAGTTTGGGATATGTATTTTGAGTTGCCCAGGCTCAAGCTGATCTTGATGAGTTGGGGTTCGGCCGATAATAAAAGGCTTCATTAAGCGGGGACTATCGTGCTGATAGCGCTTGTTGACGGTTGAGGAAGGTCCTTAGCTGGTCAGTTGTGGGGGAACAAGGTTTGGGGTTGGAAAAAGAAAAGAACAAAAGCAAAGCAAACGTATCATGGAGTGGTGGCACGATCCGTCGCGAGCAATGTACCCCGTAATCCGTGCCTATCGCCAGAACTCAAATGCTCCTTTCCACGGCTGCAGCAGAAGTCTGAGATGAAGAGATTCAACTCCGCCTGCCCTTGAAATGTTGGACAGTCTCCACCTGGCTCCATGATGCCACCCACCCTTTCCACTTCGTTATCAATCACCAATCACCGCGAGGCCTTAACGACGACGGAAGCGGGCATTTGAATCTCTCAGAAGTGGCTGATGCCACGATACGCAGGATCGAAGGTGTGTGTGACCGGGTAGGTTGATTTGCAGCGATGTGCCTGACTAGCTCCCACAGGTTCACCATACGCCTACGGTACGGAGTATCCTTGTCCAAAGTGCGGGGAGTACACGAGCTTCTTCTGCTCTGGCCACCGCTGGCTCCCTGCTAATAATATAATGGATCTGAATGTCAAACCGAATGCGCGCCGGAGGAATCGATCGCTCGCCGAACGCTCAGGGCAGCTCGGTTCCGGCGCCTAGCGCGGAGTGGCAATGGGGATGTTGGTGATAAGGCCATCGCTGGTGGAGCACTGGAGAACCGAGCTGGAGATAAAGTCAGACGAACGGCTAACGTAGGGTCCGTGAGGAAGATTTCGAATTGCAAAGCAGATTAGGTAAAAAGGTCGCCTATACATAAAGACCGTGTTATCATCGCCATCTAAAGGCAGTGGAGTGCCTACCATAGTCAAGCTTTTCGTCCTCGTCGACTCGGAAAGTCCTTACATCTTCTGCTAGGTACTACTCCGCATTTCCCGGTATATTTCTTTTTTCTCGAAAGGCTTTCAGTGGAGCTGAATTGAATTGTAGAGGTTCGGAAGAAGATTGCGAAGGGACAAGACAAAGGAAGACAAAAAAGGGAGGAGGCAGCCAGTCAGTCGAGGGTTGAGTCACCTGCTTGACTGACAGCACACTCGACACCTCAACGCTTCTTCCAGCTCCAACTTCCATTCCTCCATCATCCCCTGCGTCGACGCCTTCTGTCATAATCCCTGCCTTGGATAGCGCCATCATCGACAGCTGCCTGCTACATTTCGAGTCCCCGTCCACCAATTCTTAGACCATCTTTCCGGGAATGGCGTAGCTCCAATTCCAGAGTTACGAGGACAATGAGGGCGCGAGTCTTTGTGCTCTACAAAAGGTTCCGGCGAAAAAAGAAACAAGGGATCCGATTCAGCTGCATTTAGACAGGCGTCTTACTCGCTCAAACACACTCAAACGTCATTTACTAGCCCGGCTAGCCTTGCCTATACGATTACCCCATATTATCCTCCTCTTCTTAGATCTACTCCGATTCCTATTTTGATCTCCTCGACTCCTCGACAGCCTTGTGAGTTGACATCTACTCTTTCCATAACTCATTCTAATCCCATGCAGCTTCTCGTTTAACCGGGACCACTCTTTCAATTCAAAGCCCTTGTACCTCTGTTCTGTCGCTAGACACCACAAGTTGGAACACTGCCCGACAGGATGGAAAGCTCACTGTCTCTGATATCTGCGCAGGTCCAGTTTATGGTAAGTCTTCTCTTATCTATTTGCCATTGCCTTCTGTTCCTTTGCGAGTTGCCCGATGGAAGCGACTCGAAATCTACTTGCCTCGCTAACCGCTGTCATCCAACTCCAGGAAGACCGACTGGCCCTGGTGCACATCCCCCTAGATTTATACCCATTCTTTATGGACCCCATTTTGCAGGTGCTGTTCCATGAAGTTGCTCCGATCAATGAGATTCAAACTGAGTCTCGTGGCTGTGATAGCCCTCGCGAACTTCCGCGGAATGTGCAGCCCTCTTTCCTGAATCTGTCAATCACACCGGTGGAATGCTCAATAATGTGTCCTCGGCAGCTCGCTGACGAGTACTTTGCACCTTTGCTCGAACGGTTCTTCCAAGTTAGTTTGTCTACCCAGAGCCGCCTATCCATCAGCCACGACGACTTTATCGCAATGCAAGTGTACGGTGAAGGGTTAGAAGCAGGTCAACGCGTCCTCGAATTGACCACACCATTGGCTATGGCGGGAATGTACGTGCAATGACCCCGTTCTACTTTCGTTGTACGCGCTAACCATCATGATTATATAGCTCAATATTTTTCATATCGACCTATTATGCCGACTATATTATAGTACCCTTTAAAAGCAAGGCACAGGTTATCGAAGCTCTGGAAAACCGTGGTTTCAAGTTCGAAATTTCGACTGAGGCCTTCATCAACAATAACCAGTCATCAGCGAACAGTCCGTTCAGCCCTATCTCGTCGCTTTCCGCTAGCACCTTGAGCTCTCCACCGGCCACACCTCCACCATCCTCCCTCAACGAACTGCAAAAGCGCACTTTCTCCTCATTACGCCGAAACAATATCATACCTTACGTCGATACTTCACTACGTTTAGTACAATGTGCGGCCCATCATCCTTTCAGCAACGACGAGAGCTCTATCGCCATTCTGCGCGACGCCCTTACAACAGCACTAGTTGTTGATAAGCCTCGATTTCTCTCTCTCACCTTGACCGCCGCAGACCCAGCAGCGTCGCTGCTCCTGGAGCAGCGCCTTCTACCTCGTTTCTCAAGTGACCCAACTTCTCCCGCGGATGAGGACGAAGATTCCAGTCTCCTCCTCGGCTCAAAGGAGGATATTCTCTTCCCTATCATGCTAGATCTCCGCAAGCTCCCACTAGAAGCTACCGGCATTGTCTGCGGGGTCGCCAGTCGATTAGCTGACGCCACGCACAACCGCAGCGAAGACAGTCTTACGGCATCATCTACTCTTTCCGTCGACAGCTCCAGCCCTACATACGAAAGATCAACCCAATACGTCGACATCCCAATGCCGAACGGCGCTCGCGCTGCATCGAAACCTAGCAAAAGTCACAGCCCCGGTCGAAAAGTGAACGGAAATGGCATCAGCCCACCCACCCATCGTCTCCAGCCTGATTTCGATTCAGCCTTTGACGCCGTCGAGATAAGTTTTCTGAGCACCGCGCGCGCGGGAACCATCATTGTTGGCGAGCACGAACTCCACCGCGCTATGGATGCCTTGGAGGCTGAAAGCCACGAGCCTGAGAAGGGAATCGAGGCGTTGGTGATCTAATAATAGCACATATTGTGCCTATGGTCGCCTTTCCTTGACTTTGTCCGCATTCGCAAAAGTTCTTTTTTTTTCCCATTTTGCCTCAGTTTTCTTTCTTTCTCACTATTGTATTCCTGAATGACCCTGTCCAAAAAGTTTAGCGAGAGAACACCTTTGTATGTTTATTTCCTCTTTCTTTGTTCCTACCTACAATTACGACGATCTACGCCACATCATTGGAAGCGAAGCGATTCTGCATGACATATCAGTCGGTCAGCCCATTTTGTTGAAGTTCTTTTTGTTTTTTAATCTATGGCGCTTTGTCGCCTCATCTCCACTTATGTAGGTACCGTTGGTTTTCTGGGTTCATACGGAAGCTGGAAAAAGCAAGGTGACAGTGCACAGCGAGGTAATGCAAAGCGAGGCGTTTCAGCCTCAGCTGGGAATGCATGCATGTATCTAGGGCCTACTGGGCAGCCCAGTTACGGAGTACGGCGGATTATGATGACAATTGATAAGATTACAATACATGCATTCTACTTCATATGATTTCAATGAAGATAAACAGGGTTAGGAACCACTGCGCGATCCGCAGGATGCCAGGATTCAATCATGAGACCCTATTGACGAATTATTCAAACAGAATTACGTAGATCAATCGATTACTCTTGCCATTGACTGATGTAAAACCATAATAATATAATGACATCAAGAAGCGAGCAAGCAACCAAAGCCTATTCAGCTCACCTCAACCCCAGCCAAAGTCAAATTCAGCTAGCTCACCTTGCAAACGAACAGCAGTTCATGACGAGATCCTGCATTGTGTAACCTCAAGCTAGAGCTCAACGGCATTCATAGGCCAAATGCCGTCGTGCCAAGTGCCGAAGGAATGGGGCCGCATGCCATATCCAGCCACAATGCGGAGGACAGGGATGGGTATGGACATGTCTCCGAATGTGTCAAGGCTCGAGACTCGAGACTCAACAGGGTTTATTTTTGTTGGTGGCGTACGTAATAGCCATGATACACGAAGCCTAAGCGAAGTGTGCCCTGGTGATTCATGAAGGTCCTTTGCGATGCGGCATGACTTCGTCAAAGTAAATGGCTCATGTTCGACAATAGGGCAATTGGTATGATTGGCGAGTCAGACTTCAGGCCACCAAGCGCACGTGGGTTGATGGCTGAATGGCACGGGTTTCCGGGCGTGGTAATTGGATTATTGGATTGCCGCGATAGCCTCAACGTACTCCGTACAAGCCCGGCGGATCCTCCGGAAGATATCAAAGTCATTGGCAATTTGGCATGCGTACCGTGCTATAGTCTAGATGACTCGCGACTTGTAGATAGTCCGGTAGAATTTCGGCGGAGAATACTAATATCTCTCACTGTGGATACTGTAGCCTCTCGACTCTCCGCGTTTAAGCGCCCCATTCTGATTAGCGGTCATTTTTACCGATATACTTTGACGGTTCCTGCAGGTATGTTAGCGCAACACGCAACAGAAGCATACATAAATGTTCCATCTTCAAATGCCACTGCCAGAAAAGGATTTACATACCGTCAGAGCATCCACCTGCCCAGCATTTCCCTTTCTCGTTCCACGCTACACAGCTTACAGCCTTCACCCTTTCCCCAGCTGGAATCGACGCAATGACATCGCCACTCAGTATGTCCCAGGCGAAGATGTGTGCCTGTGCGGAGCGATCGTCTTTATCTGACTCACTGCCGCTGAGGACAACGGCGTCGCCTTTTGCGAATACGGACCGAATGCGCAGCTCCATGTTGCGATACGGAGCAGGCTTTTCGCGTGATATTGGTGACTGTTTGGTGCTGTCTTCGGAACCGAAGGCCTTCAAGAGCTTCCCGTCGTCGCGATCAAGCATCCGGATTCGACTGTCGAGTGTAGACATTAGAAGCGCGTTCCCGTCTGCAGAGCACCGCACGCTCGTGATCGGGTTCCCGAGGACATCCACCGTGGTCCGGCCCATGCGGATGTCATAGACTCGCGCACGGCCATCATAGCTCCCACTCGCGATAGAGTAAGTGGGCATATGCACATGTAGCGACGAGACGGTATCGCCGGCCTCGGTAAGCGTCTGGATTGGTTTATGAGAGTTCGAGCGACCGTCCCAGATGTTAATCGTAGTATCTGCGCTGCCTAGACCCATATAGTGTCAGATCCAGCTCTCAGGGTAGCGGGGGTTCTTTTGGAAAGATACCCACCAGACACAACAACCGCATCATCTTCCCCCGCAAACTGCACCGCTTCCACCCTCGCGTTATGCCCACCCCATCGCCTCACGGTGATTCCCTGCTCAACATCCCACAGAAAAACCTGTCGGTCTCCTCCGACGCTCGCAAATTTCGAATTGTCCGAAGCAACGGCGATGTCTAGCACCGAATAACCGTGGGCCTCGTACTTCTGAATCGGCGATGTCGTCTCGACGACCGAGGTATTGCTGCTGTTCGGAATGGCGCGGGTAAGATGCACGGCGCGATCGGTTGACCCCGTTAGAATGTACGCTCCAGGGCCACCTGAAAATGTCACGGCGTTCACGGGTCCTGCGATGGGAATCAGGATTGGCCAAGAGTGAGCTTGCGGCTAAAAGGACCAAACTTACCATGATGTGTCTTGAGGGTGTGGACTAACTGCGAGGGGAAGCTCCCTGTCGCAGTCATTGACGAGCCCTTGGGAGATTATAGACTGGTGGATTAAAAGGCCAGAGCTGTTCAAGTTGTCATTTGATCGGGCCCGTGGTAGTAAGCGGGAAACGAAGCGCGGTCATCGCTCGGGGAGAGTGGATACCAAAACAGGGCACTAAGCCGGATGTGACCTATCCTCTGCTAGTTCCCCGGGCCCTGGCTCAGCAGAGCGCCCTGTGTTCATAGCTATTAGACCAGACATTGACTGAATTACTCTATGTTCAGTTACCCAAAATTGAATATTAATGCGAATTAATGGCCAGATACTGTATTAACCTAACCCGGTAGTTCCAGGTTTATGCGCAGGCCTTGAGGTCAATTTGCTGTGAACGGCCCTCACATGATATATAAACAGCATGTCTGATGAAAACGAGTCTGTAAAGTTCTCCGCAGACAACTGTATGGCAGCAACCCAGATCAACACCGACTGATGTCAATGCTTCGCCAAATTTACAGGTGATTTTCGCAATGCACAATTAAATATGTATTTATTGAGATGCCGGATACAAGAGGGCTATTATCAAGACGTAGACAAACCATCGCTAGCGACTAGCAAGCAAAATCAGAAAACAGGTCAAGCTGGACCGAGTGAAAAAGCCGATATTGGTAATAAGCTTGAGTAGAGAACATGATCCGGAAAGAATCACGGAGAACGTCAAAAGGTGAATATTGATAGAAAGAAAAAGAAACCGTCAAGGGGTAGTCGAGAGTAAAACCATATTAGTAGAGATGAATGCACCCTTCTGCTTTTTCTACCGTGCGTAAAACAGCCACTACCGCCTGCCTCCAGTGGTATGAGAAGATGTTTAGCGACGGCCGTGGCTGCGGGTCGATGAGCCCTGGAGGCCTTCGATTTCGCCCTCGAGTGCTTTGATACTGTTGCCAAGTTAGTCCTACATACTTTTGATAAGTGAAGATGGGATTGGGGACATACGCAGCATGAGTGGCCTCGAGGTCCTTGTTGAGGCGGTCTCTCTCGGCAATGAGCTTCTGCTCCCACTGTCGGAACCGTGACTCCTCCAGCTTGACTTGGTCGGTGAAACGCTTGCGCAGGTTCTCTTCCTCCTCCTTGAACTTGGGGTTGTCAAGCTTTCTAGGCCGAGCCTCGCCGAATTTCCGGGTCTCCATCTGTTGTGCACGGTATGCTTCGTAGTGTTGCTCCTCGGTTGTGTGGATGAGATCGAGCATGTGGGTACGGATAAGAATCGAACGCAGCTTCTTGAAGTCGCAGTGCTCCTCATCCTCGACTTCGGCAACACCCCAAGCGTACTGGCGACCCTTGACCACGCGGCCATCGTTTGTCTTCACATCTTTCTCGGAACCAATCACGGCAAACGGCATGGCGGCCATCAGGCTGCGGGCGTGAGTGGCGGCAGTCTCGTCGTCCTCTTCAATGGGAGGGGTGTAGATCTTGATGCCTTGGGCTTCGATAACGGCTTGAACCTAATGCCACAAGATTGATTAGCCTCAACCTCCAAAGCAGACCATAGCGGTACAAGGCGGCGTACCCTTTGCTTGTAACGAGCGAGATCAGCGGGACTGAGAGTATCGGCCTTGGCGATAACAGGAATAAGGTTGACACGAGAGCTCAGACGCTTCATGACCTCGATATCCAGGGGCTTCAGGGTGTGTCCGGTAGGGCGAATAAAGTACAAGCAAGCGTGCACACGCATGTCGATCTTGTCCGTACGGCGGGGTTGCTGCTCCTGCAACATGTACGACTCATGCTGGTCGTCGAGGAACTCGATGATCGGTTGCCAGGAATCGCGGTTGTTGACGTAGTCACCAAATCCGGGGGTATCAATAACGGTCAAACGGACTATGTGGCGGAATCGCTGTTAGCCAACCGCCGCTGAACCGGGACCATCGATTATGTACCTTTGAAGAACTTCTCCTCCAATTCTGCCTTGGTGATCTCAATCTCAACAGTTCGGTCAACCTGCTTCTGGTGTCGGCGCTTGTGGTCGGCGTAGTTCTTGATGGTGGTGGAGAATAGTGTGTTGATGAACGTGGTCTTTCCCAGGCCAGACTCTCCAGCAACCTAAGACAATCGATTATTAGCTGGATCCATCAAGCCAACTTGGGGTCAATTGAGCGCACCATAATAGTAAAAGCCGCACCCCGCTTAGCAACGATCTTGTGTCTGGTGTCTCCATTAGAACGATCCCACTACTCCCGATCTCCGGATTCTCGCATATTGTACATACCGCTGGTTTGGGAGCTGTTGAGTGGGAAAGCATGGTCAGCATAACATTCATTTCACGCGTAATAGGCCTGGTAGTCGAACTCACGTTGGCAATGCCAATGGGCGAAGCAGTCTCGTTGATGGGGGCCATGATGATAAGGGGTGACCGGCAAAAGCAGCTGGGTCAATCGGATCCGGAAAGGTGCAACAACCCGAGGGTTTCTTGAAGTGTAAACGAGGGTATAAAAAGAAGAGAATAAAAGAACACCCTTCAGAAGCTGAGAAAGTCGGAGGCTGATGCGCGGTCGTCAAGAGAAGAGTGGGAGACAAGAGGACAGCAGCCAGAGCCTGAATCTTGTGGCGCCTGGTTGAGTCTAGTCTGGCTCCTGCTGCCCCTGAATCCACAGTTCCGAGCCCCCCAAAGTCACGTTTTTCTTTGGAGATCCTCCTTCCTGAGGCCGCTGCGCTAGTGTCTTCTAGGCTAAGCTTACGGGGCCGGAAAAAGCAGCTGATCCGAGCTCTTATCGCAAGGCCGACTTTTTTTGAGGATCTGGAAGGCGTGCTAAGTAGACGCTGAGGAGTAACCTTCTGGCTATTTACCATGAAGACCGATTTCAAGGTGGGTACAGCTTCTGGACTGAGAGTTTAGCTCTGAATTGGCTCTGAAGCCGCAGCAAGCTAACAAAAAACAGTTCTCGAACCTCCTCGGTACGGTATATCGCAAAGGAAACCTTCTCTTTACGCCCGATGGAAATAGCTTGATCTCGCCCGTGGGCAACAAGGTCACGATATTCGACCTGGTGAAGTACGCTTGCCAAATCCGGCCATCGCAATGTCAATGCGCAATTTCTAATGCAGACTGTCTCCAGTAACACTTCCTATACTCTTCCCTTCGCGCATCGAACGAATATCCATCAGTTAGACCTCACTCCCCGAGGCAATATCCTTCTTTCGGTGGATGAACATGGTCGTGCTATCTTGACGAACTTCCACCGCCGGATTCAGATCTACAACTTCTCGTTCAAGGGCCCCGTTTCTGCCCTCAAATTCTCCCCGTCCGGTCGTCACTTCGCCGTCGGAGTGGGCCGCCGGCTGCAGATATGGCATACCCCGGAAACCCCTACTGTTGGTGGCGATGGGGAAATCGATTTTGCTCCTTTTGTCTTGCATCGTGACCTTGCCGGCCATTTCGACGAAGTTCAGCACATTGAGTGGTCAAGTGACTCCCGCTTCCTTCTGACCGCTTCGAAAGACTTGACGGCGCGGGTATGGAGTTTGGATCCAGAGGACGGGTTCGAGCCCACGACTCTCGCCGGTCATCGACAAGGCGTAAGAGCGGCGTTCTTCTCTGCCGACCAAGAATGTGTAGGTGACCCTGTGAAGGTGGTTGATTTCCTGCCCTAACTCAAACCCTAGATTTACACGGTCAGCCGTGACTGCGCCCTTTTCCGATGGGAGTATGTCTCCAAAAAAGACCCAGACACGATGGAAGATGTAGCGGAACCACGCTGGAGGATTGTCAAAAAAGAGTTCTTCCAGCAGCCTCATGCCACAGTCAAATGCGCCGCCTTCCATGCGCCGTCAAGCCTGCTCGTCGTTGGCTTTTCGAACGGATTGTTTGGCCTTTACGAGCTACCAGAGTTCAACACAATTCATATTCTAAGGTAAAGATCTTATGATTATGTCTAGGGGGTAAAGCTGACTGAGCTTGCAGTGTCTCGCAAAGTAATATTGATGTGGTGTCTATCAACAAATCCGGCGAGTGGTTGGCGTTCGGATCCTCAAAGTTTGGGCAATTATTGGTTTGGGAGTGGCAGTCCGAGTCATACATACTGAAACAACAAGGCCACTTAGATTCGATGAATGCCCTTGTTTACTCGCCCGATGGCCAAAGGATCGTCACCGCTGCCGACGACGGCAAGATCAAAGTCTGGGATGTCAAGTCCGGATTTTGTCTGGTTACATTTACAGAACACACTAGTGGAGTGACGGCCTGCGAGTTCTCGAAGAAAGGGAACGTTCTGTTTACGTCATCGCTGGATGGGTCTATAAGGGCCTGGGATCTTATTCGGTATCGGAATTTCCGCACCTTCACCGCGCCGTCGCGTCTTTCATTTTCCTCCCTTGCTGTTGATCCTAGCGGTGAAGTTGTTTGCGCCGGGTCTCCGGACTCGTTTGATATCCACGTATGGTCCGTGCAGACCGGGCAACTCCTCGATCAACTGTCTGGCCATGAAGGGCCCGTCTCGGCCTTGGCATTCGCCGCGGATGGCAACCATTTGGTTAGTGGAAGCTGGGATCGTACCGTTCGTCTTTGGAGCATCTTCGGGCGGACTCAAACCAGCGAGCCCTTGCAGCTCACTTCTGACGTTCTGAGTGTGGCGTTCCGACCAGATGGAAAGCAGGTTGCAGCATCTTCATTAGATGGACAATTGACATTCTGGTCGGTCGCTGATGCCGTTCAACAGACCGGTATTGATGGGCGCCGTGATATCTCAGGTGGCCGCAAAGTCACAGATCGTACGACGGCAGCCAATGCCGCCGGCACGAAATCCTTCCACTGCATTACATACAGCGCTGATGGCAGCTGTATCCTTGCAGCTGGTAACAGCAAATACATCTGCTTGTATGACGTACTAACGGGCTCTCTGGTGAAGAAGTACACTGTCTCCGTGAACACTTCGCTGGATGGTACTCAGGAGTTCTTAAACAGTAAAGACCTGACAGAGGCTGGTGCCCGAGGCCTCATTGATGAAACTGGAGAAGCGTCAGATCATGAGGAACGAATTGACCGGTCTCTCCCAGGCGCCAAGCGTGGCGATGCAGGTTCTCGAACCACTCGTCCTGAGGTACGTGTCAGCTGCGTTGATTTCTCTTCGACTGGCCGCTCGTTCTGCGCAGCATCCACAGAAGGTCTTCTCATCTACAGCTTGGACACCGAATTTGTCTTTGATCCTTTTGACCTTGACATCTCTATCACTCCCGACACCATCCTTGCTACCGTGGAGGGTGCTAAAAAAGCCGCTGCCTCTGGCGATGCAAACAATGATGACACCTTCTTGAAGGCACTGGTTATGGCGTTCCGGCTAAACGAGGCCAAGCTCATCCGTGCTGTTCATGAAGCTATTCCTCCCTCAGACATAACCCATGTTGTTCGCTCCGTGCCAACTGTATACCTTCCTCGTTTACTCCGATATGTTGCCCACGCTTGCGATGAGACACCGCATCTCGAATTCAATCTTCTCTGGATCGAGGCTATGTTCAGTAGCCATGGCCGTTACTTCAAGGACAACGCAGGTACACTGGGCCCTGAGCTTCGTGCTGTCCAGCGCGCTCTTGATGACATCAACGAAAACATCAAGCGTCTCTCTCAGAAAAACCTCCACAACCTCAATTACCTTCTCGCCAAGCCTGTTCTGGCTGGACAAAAGGCGCCTGCCTTCCCTAAAGCCATTGACACTGTCGGCGTGGCCGCCACCAATGGCGACGCGACTATGAGTGACGCCGGCGACGATGCGGAGGGCGAATGGCTCGGTCTGGAATGATGGTCCTCTTTCTATAAACCTTTCTCTTCTTCCCCACTACCCCTCTTCGTCATCTTCCTTCATCTTTCGCATTTGCGCTTGGCGTTTAATTTCGTGATGCTATATACCTTGGAATAAACCGGGACAGCTAAAAGTTCTCCTGTCTTTTGTGTACATAGACCATGTAATAACAACACCCTAGTTGGGTTTCTTGAAGAAGCTCCCTGTTTATTTTGCACGTGGGCATTCGTCTTCTGTATGGGGAACACAATCCATTCGATTTCGAAGGCTGGTAGTAGGTCCTCTGTGCTTTGCTAAAATGGATGTGTGCTCACTTCGTTAGGTAAGGCTTGAGAGCCTATAGGCTGGGAGGATTCAATAACAATGTGCTCTGGGCACTGCATATCTCGGTGTCTCTCTGTAGGATAGAACCATCCCTTCGCAGATGATACAAGCATGCAGCCTAACACGAGAAGGCCACTTCGGGGACTAGAAGTTTTGGAAGCACCATGGATAATCCTGTCAATCTTCATGCGATATCGGTGGTCGTTAGCCATAGATTGAGATTCTTGCAGGGTTGTGTCTGCATGTACGAAGCCCGAGTTGGAGCCAGCGCAATATCTACCGTGTTGCCCGCCGGATCGGGAAGGTGATGGCGAGCTAATCACGGCTCATGGCCTGATACTGAGGTGACTCACTACCCAGGTGAGCTTCGCAACTTGAAGATTTGATCATCGAGAAGAAGAAGTTCGCCTAGTGCAGTATGGGATGAGAAGTGGTTGGATTACTGGCCTGGGACTCTGGGAGGAAGAATAAACTCCCCCCGGCCCCCTCCATACCTGTTCCCGGGCTGACTTCACTCACAGTCCCCACCGACCTCCAGACTCCTGCATGCCATGACTGCTCCCTGAAGCTTTCCTGTCAATCCCCATGACAAAGCTGGCCTTGGCTTTACTGGCCTGAACAGTGGCGATAATACCTAACCACGCTAGCCCTAATTGGCACATGGCTAAACACAGGTTTATACTCATATTCACTCACCTTATTCACTTGCAACTTCACTTCATGGCTGTTCCTGAACATGTGGAACTTGACTATATAGCTGTGTCATCACTGTCATTCCATTTCTTTCTTTCTTGCTTTCCCAACTATTTCTTTATGTGTTGGTTTCAGCCCAATTGCATCCAGTTAACCTCTTAACGCATATCACACCCACCAACCTGAGGCTGTGCCAAGCTGATCAGGATTGTTCATGATGTCTTCTGTTGTTATTTACGTTTTACTTCTTGTATTACTTGCTTGGCTCTTGTGCAAGTCTCACAATGACTCCACGGCTATCAATGTACCCACCGTGACCCTGGGTCATTTTGTCCCTGATTTCATCAACCGTCTACTATTCCTCGTCAAGGCTCGCGATCTAATTCATGAAGGCTACAAAAAGGTAAGACTGAGTTGCTCTAATCATTTTTCTTGCTAATTACTGACTTGGTGCGCTTAGTACAAGGATGTCCCTTTCCGCGTCCGCAAAGTTGATGCGGATCTCATTGTCCTCCCAGTCAAGTATTTGGATGAGATTCGTCCTCTTCCTCATACGAGGCTCAGCCTTTTGGATGCGCAATTTGGGGTACGTGGCCCGTTTCAGATGGAGTGGTTCCAAACTAACTGTTATGCAGAGCGTCTGCGGCGACTACACCAATATCTTGAATGATAGTTTCTTGCCCGCACATACTGCTTCGAAAAAACTTACCCCGGCGATTGGTAAGTAGATCTTCTCTTATTCTTGAGTGTTCCTGACTGACAGAGTAAACAGGTCGAATCATACCCAATATGATTGATGAGCTCAAGCACGCCTTCGAAATCGAGGTGCCCGAGTGCAATGGTACGTTCTGGCCCAACTTAATCTCGTTTGACCAGGAAAAGGCTAACTTGATGTCACATTACAGACAAATGGGTCTCCGTCAATCTCTACTACATGATCCTCAAGCTGATCAACCGCTCCACTTCCCGTATCATCGTCGGCGATGTCCTATGCCGCAGCGAAGACTGGCTCAAAACCGTGGTCGACTACACCGAGAAACTGGGCATGATTCTATTTCTTCTTCGTCCGTTGCCTCCTTTTCTTCGACCCTTGGTCGCCCCTCTCCTGCCCCCAGTCCGTTACTTGAGAAAGACCCTTGAACACGTCATGAACGATATCTTTGTCCCTATGATCCTCGAGCGCCGCGAAAAAGAGGCCCATGATCCTACCTACCAGAAGCCCGACGACTTCATGCAATGGATGATGGATACCGCAGATAATGAGTACGACAAGGAGCCTGCCAACATTGCACAGGGACTTATGATTATCATGGCCCTGGCCGTTATCCACACATCCACCATCACCATCACGCAGAGTCTCTACGACCTCATCATCCGTCCTGAATACGTTGAGCCCCTCCGTCACGAGATCATCGACACGCTCACGCACGGATGGGCGAATGCTACCAAGGCTGACTTTGCTAAGCAGATCCGTCTCGACAGTTTCATCCGCGAATCTCAGCGCCTCAATCCCACCAGCGAAGTCAACGTTCAGCGAATCGCCAAAGAAACCCTCGTTTTCAAGGACGGCTTGGTGATACCCAAGGGCACTTACATTTGTTTCGCGGCTGGCCCCCTCTCCCGCGACCCAGAGCTTGTCGAAGAACCCGAGACCTTCGACGGCTTCCGCTGGTGCAATGACAAACAAGACAATAAGTACGGCCGCAACCACAGTCTCGTCACGCTGAGTAAGTTGAACCTCCACTTCGGATACGGACGCCAGGCTTGCCCTGGGCGGTTCTTCGCGGACAATGCCTCCAAGGCGATTCTTAGCCGTCTTCTTGTTGAATACGACATCAAGTTTCCCGAGGGTAAGGAGGGGAAAAGGCCGTGGAACGTCCGCAATGGAGAGCAGATATTTCCCAATATGTTCACCAAGGTGCTAATCAGAAAGCGCCCTGTCAATCTTTGAACATCCAATGGGCTTACTGACTTACGATTTCACGAGCATGACTTGACGGCTGGTAACGGTCGAAGATTCTCCACTCTGGATAGATGATGGCATTTTTCATGATGTATTCTCTCATGTATGCATTGGGATAGGTTACTTTGGGAAAGTTGTGTTTCACGCGGGAAGTCCAAATGGTATTTTGATTAAATGGAGGCAAAAATTGCTTGGGTCCTGGGAATTTGTACAATAAATGGGCTGAACTGACGTGGACATATGACTTCCTACATACATACATACGATTTCCAGATAGGACAATGAAAACGAATACGCTTCAAGTAGGCCTTTAACACTCTTACCATGCTTACAGATCTATATAAACCCCTGTCTCAGACTCAGAGAATAGCAACCGCATTCGGCGGACTAGCCACACCCCCAGGAACCTGCACATCATCCCATTAGCAATCCAAACACGACCCGGCAACAAAAGAAAGCATAGAAAAAACAAACCTTCAGCGGCACACTACTCAAAAAGAAACTCCACCTCCCCTTCTCCATACAATACCTCGCCAACTCCTCCAAATCAAAGTACTCACCAATGGGCATCCCCCACCCACTAAGACACCACTGATGCAGCGTAACCTCATGCCCAACGCCCTGATCCGGCCGATACAGCGGCGCCGGCTCAAAAGACGGAGTATCGCTCGCAATCGCCGCAAACTGGTTCCCCCACAGCCAGCGCAGCGTCTTCTCGCCGTTCTCGACGCCCGCAAAGTCCGGTGTTGGCCGTGCGGCGAGGGCCGCCTCTTCCTCGACGCTGAGCTTGTTGTATGCTTCCGTGAAGCCGGTGCGGATGAAGAGGATGTCGCCCGGTCGTGGGGCCAGCTGGGTTTCGGCGATGATTTGCTGGATCGAGGAGAGCGGGATTGTGGATGTGCGGAATGGGGTTAGGGGGATTGAGTTGCGTTGGGCCCAGGATGCGTAGTCGATTAGGATGCCGCGGCCGACGATACCGCCGGTGTTGGACCATGCTGATGGGTGGGATGTTAGTTTTGGACAGGCTAGTAGGTAGGTAGGTAGGAACTTGGAAGAGTAATGACGGACCGTCGATCCCGATGACCCTTGACTCCTTCAGCTCATCTAGTGTATGCCCGTTAAAGTAACACCCATGCGTCTGGTTCCCTGTATGGAACAGTATCAGCAACATTGCCCGATATAAAATGTAGTCTAGAAAGTAGGTCGCTCACCATAATGCCTAAACCCATCCCATTGTGTACTGGCCTGCGTATTGAACGTCAGAGTATCATCGTTGACGATCCGTGGCGCTTTATTGTAGAGCTCTTGGACAAATGGCTTCCGGTTAAAGCTCGGATGCGACAGTCGATTCAGCGGAAGGTCAAGCGAGATGCGGACGCCGTCGCGAATTTCCTCGGATGCTGCTCTCTTAACGACCTCCGGGGTGAGCAGGTTGAGCATTCCAAGCTCATTTTTGGGCCCGAAGAGTCCCCATGCGTTGCCTGGGGGCCCGGTGGGGTCAAGGGTGAGGTTGTCGAAGGTGGGGATGGACGAGGGCATTCTGGGTGGAAACTGGAAAGCTTGGGTTGAGCTTGATTCTGGGAGGGCGGATTACGACGAATAGGCCTAGGACGGGGGATATTTAACTACATGAAGGCCGGCAACCACTATACCGACGGATATTTTTCCATTGTCTGTGTGTACTAGTAGACTGGAGATCTCGGAGATGGACCGCGATGGAGTTGGAATGCGGGGGAAAGGTGGGGAGGGCCCCTGTTGATAACTTAACTACCTGGGTATATCATACACAAGCGGGAGCGCACTATATTGGATACATAGAATGGCTACTCCTTCTCTTCGCAATTATTCCATAAGGACACCTCACTGGCCACGAGTAGCAGCGGCACCCCTTCCACGATTGCCACCCCGACCTCGGTGTCCATTTCCTCGATCCACACCACGGCCTGCTCGGCCTCGGCCTCGTCCGCGTGACTCCAGGCCAACAGGCGGTGGCACTTGGGAATAATTCTTTGGCCGGAAGTTCGGGTTATTTTGGACAACGCCGGTATTGGGGTCACTGTTATCGACTGAGACATAGCCACCTCGTCCACGCGCCATTGCCCCGCGCCCTCGACCTCTACCGCCACGAGCGTTACCATTCGTATCTGGGTGCGGTCGGAAAGGTAGATTAGTGGTGGCGCCGTTAGTACCGCCACGTCCACCTCCACCTCGCACGCCGGACAATGCTCCTCGGAAAGAGCCTCGAAGGGGTGCCGGAGCGGGAGCTTCTCTCAGCTGCCCTTGACCACCGGGACCCAGAGGCGCGCCGTAGCCTGCTACTGTCAGAGGAGAGGGCTGGTTTTGTTGCTTTTGATTGACTGCCGCCCTAGTACTGGCAGAGAGCTGTCGATGGGAGACGTTTAGCACAGACGACGCCGGTACTGTCTGCCCGCGGAAGGCAGAACATCGGTCTCCCAAAGTTGTACCGCTCATGAATGCGACGTCAAAGACAACATCAAGTAGGATAGCTCGTGGAGTTCGAGTAAGTCCGACCACCGTTCCTCGGGTGGCGATGGGCACTTTGCCAGAATCCTGGGCATACACAACACGATCTCCAAGCTTGAAAGTCTGGTTTCCAAGTCGATGCTCGACGTCGGCTGGTCGAAGGAGCGCACTTCGAGGAATATCGCGGATCTTTCTTACTTCCATAGGTGGTTGGCTTCTCAAAAGTTGGTCGGCGTCCTGCTCGATGAGCTTGACAACATCTGAATCAAGCTGCTCCGCCTCCAGCGGAACCCTCTCAAAATTTTTCGATTCAATCTCCTTCAGCCATGCTTTGATCTCATTTATTTTGTCAAGAGCGATATCTGCAGGATAGAAATCGGTAGGCTGGTACCTGTCATTGCGAGGGTTCTGCTTAAGGGCCAGGAAGAAATCAGGGAATTTCTGCATGTACTGTCCAAGCAGTTGAATTGCCTTCACACTGAATTCCCAGCCAGACTCTGACCGGCGGGAATAACCAAGAACCTTTTGCTTCCTAGCCTCGAATTTGAGGTTAAGACCCAGGTTGACGCGCTGGCCACCGACATCCACGGTGAACGACGAGGTAATTTTGGCCAAAACCAGGGGATTCAAATTCAGCATTCGAGCAACTGCGAAAGCTGGCGTGTAAGGAGATAGAGCCTCCGCGCTACGCGCACGCTCTATTCCAAACTCAGGTTCCCGGCCCTTGATCGCTGCGACAAGCCCATTCACTTTACCATCATCATGGCCGGTGATATGAACCGGCCTACCGTAGTTAAACTCGCCGAGGAAGAATGCGCGCGAGCCTTCGGGGAATTCTTCTTGGATCGGAAGAGCTTTTCGTTCGATGAATCGCTCATCAGGGTTGATTACTTCGTCGACAACAAGCTGCAACGCATAATCCGTTTCTTGCCCGGGAATGTCTGCAAACTCTTTGACAGTAGCACCTGCGTCAGTCTTAATGAGACCCTTCAGGAGCTGAACATGCACCATTGCCTCAACTGGGCCGATGATGGTACCAAACCTCCTGCTGTAAATGCCTTCAATTTTATCGGCCTTCTTTTTCCACTGCTCAATTTGCACATCGGAATGCGGTGTGGCGAGAGGGTGTTCTTCTCCGGCAGGAAGGGTGTAATCAAATAGTTCATCGGACACGCGGGTAACAAGTGCTTCTTGCAGGAACGGATAGCCCACAAAGACTCGCTGGCCGATTTTCTTTTTAGCCAGCTCAGAGCTCGACCGACTGCCCGGATCAAGCACTGTAATCACCATACTTTCATTGCGACTCTCTTGCTGAAAGACACAAACACCATGGAACCCTAGTTGGCCGACATGAGGCAAGGTCTTCAAGCTAGGAAAACCGGCAAGAGCTGACGCTCCAAGGTGCACTCCGTCAACAAGCCCAACATAAGGCTCCAGGCCGTCCATCGTTGGCAGGTCAAAGACATTTTGGATGCAGCGGCAGTTAGGGATATCCGGAAAAACTCCAGGGAGGGAAGACGGATAGATAAAATCCATGCCTTGAGAATACGTGAACTTAAGGCTGACTCCAAAACCATTTCGGGCCTTCTCATCTGGTGTCAGAAGGTGCTCTCTCGTCGCGAGGGCATCTAAGAGACGACGTTCGTCGATGAACGGAATTTTAACGACAGCTTCCCACTCCATCTTTTTCCCGTTCATGTCCAGTTCAAAATCACGAGGGTAGAAGTCGATGATAGGGGAATCCGGTGAAGACATCAAATCGTGATACGCCTTGGGGACAATTTTCTTGCTCCGATCGGGAAGCACACCCATGAGCTGGTCGTAGGGCCTAAATGGTCTCCCGAGTCGGAAGTTCGTATCCGCTTTCAAGCCCTTCTTGACATCTAAGTCGTGTCAGCAACATTTCGTGATAACTCAAAGCTAGGAAAAGAGCATACCAGAAATCATTGGGGCGTAGTGAGAATTAAAGAACCATGGCCAGGAGGCGATGCCTCGATAATAATAGAACAAGACCCATTGAAGACCTTGTACATAGTTTTCCGTCAATTTGCGCATCTCCTCGTTGTTGTCCAGACCCCAGCCAAATTTATCCATGTAGTATTTGTCTTTCCAGTCCTGGAACTTCTCTTCGTATTTCTTCTGAGCGGCCGCTTGGGCTTCCTCAGGCGAGAGCTCTTGGACTTTGGCGTTCTCATATTTGCGAATAATCCTGCGAACCGCCATAGAGGCTTCTTCGTCCTCCTCCTCTTCACTGTCATCGTTCTCACTGGGTGGGAATTGAACTCGAATGAATCGGTCTCCATCATCATTCGAGATAGTACTCCAGGGCAAGCGCAGATCGCCCGCGAGCTGTTCCACAAACTTTCGGTCTCTAGCTGGGAGCGTGGGTGGGAAGTCAAGAGGCTTCGCATCCGCTGCCTTTCCAGGTCGATTCAGAACGTACTTCTTGACGGTCTTCAGAATGTTTTTCTGCTCGGGCGTGACCGTGAAAGCCTTGGGCTTAGCATCCACATCCACACCGTTCTCATCACTGCTCTGTTTTGCGCGCATCCATGCCGCATCTGAGTACTCGGCCTCAAAAAACCGGTACTCCACGTGACTCAACCCATCAAGAAGCATCCCGAGACGTTCTAGGTTGATTGTGCCCTGCTCGTTAATGTAGCCGCCCATCTTGGGCAAAACCTCCTTGTAGATTTTGAACATCAACGATAAGGCCCCCTCGTTGATATGAAGGTTAGGCAGGTTAGGTAAGAAATCGTTTCCAACGAAGAAGGCCATCAAAATAAAATCGTCGATCACTCGCTCAAACTCGTAAGGGAAATCTATGATCCCCTTGCCCTCCAACTCCTGGAACTCCAACTCCAAATACTCTCTGACCATGCATAGATGTAACAGGTAGAAGTTCTGATGTTCTAGTTCCTTGGACTTTTTCTGCACCTGGCGACCAAAAGTCACCTCCTCCCGGAGAAGGCAGAAATGAGGGTCGTGGCTGAGAAGACCCAGCATGATCAAGTCGGCATCGAGACCATACAAACAATGGCGAACGTTCGGATCGTACCCGGGCTGCGCTTTCGCGTGCCGGATGTATTCCATGATCTTGTGTTCACCTTCACCTGGCACTTCATGGCCGGAAAGTACAATGTCCACCCCCTGCCAGTCTTTATCCTCGGAAATCTTCTTGCTAATGAAATACTTCAGTTGTTCCGTAAGCTTCGCCATGAACTCCGTGCCCGGGGTAATGCAGTTGCTGTCAAAGGGATCTTCCTTCGGCATTTCGATCCCCTGGGCAATAGCTTTCTCCTTCGCCTGTTCGGCGTCCAGTGCCGTTCGGAATCGTCGCGCGCGCTGTTGATTCATCTTCGCACGTGGGGCAACGCCGTCCACTGCCATGAAGAAGAGCTTCTTTGGCTTGATCTTGCCGTACAAATGCTCGATATAGTTAAAGATGGCTATGAACATCTTATCCTCGGTCATTCGGAAAGTTGGCGAGTCACTGTCCTTGTGTGTGCAGTTATGGATAATGCCGTTCATGTCAAGATATAGGTTGTCGAACTCCGGTATCCGGTTCTCCGCAATCAGCATGGAGATCGCGGGATACCGTTCGCTCAGCCAGCGGAAGAACTTGGGAACACCCATTGTGACTCAGATAAAGTGGGATCTAAGAAGATAGCGTAGCAACAGAAAGAAGAAGCGAAAACCGTGCGGTATATCGTGACCGTCGTAGTCGTCGTCAGAAACCCAATAAATAGGAAAACCAAGCTTAGCTTCAAGCGCAAACTATCCGATGAGATAATGGACCAAAGAAAATGATCAAAATCCTCAAGGAACGTGGGCTAAGAATACAAGTAAGGAACGATGAGTCTGAGCGACAGAAATAGATTAGAACGTTAAAAGAAAAGGGAAGACGGGCGTTGCTCGTGGTTGTTGCTGTTGGGAAGATGAATCACTCGAGGTGGCCAACCGCAGAGACACCGCCCGCCTCGGGCTCAGCTCGAGTGGGAGTGGAGAGCCTCAAGGGCGTGGTGTTTTGGGACTAGTCTGCCAAGCCTATAACTTCCTAGACAGGACTAGATCAAAGCCGCCCATTAACGCGCTGCCGGGGAGCTTCTGTCGAAACGCGACATCACAGTCTTGTCCGCAACGGCAAAGCTCTCTCTCGTCTGTGTCAAACAGCAAGCCGCCATCCATTCACCTCCTCTTTCGTCCCAACACAACTGGTGGACACTATAGTACTACGCAATCAGCACAATGGAGGCTTATGAGGATGGTGCGATTTTTCTCTCCCACCTGCTTTGCGCGCAGCCATTTAACTGACCTTGCGCCTAGGTTTCATCGAGGAGCAGGAGGAGCAAGAGGAGGAGCGCACCGAGGAGAAGATCATCAATGAAGGTAATGAGCTTGACGCATTTTTGACATCTCGACAGATGGACTAAACATATCACGTCCAGAATACAAGACATGGAAAAAGAATGCTCCTTTCCTTTACGACATGATTCTCAGCACGGCGCTAGAGTGGCCGACTCTTACAACACAATGGCTGCCCGACAAGCAGGAGTATGTATAACGGGCCGAATAGAGGCGATCGACTGGCTAATTCTTTCATGCAGCGCCTCGGACAAGCCGTATTCTACTCATCGTCTGCTTCTCGGTACTCACACGTCCAGCGACGCACAAAATTATCTTCAGATTGCCCAAGTCCAACTTCCCAATCCCAACGCTCCCAATCCCGATGATTACGACGAAGAGCGTGGGGAAATCGGTGGGTATGGCGGCAGTTCCAAGAAAGCTCCGATGGAGATAAGCTTCAAGATTGTGCAAAAGATCGATCACAAGGGCGAAGTAAACAAGGCTCGGTACCAGCCGCAGAACCCCAATATAATCGCTACGATGTGTACGGACGGGAGAGTCATGATCTGGGACCGCTCAAAACACCAGAGTGTCCCGACGGGGACAGTGAACCCTCAGATGGAACTGCTCGGACATAAACAAGAAGGATTCGGGCTGAGCTGGAGCCCTCATGTTGCGGGTCACCTTGCAACGGGAAGTGAGGACAAGACCGTCCGCCTCTGGTAAGAAGCAGTAGCGCTTTTTGTAATGAAGGCACTAACAACGTATAGGGATTTGACCACTTACACAAAGAGCAACAAAGCTCTCCAACCGGTCCGAACCTATACTCACCATTCATCTATTGTCAATGATGTTCAACACCATCCCCTTCATTCTTCTCTTATTGGAACCGTCTCAGATGATATCACTCTTCAAATTCTCGATACTCGAGTTGCTGACACCACTCGTGCCGCCGCATTCGCCAAAGGTCAACACCGTGATGCCATTAATGCTATCGCTTTCAACCCGGCCGCCGAAACTGTTCTAGCTACAGGTTCTGCAGATAAGACAATCGGTCTTTGGGATCTGCGTAACCTGAAGACCAAACTACACACCCTCGAAAACCACACCGACTCTGTCACATCAATTTCTTGGCATCCATTCGAAGAAGCTGTTCTGGCTAGCGCAAGCTACGATCGCAAGATTATGTTCTGGGACTTGAGCCGGGCAGGCGAGGAACAAACTCCCGAAGATGCCCAGGATGGGCCTCCTGAGCTGTACGTGCAATCCTCTTCGTTGAAACATGGGTACTCGATTGCTAACGTCATCTCAATTGTAGACTTTTCATGCATGGTGGTCATACCAATCGTATTTCGGACTTCAGTTGGAACCTCAACGATCCCTGGGTGCTCTGCTCTGCCGCAGAGGATAACCTGATGCAGGTGTGGAAGGTTGCTGATGCAATTGTTGGTAAGGATATGGAGGACGTCCCGACTGAGGAGCTGGAGCCTTAATTTGGTGTTCTGTGGGGGATTTCTTATGTTTAGCCATGCTGTGGAAGCGGATTATCTCTTGCCATTGTATTGAAGTCTTCTTCTCTATGTATCTTCGTCGCCGCTTTACGGCGCAAACAAATTATGAACAAAGTCCTCAAGATCAGTCTCTGCTTAAAATGTAATATGTATACATCAGGTAGTCCGTTCGCAAGGTTGACCCTAAGCACTCGGAGTAACTTTGCGAATCCTACGGAGTCCAATGATAGCTAGCTGGCCATTGTCGATCACCGTTATCCCAATTCTATGTACTCAGCTCCGTCAGCCGCAGCCTGCATGCAAACAGATGGTTCTGCGTAGGCTGAGTGGTTGTCTCTGAGGCGGTGAGAGCCCTGCAATTGACTGCATGTGCGGCGTGCTCGGAGGGGCAATCCAGACTCCGAAAAGAATCGCCTTCTCCGCCGTCATAGCGTCCTTTTCCCCCTCGTCTAAAGAAAATCTGACTGTGAATTATGTCCTAAACTCCGGCAGCCGTTTTCTCATTCTCTTGTCCCAATCGTTTGTCAAACAATCCGGTTCCAGCATCTTTAAACAATCGCCGTGAGCTGCGATCTCCGCTCCCCGTCTTCCCCGCCACAATTTTCAGTCAACTATGGGTTCCGGTTCTCCTCCTCCCCCGGGCCCCAAGCCCAAGGCCATTCCTTCTCACCTGCTGAATGGCGGATCGCCTCTTGCCGGATCTGTTGCTTCGAGGGATATCCGCGAGCGAGAAAGCTTGAATACCTCAATTCGCTCGTCTTTCGCTCCTCGCGTTCCGGTTGAGTTTGATCAGCCTGAGTCAGAGTCGCAGTCGACCGAGCATGCTAGCAGCTACGACAGCCCTCGTCGCAGATCTTCCGTGACCAAGTACGTCCTTTGGTGAGCTTCGGCGACATCATTTTTTAACTGGTGGAGATAGGCCTACACTGAATGACCCCGCCCGCGATCCGAGAGACGAAGCTGCTGCTCTCACCCCGCCGGCAATGTCCAGCCGTCCCACCAGCCCGTATGCGCTGACACCTGCGATCGATTTCGACGGCCTAAGCTGGCCCTGTGAGTACCCAACATTATCGATGCGTGTCGCTCTCCTAATATAATCTCCGTCTGATAGGCCCCGGAACGCGGGCACGGCTCGAGTCGACACCCGAAGAAAACGAGGAGCGAATCAAGAAGCTCTCAGGAGCTGTACGAACAATCCTTGAATGCCTCGGGGAAGATCCCGAGAGAGAGGGTCTCAGAGAAACGCCCGATCGGTATGCGAAAGCTATGCTCTACTTCACTAAAGGCTACGAGGAGAACGTGCGGGATCTAGTTAACGGCGCCGTCTTCCACGAAGACCATGACGAGCTGGTTATTGTCAAGGATATCGATGTGTTTTCACTGTGCGAGCATCATATGGTGCCGTTTACCGGAAAGGTAAGCTGCGCCCAATCCTCATTAGCATTCGGTCTAGTGCTAATGAATATTGCAGATGCACATTGGCTACATTCCTGATCGCCGAGTCCTCGGTCTTTCTAAGCTGGCCCGTCTGGCGGAAATGTTCTCTCGACGCCTCCAAGTGCAAGAGCGCTTAACCAAGCAAGTGGCCCTCGCGATTTCCGAGGTTCTCAAGCCGCGAGGTGTCGGCGTGGTCATGGAATCGTCGCATCTCTGCATGGTTATGCGCGGAGTTCAAAAAACCAGCAGCACTACAACGACCAGCTGCATGCTCGGATGCATGCGCTCCAGCGCAAAGACCCGAGAAGAGTTCCTGACCCTCCTGAACAGGAAATAATGTCCTTCATGATTCAACCCATATGTACTTCAATCTCAACATTCCCCGCAATTGGTTTACCTCTCGTTTTAACAGTGGACGGTATTAGATATTCATATACGGTGCAGTCGTGATTTCTGGAGTTTTGGCGGTCTACCTCTCAACAGGTCAGGTTATGGGTTGAATTGGCATTGTCTTTTTTTCTTTTTGGCTTCAACATCTCAACGGGACAGTGTCGGGCAGTGGCCCGAATACTCTCGTTTAGCACCCCTGTTCCGTTGTCGGCTTTCATTTTTGTCTGCATATATTTTTTACCTACTATTGTACTCACATAGATTTACTTGCCAAAAGCCCCGATGGCAAAAAGCGTTCAACTTTAGGGCAGCTATCAGTGCCATGGACTCAAAGCGCTGTGAACCAACATTACAGACACATTGAAATAATTCAACAATCCTCTCAGACTACGTGCAGTGATTCTGAACTGGAGTTCACTTTTGATGGTTGATGGGGCAAAGGCAGGTCTGCATCAACCATGCTCAGCTCTTCTGCCCTTTTCTTTTCTTGTACAATCATACAATGTCAATTCTGGTGAAGTACAGGATATATTAGCAAATACCATACTTTCGCAACTGGCGCATCTAGCATCAATGTCCTCAACAAGATCTATAGATCAGATGCCGCTATTTTCTGGCCTTTCATTCCAGCCATTGTGTCAGTGGTTGAGGCAGAGTTAATGTGTGCAGTGAATGGAGGACCCTTCTGTTGCGTGGTCACCAAGCAACACAAGCCCAGATGTGAGCACACACTGTTAATAATAATATGCTCTACTGTCCTCAGCATTTTTTTTCTTTCTCTTGATCCGGACCTCTGTCTACTCTGTGTTTTATTAATCTTCTCATTAACACCACATCTTGTCCCCTCTCCCCATTTCTCAAAGTCGCCATTCCTTTTGCACATCTTGGTTACCTTATACTGTTTACCCTCTACGCCTATTTAGGATGGCCCATTCCCATCCCAACCCTCGTGAAATGGATGTGGCCCGTTCTCTCGTCAACCTAGCTCATGACTCTGAAGGAAACAGGAACAC
This sequence comes from Aspergillus mulundensis, assembly GCF_003369625.1. Taxonomy (NCBI): domain Eukaryota; kingdom Fungi; phylum Ascomycota; class Eurotiomycetes; order Eurotiales; family Aspergillaceae; genus Aspergillus; species Aspergillus mulundensis. The sequence continues at coordinate 1,454,031 of NW_020797888.1, forward strand.
AAACCAGAACGTCAACGAGAACGTGGGCACCCAGACTCGGTTTTATCCCCAGCAGCAAGCTTTCAGCTTGAGAACCGCAAGGCGCGGATCTCAGAATAGAGTGATCATGACAGAGCCCGGAGAGGGGCCAAACGGCGCACCCCTCGGTCATGCACATAGCAACAACTACACCGGACAGCGCGCCCAGGCGATAAATCCTGTGCCCGCTCCGGCTCATACGGCAACTGGAGGGAGCGCCCTGCGAGGACACCTCATACGACAGCAGCTCCTGGCCGGCATTGCGCCGGAAAACGTCGTTACCATTGACCGGCACCGTCAAGCAAATCCCATTGCCAACATCAACAGCCAAGAGACTCCTTCGTTGATCCATATCACCAATCAAGGCGTGTATTTCCCTCCTGTGCCCCCTGCGACCTACATACCTCCAACTGCCTACCCCATCCCAGACAACCCTTTGGTGAAAGAAGAAATACCCGTTGGGCAGCACTTGCAAGTACCCCAGGAGAGGCATTTCAGACAAAGACCGACTTTTGAACGACCTCCTGCTTTTGCTGCAAATATGATAAGAAACAACTTTGGTGCATACGGAGCTCAGGAGCACCAGTATGCAGGGTCTATGAATAGCTTCCCTGCAAACGTTGGTGGTTACCCTCACGGTGCATACATGCCTCCAGGATACTTTCAGCCCCCTGCGGATCCATTCAACCCACACCCAGGATACTATGGTCATACCACGTTTCCGCCCGTGAAGACTGAGCCTGATGTAGAGTCCCACTGCTACATGCCTCCAGATAACCAGACACATATCTTTGGTCCGGCGTTCGCTGGAAACGCCCATCTTGCTCACGGTATCCCCAACATGAAACGCGAGAGCTACTCCCGGCCGACCCCGATACAGAGAGCTCCATTCCAGTACCCAGTCCCGGGTTACGGAATGGTAAACGAGCACGGCAGAGGTGCGCCTCGGACTATGCAAAGTGCTAACCAAACTCATTTCATCGGTGGAAGACATCTTGAGCAGCCTCAGGCACTTACACTTGAACGTCCATCTGGTTCCACGCAAAGCACTAAGACCGTCATTAAAGAGGAACCTATGATGGAACCTCAAGGAGTTATGCCAGAAGTCATTATTCAAGAGGCCTCTCACAGCTTCAACATCCTAAGTGCTCTTCTCAAACACCCGGAAACTGCCATACTTATGACCGGCGAACTCCGTGTCCAGGACCTCATCAGCCTGCAGACAACATCCAAGGCATGCAATGCGTTTGTGATCAAGTACCTTCCGAAGATTATCCGCCTCCAAACCCTACGCCGGTCCCGTGTGGCGTCTCACATATTCCCCTGGCGCTGTTATCGGAAGCTACTGTTCAAGCGAGTAGCTGGACAGGATGAGAATGTCCCAGTTCCCGTGTCAAATCCGGATGGCTCAGTCCTCGCCTATACCGCTTCATTCCGCTGGCTTCAGATGGTTAGATCCCGCGACCAAACAATCCACACAATCCTCATCGCGCTTAGAAACGCTGGATTTGGCTTTCCTCCCCGGTACAAGTTTGCCATTTACAAACTGTGGTTTCTGATGGACATCCCTGATACACGGCGTCGCGAGTGGACCGTCGCGAATCGGAACCTCTGGACAGACCTCGATATCTTCATGGCTATTTTCTTCATTGTTCGCATTGACATGTTCGTCAAGGTCGTGCGCGGAAACCTAACCGGCGGCCAGCGACGTCTTATCATGGCTCAACGCAGTCTAAATCTTTGTCGTGATATGTTGACTGGCCGTGCCGTAAGGGACGATATAGAGCTTCTCAGCGAGCTCATTCGCTGGCGGTACAATGCTTACCCTGGCGAAGAGCTTGGGGATGAGGTCCTCGGTGTGCCGGTTGCTGAGATCGGTTCTCTGCAGTATGAAGGATACGGCAAAGGTCGCGAACAGAACAGAAAGATACGACGCCCAGATGAGATTATCCTCAGGGAGGCTCGCAGGAGGCGCCTTGACGCCCATCAGCTGTACGTGCGGATCTTTGTTCATGGCCAGCCTCAGACATTGACCACATGTGAGCGTCCGCTTATCCCTTGGGATCTTGAAGTTCGGACTACATTCCAGGGTACCGACGAAGATATTGAGGCATTTGTCCACTTGGATTAAATGCGCGCTACACCCCCACGTTCTCTGTTGTTAGCTCTGACGGGTTTGTGGACACCCACTAGGTATCACAGCTACATGTGTTTATGGGGACGGTATGGATTGAGTAAGATTTATCAGGCGATCTACGATCAAGGCGAGATAGCTCCCACCGATCAGCCCTTTGCGCGGTGCAAAATCGGGATACATGAAGAGGTGGTTGGTTCTTCTGTCAATTCATAGCCTCAATCTAGACCATGTGGGCCTTGCTCTTGAATAGCCCTAATTGTCGATGAGCATAACAAATTAACAACGGATAATCATGGTTGATACTTGCCCTACATGACTTTTTCCTTTTCATTTAATAGTAGTGCTTGAACATATAGTCAGTCAGTAATTGATTAGCGGCAGGTTGACAATTTATTCTCCGATCGTGGCTTTTCTACCTGGGCAGGTTCATGTACTTGAGAGAAGCGCATCACGTGCTATTCTGCCCATGTCACGTGCCCATTCGATGGACCCTGCACTTCGGAGGCCGTGGAAACCTTCGACCTGTCATCAAAGCTCCCCTCGCGGATGCTGCTGACAACAATCCTTCATCCGACGGTATTCTGACTGTGACAAAACGAGCAAATATCTTCTTGCATTGAAAGTAATCTATATTTATCTGCTCGTTTGAAGTGCACTGGTCTGCGCCGGGTTCTCCTGGTTGAATCAGATATTCTGAAGGTGATCGATCGACTCCCAGCCCCCCACCGCCTTGCCTGCGCTCCAGTACGACTATCACGCGGTCGACCGCCATGGACAGATACGATACTCCCCGTTCACGAGTTACGACCTTAGATATTTACGGGATGCGCTTCTCAGACAACAGTTTGAAGTTTCCTGTATGGGCTTAGTCGAGACGTATGTATTCGTCCGACCTAACGCAATAGGTATCTCCGTCCGCGGTCATCAGGTATGGGTCTATGGCGACAACGCTTCGTCTTTAGGGATAATGCCATACTGCGCATCAAACCGATTATTCCTAATGACTAGGCTCAAGAGTGCTTCTTGCGACGCGCAACTGACTCGCCTCTTCTCGAATTATGGACTGTCATGACAGATATATTGGCGCCTGCTTTTATTATATCTGACAATCCCCCGTAAAGTGCATGGGGCTGGATTTCAGGTTCTCCCGTGGCGCGAAGACTTTTAGCTTCTACTCTATGAAGATTCACAAATTCTCGACACCGAGCTGTCAAGCCAGTTTTGCAAGGCAGGCCCGTATTGCGCTGGTCGCTTCGCGGTCATCCTAATACGGCGCCACCCCTGCAGCATTCGTCTGGGGAGTCGGCCTATTAGTTGTGTCCCTGCTGGCTGGCGCTGGCGTTGATGTTCGTTTGACTATTCCTGAACAGCGATCCCATTTCCGTTGCACCACAACCACAACCTTGACGTCGTCATCTTCTTCTCAGTGAACACCTCGGCTTCAGTCCATGTTGTTTGTTTTACTATCTGTAGATGGGGTTTTCTGTGACTGAAGCTTCGGAAGCCATATCTCTCGCCAAGATGAACGGATAAGCCGTTTTTTGAGGTAGCGGCCATTGCATTGGATGAGACGCAGAGTCGCCTACACAGGCTATGGAAGCGGCGCTGAGAAAGCATTGCGGATTCGGATGAGATTTCATACTGGCAAAAGCGAACTGCCCAAGAGAGCGCGAAAATAGTGGGCGAGAATCGTGTGAGGGCGATCTAACAAAACGACGCAACAGCCATGCGACGCTGGGCATTTGGCAGTTTCTTGCGGTGGACCCCCTCGGTATCAAGTTCCATCTGATCAATGACTCGAGTGGCTCATTTTCAGCTGGCTCTGAGAGGGAAGGAAGGATTCAGGAGGAGGGCTTTGTTCTCTCCAGCGACTAACATTTCCAGCGAGGTGTCAAACCACATTTGCGTAGTAAGAGCCGCACTATGGCACAAGAGCCCTCAACCGGGTCAAATCACGGCCCAAAGTAAAACTGTCTGCCAGCGGAATGGCTCTGCCGCTCTGTATGCCACCCGAATATTACCAGTATGCCTGTAGAAGAGAGTGATCACCACCCTCTCCTCATTAACTCTTAAACTACCATCTCCAGGTGCGTGCCCTTTCCCAAGCTCTTTACTGGCTGCCTTTATCTTCTTATTCTGCCTTGGGGTTCTTCTTTATTGACAGCACCACATCTTCAGCCAGAGAACCTTGCCTCACATCCAACCCGGAAAAACCACCGTTCCGCACCACCCAATCCCCAAGAAAGACTCAACAGCAACTCACTCGACAATCACGCCGAACGAGGACTGCCGCAGAAAGTCATCCACTTTGTTCGTCTGCAGAACTCGCCACTTTGTCGCCGCCTGGTATCTCGCATCATCGTGTCGGTAGTTGATTATCCCTCTTAAACCAGATGCAGCAGGAAGCGACGACTACATGGCTGGGTCCCATAGGAGTCCGGTGCTAAAAGACCAGTGGAGAGGTACGGGCGACGTTGGAGACCAGCGTGGCCGCGAGAGACCTAGTCGGCCTCGGGGCTCTCACCGCGACAGGGGGAGGGATAGATTTCGCGATCAAGACCGTCACCATCACAATCGGCCTAAAGACGACCGACCTGATCGCTCGTCGCGGTCGCCGCCACCGCGTTCTTTCCCCGGTCCCGATAACAAACCTCAGCATCGTGATTTTTCCACTAACGTCTCTTCCACCCGCGCATCATCGGGCCCGTCACACCCGGAAATACGCTCGAGCCAAAATCCAAATCGTCTACACTCCCCTGAACGCACTGGTCAACGCGACCCAAACACACACATGGGGCCGACCGGTAGAGACTACCGCAGAGAGGATTCTCCTTCAGCGCCTCCATCGAAACGACAGAGAACACACAGTCCTCCGCCGAACGGTTTCCAAGGCCGTCCACCTACCCATCCGCGTGGTGCGCCCCCTAGACACGGCTTTGATTTCGATCGGGGGCCACCACACAGCAGAGGGCGAGGAGGACGTCCGCCAGGCCGTGGCCGCCCCGGTCGGAGACCATCGCCTCGTAGGGGAAGGGACCGACGGAAACACGAGAGCGGACCTCGAGATTCGTCAAGGCACAGACATTCTCGGTCTCCTGACTGGGAGGACAAACCGCCCATGCATCCCAAACGACGTTATCATAGCCCTCGTCCTGACGAATCAGATCGGAATCTCTTCCCCCGATCGCCTTCTCGTGTTTCCGCAGGAACTTTAGATTCAAAAACATCAGCACTTTCTCGCCGTGGATCAAAAAGCGACATTGCTATGCAACCCCCTCCCTCGCCCTCGCGACCGAACCTAGACCATGCCACAGAAGGACATGGAGCTCGCATCTCTGAACGAAACCGAGCATCCCGGTCCCCGGACAACTCATATCACGGTTCTACGCGTTCAAGTTCGCCTTATCCTGCTGCGCGCGGCGGGAGAAGCGGGCAGCACTCCTCACAGACCGGCCAGCATAGGTATGTAACTTTTCTGCACTGCCCCAAGTCGTACATGGTTTATGCTAAGAGACGGTCTCAGGTCCAACAATCTCCCCGAACGGGGCTCACCAAGTAATCTCCCCAATAGTCAATCCTCCTCATTTCATCACGCAGCCCCGTCACTTTCTCATCGGGATGGCCAGCCAAGATATCACGAAACCCACCAAGATCGTCGCTCTTCTGGACTTGTTCCTACCGCACCTCTTGCTCATGGCAGAAGTCGTTTCAGCAGCCCTCAGCGAGATACATTGGATACGCGACGTAGAGCAGCGCCTCCGAGTCCCCCACCGCTAGGGCCAGCGGCAGACAATCCTCCGCCGCCACCGCCGCCTACAGAACCTCGATCGCATCGTGAAGGATATCAGAATTTTTCTACTCACCGACCCGCACTTCGGGAGACCCGAGGAGCAGATGAAGGGCAAAGGCATGATTCAAGCGCTGGATCTGGTCAGACAACTCAGCCGGATACGCGTCCGCCAGAGCCTCCTACCGGTCCTAGCAAAGGCGGAAAGATTAGCTTTGCATTCAAGGCGAAAACCGGACCGCCATCGGCTCCAAAGCCTGTGCCTGATTTGGCTCAGCGAATGTTGGCTCGGGAACCGCCCCCGCGAGCAGCTGAACCTCCCCGTAATAAGTTATCATCAGGGCCACCGCCCAGGTTCAAGCCAGAGCCTCGCTTTGACCGCCGCGATCGGGATCGGGATCGTCATCGTGATAGGGACCGTAACAGAGGCAGGAATGATCGACGAGATTACAGAGATCCGCGTGGCCCCCGCGACCCGCGAGATTACCGCGATAGCAGGAGAGACGACAGGCACGTTGATCCTCGTGATAAGCGGAGAAATGACCGGCCGTCAGACGTTCGGCCAGATCGTCGTCATGAGCGCTCCCCCGAACCGGTCAAACGTTCGAAGATCATGCTTCGCCCTAAGCCGCGTCCCACCATATCAGAGGAGTTTGCCAAGTCGGATTCTGTCTATTTCCGGAAGCCTGGAAACGAGTCTGTGATCGGGGCGGGTACGTACGGAAAGGTATTCAAGGCAATCCATGTCTATACACAAAGAAAGGTTGCCTTGAAGAAAATCCGCATGGAAGGTGAGAAGGACGGCTTTCCTGTCACTGCAGTCCGAGAGATCAAATTGCTCCAACACTTGCGCAATCATAATGTCGTCAGCTTGCTGGAGGTCATGGTGGAAAAGAACGAGTGCTTTATGGTCTTTGAATATCTCTCGCACGATCTCACAGGTCTCATCAACCACCCAACCTTTGCCCTCACTGCTGCACACAAGAAGGACCTCGCAAAGCAAATGTTTGAGGGTCTCCATTACCTCCACCATCGAGGCGTCTTACATCGGGACATCAAGGCTGCGAACATTTTAATCAGTAACCAGGGCCAGCTCAAGTATGCTGACTTTGGTTTGGCCCGGTTTTTCTCAAAGAGTCGCCAGCTTGATTATACGAATCGTGTCATCACTATTTGGTACCGGCCTCCAGAGCTCCTCCTAGGCGAAACGCAATACGGACCGGCAGTGGACGTCTGGAGTGCGGCCTGCGTTTATGTCGAGATGTTCACGAAGAAGGCAGTGTTCCCTGGAGAAGGGGGAGAGATCAGTCAGCTCGACAAGCTTTACAATACCTTAGGAACTCCAACGCGCGCCGAGTGGCCAAACATTGTCGAAATGCCTTGGTTTGAGCTCATGCGGCCGACGGAGCGGAAGAAAAGGATATTCGAAGATGTCTATAGGGATATTCTATCCCCAGCTGCATTGGACATGATCTCTCAGGTATTCCGATATGATCCAGCTAAGCGTCCCACAGCCGAAGATATTCTCGCCCATCCTTATTTCCATTCTGAGGAGCCAAGCCCTCAACAGCCATTTGAGTAAGTGCCCAGCAGTACTGCCTTGGTGCATTCATACTAACTATGTCTATAGATTGGAGAACATCCAGGGCGATTGGCATGAGTTCGAGTCCAAGGCGCTTCGGAAAGAAAGGGACAGGGAAGCCCGGCGCGCGGAGTATCAGAAGGATAAGGAGAAGCGGAAAATTCTCGCAGCGCAGGATGAACGAGATTCCAAGCGTATCAAGCCAGATACAAGCGACGGGTTGCCGCCCTCGGCGCCTCCGGCTGAGCAGTAGGCGCTCACCCGGACCTCTCACGGTCTCAGCATTCTCTGTTTCGAGTAATATAATGGTTTTTATGAGCACTTTTGCCGGACATGTCCTGCATTTACCGACTCCTTCCTGTTTACAATACAATTTTAACTTCTTCGACATTACGTTCATATCCCCTGACTCTTTTCAGTCGTCATGCCACGTAAGAAGCATGGCCCTCATGCCGTGCAAGAGAATCAAGGCCCAATAGGTGGTTGTTGTCTACAAAAACAACGTCAGTGAGCGAGTCACAGAACTGAATCGTAGAACAAGGCGAATGTGAGGCAAGTCCCAGTCAGAAAATGCCATGAAACCTCAAGCTCAACCAGCAAGCAGCAACCTGAAAAGTTGTACAAGCGGTTGAGTACATCGGATTACCAGAGTATGTTATATCATACAGTTCATCTTGGAGAAACAGTGCACGGACTAAGGACAGTCAAACGCACCATTAATCAGTCTACTTTGCGCATGCAACACAGCGCAAGCTAGCATTGATCGTTCTAGTTCATGGTATACAGCATTACTCATGAAAATCGAGTGGATGCAAGAGTTGTCCCGTCATACAGGTCATCACCGCATCATGGAGCAGGGGAGCCCTCGTGATGATGGTTTTAGAAGCGGGCTAGTTTTTTCTCGACACACTCATCGGAATCGCTGGTGCAGTGGAAAGGTAACAAATCTGCAGGCAGCGATGATTTGAGTTGGTGGTCTTGGGTTTGTTAAGAGAAAAGAAAAAGGAAAGAAGAAGCGCAGAAAAAGTTGCGAAGAAAAGATACGGCGATGGAGCGGAGCGGCAGAATAATGATGCGGCGAGCAGAGAGCGGGCCGGGCGCTGATTGGTCGCGTGCCACTGGAGCTCGAAGAGAAAATAGAAGCCTCAGGCAAGAAAATCCGAACCTTCGACTTTGCAGTCACGATCAAGTTTCTACTATCCATTATTTCCAAGTTAACTATTAATCCCGCCTCAAAAGTCCTCTTCCCTTCCAAGTCCTCTCTCTCTCTCACCGTTTTCTTGTGATCTATCTATCTCTACATTCTGTCTGACCTCTTATTTCCCGCTGTTTCACCATCACGATTACGATTCTGCCACGATTCTTCTCACTCCCCCTCTCTACGGTCGTCACTCGAAACCGCCGCTCGTCTTCCGCGCTCGTTTCTGTTGCATCATTTGAACTTTTGCATTGCTTAGCGTTGGTCTTGTGTTGATTATATATTTGGCATATCAACGACTGTACGGTTGAACGGTATCGGTTCTTTTTTTTTACTCTTTTCCTCCGATGAGAGCTCCCGCTTGAGCCGTATCAAGCCACCTGCCCGCCATGGAGAACGCAAACCTTTGGACTCGCCGAAACAAGTATGTCCTATTCAATCTTTGCTCGATTAGTCGCATTCATATTCAATTCCGGTCAGCGCTAACCCCGCCGCGCTTTTAGCACCTCCAAGCTCTCTCTGTCCATGACAGGGACCGACAACAAAGAGGGTGGCGCCAGAGTTGACCTCTCCCGCGCATCAAAGCGATTCGGCCCCGACAGCTCCCACGGCCGATCCAACCCCTTCAATGCTCTTTCTCCACTCTCTGCCGGCGTTTCTTCCCCCTCTACAAATGCGTCATCTGCCTTCGGTCTTGGCTCCGGTGCGTTCGCCTCGTTCGGAGCGCCCAAGACTCCCGGGGCCGAACTGAAGACTCCTGGTGAGAGGCGCGATAACCCGACAGACCGGACCGTGGAGGGTCTCAAGTCGAAGCCTTCCGTACCGGCGCTCAAGGAGCACACCCTGCGATCTACCTGGATCATCTGGTACCGCCCCCCCACACCCAAGTACTCCGACTACGAGAAGTCCACGGCACCGCTCGCCTCGATCTCTTCAGTTGAGAGCTTTTGGTCTATATACTCTCATTTGAAGCGGCCTTCGCTCCTCCCTACCGTCTCCGACTATCACATCTTCAAGAAAGGGATCCGTCCAGTATGGGAAGATGAGGCTAATAAAAAGGGAGGAAAGTGGATTGTCAGACTGAAGAAGGGTGTGGCAGACCGGTATTGGGAGGACCTTCTTTTGGCCATGATCGGAGACCAGTTTGCCGAGGCCAGTGATGAAGTTTGCGGTGCTGTTCTTAGCGTGCGAAGTGGCGAAGACGTCTTGGCCGTCTGGACTCGGATCGATGGTGGGCGAAACATTAAGATCAGGTACGTTTATTGCATTCATTATTGGGGTCTAGTGTTTTCTTACTAATGCCATGCAGAGAGACGATCAAGCGGCTGCTCGCTTTCCCCGCAGACACCAACATTGTGTGGAAGAGCCACGACGACAGCATTGCCCAACGCTCTGCTATCGATCAAGCTCGCCAGGAGAAGGCCGCTAACAACCATCATCACCATCACAACCACCACAACCACCATCAGAACCCTCACCATCAATTCGGAGGGGACCGCCGAAGGCCAGCGGCTGACGACGCTGCGGGCGACAAAGGCAAAGGGCCGGCGTCTTGACATGCTTTTGACTAAGTCTCTGTTACGATCGTGTATAGTAAGAAAACACAAAATCATGGTATGATTTGGGCATGGGGCATTGGGGCGAACATTGCGAGTGATTTTGGCTTGGGGTTCTCTGCTATCGTTCTTGGATCTTGCGCTATTGCTTGTTGTCTCATTGTTGTCTCATCTTTAGGGTTTCCTAGGTGTCTACCCTACTACATGCGGCGCACCTGGAAGGCGTGGACCTAATAGGTGATGCTCGATACTCTCACAAATAGAAGCAACGCCTTCGAATGTTCATTCCGTTAATAATGACTCCTTGTAACCAATCCATCTGACTTGGTTGCTTGGTATGTGCTAAGCATAATTCAGACAATTTCTCCCCGACGACCTGAGCCCGAAACTGTCTTACTTATGATGTCTTACTATACGAGCCCCAGAACCTTAGTAGATAGGCGCAGATCATACTTTCCTGCGGGCAGAAAGTAGCCTGACCGCCTTCGTAGATAGGTATCCGTGGGCGTTGCACCTCATTCTACACCTCGGCCATGTGTTGTGTGTGAATAATAAGTCAAGATGAAGGCCGCGCAATGAAATTCTCAGTGAATACATGCAATTACTCAAGTCAATACCAAGCCTACTCTTTTCCCGCCCTTCCTCGCTTTCCCAAGAGTCTCATCCTCCTCCCAACCCTCCTCCGTCATCCAACACGGCCTCCGATCATCCTGTGAGGAATGCCCTCGCACCCGCACCCGATCTCAAACGCCCGCAAAACACTCCGTTTGACTTGTCAACCCACCAAAGCGTAAGGGAACACTTGCACAATTCTCACGTTTGCCCCTCTGTTTCACTTGGGCACTGTTATACCATCGCATCCTTTCTCTTCCTCGTACTTTGCTCCGAACCCACTTTCTAGTACTCCGTACCCTTATCGCGATCCGCCCGCCGGTACTTGATTTTCTTCTCCGAGCCTGAGGGGTGCTCCGCTAACACCGCCATATAGACCCCTCATAGCTATGCAAAGAGCTTCAGATCGGACCCGGAGCCTGAATCTGCATCTCGATTATTTCGCAAATCCATTCCTCGCCCAGGATTAGGGATGCCTAGGACGTGAGTAGGTCTTGCGATAATAGATTGGCGCAACGTTGACAAATGGCGTGCAGAAGCCAGGATAGGGATCCAATGCGCGAAAATCCCTCTTCGACCGTGGCGGACGAAACGAGACTCTTTGGCGGCAACAATGTGTACGTGTCCCCAGTCTTCAGAATACAGAGAGCCGGTGTTAATAGGATCCGTTTCGTATCAGACGAGACCCTAATGCGGTGAGGATAAAACCAGGGCAGACCTTTAGTTTAAGACCTGTCAATACATTAGCAAGGGGTGTGAGATCTAGCGGACCGGTACGCGCAAATGGCAAGGAAAAGAATGGAAAGGGATCGTTCTTCACCAGCCAGGCTCGCTCGACTCGTTCTGCAGACGCTCCGGAGAGGTCGTCGAAACGCCGACGGATTGAAGGTCCAGAGGAAAGACAAGACTTGATTACGATCTCTGATGACGACGCACCAGGACCTTCATCTGCAAGGATATCGCCTGTCACTACTCGCTCGAACGTCAAATCTCCTACACCGAGTCAGCACTCAAGCAACGTGAAAGGGCGGCGGAATTCCAGTAGCAGTCATAAGTCGGAATATCGGGAGGCTGACAGGGAGACGAGGGTCACCAGGCCTAGCCCTAAGAAGAAAATCAGTTTCGCCGACCGTTACTCGTCCCCCGAGCTTAGTTTTACCATTGATGCTGCCAACCAGAGGCGAAGAGAATCTGTCTTGCCGAGCGGAGATTTCGATAAAGCCTCAAGAAAAGTACCAGCACAAGGGTCCATTATGAGCGTTGAGATACCGAAGAAGCTCTCAGTGCCTAACCCTGCTGAAACTCCTCCGCCACGTCACGCCGGGAAATCGCGCGCCTCATTGTCAAGAGATAGCCCGGATGAGTTACAAGGCGATGTGACAGTTGGACCTATCCCTTTGACTCTGAACAGGCCTATAAGAGACTCGCAGAGCGAACCCTTGCCCTCGGACATTCGCCCCGCCGTCTTTACTTCTCAGGCAAAGTCTAAGTCCAGGAATAAGAAAGCAAAGGCTAAGAAGGGCTTACTAGCTCCGCAAAATTTCAAGATCATCTATTACCGTGGCGGCGGCATCTTAGCGGGCGATTTAGGACATAAACACGGTTTGCTTACCGTGAAGCCTGACAGCGACGAACCGGGCGAGATTACCACAGTTGCTGGCCCTGGAATTATCCATTCGATTCCTCTACGGAAAATCTTAAAGGTCGTGGTGGGCGAATCGCCCAGCCGAAAAGTTCGGGCTGAGTTGTCTAAATCAGGGGTAGATGATACCAAAATCGACATTGAATTGTCCTCATCAGACCAAAAGAACCAACTTTGCTCCTTCCTAAGCGAGCTCAAGGTTGAACTGCAAGAAAAGAAAGGGTGAGTTCCCTCAACTTCCTTCTGCATAGATACATGTCAGGTGCTTACATTTCTATCGGTGAAGGGATCATCTAGATGGTGCATTCAGGAAAAGCGCCCGAGAACATCAAAAATCTTCTAACGGCATCAAACGACCGCTTGGTCTGCTCGACTTTGCGGAAGAGACGCCCAAGCCGCCTGCAGGTTCGACAACTAAGAGAAAAAGGCTTTCGGATCAGCTTCAAGATAAGAACGAAGACATTGCTGCGCAGCGGAGTCCGGACACCGCTCTCGGGAGGCGTACCAGCCCCTCGCCTCCTGCTACAAACGGCGAAACTTCTGCCTCTAATCGCGCTTCAACTCCTCTCTCTGGCCCGCAGCCCAGCGTAGGCGTTGAGATTCCCGTTAAGAAATTCTATACCAATTTGCAGGCGCCTGCTCGTTCTACGAGATCCATGTCGCGACAAACACCGACTACTCTGATTTGGTAAGTTTCCTTTGCTTTTAAGGAGAACCATGGTTGACGAACGGCGTTCTAGTGACGATGATGACGACGGTCATGAAGAAAAACAGATATCAAACTCCAACCTAGATGTGGATCCGAAATGGTACGAGTATGCTCTACGCCTATTTTCGTGCAACCATGCTAATTACGTAGGACTCTCATGTACCCGCGATCTGGAAAGAAAAGGGCAGGAGTGGATGGCCTGGATCTGAAGAGACTTGAACCCGACGAATACCTCAATGACAACCTCATTGGCTTCTACATACGCTTCCTCGAAGATCATCTTCAGCGGTGCAACCCGGAAGCAGCAAAGCGGGTTTATTTTTTTAACTCGTACTTCTACGAAGCGCTCACCAAGAACAGCAAACGCAAGGGCAATATCAACTACGAGAACGTCGAGAAATGGACTCGGAACGTTGACATCTTCAGCCATGACTATCTGGTCGTACCAATCAACGAAAGTCATCACTGGTATCTTGCCATCATATGCAACTTGCCGTATCTAGAGGGTATCAAGACAGAAGAGAAACCATCGACATCTGACTCGCCGGGAGAAGTTGAGGAAGTGCGAGAGACACCAGAACCTCAATCTGAGGAGGGAGCATCTGCAGACCCGCAGTCCATCAAAGAGGAGTCGGCTAGGCAGTCTCTGGCTTCCATGAGCCTTTTTGAAACGCAAGAGTCGCAACCGGATGGATCAAAGTCAGGTGAAGATGAATGGCCTGAGTGCGAGGATTACCCAGGTGTAGCCCGTGCGAAGTTGGCTGACTGTTCGAGTCAAGTCCTATCTGACTCTCAGAACGAATCCGGGCAAGCTGGGACGTCCAAGCAGCCGCGCAAATCCAAGAAAAAGCAGTCATTCGGGCAGAAGTATCATTCCTGCCAGCCAATTATCATTACTTTTGATTCATTGAATGTAGGTCGCTCACCGACCATCACCACTTTCCGCGAATATCTATTCGCGGAAGCCAAGTCCAAACGGGACATCGAAATCGACAAATCCCTGATTAAGGGGATGAGCGCAAAGGAGATTCCTCTCCAGCCGAACTTTTCCGATTGTGGCCTCTATCTCCTCGCCTACCTTGAGAAATTCGCTCAGAATCCCGATGAATTCGTGCGGAAGCTCCTCCGAAGGGAGATGCGCGCTCAAGAAGACTGGCCTCCGCTGAAGTCCGGTCTTTTACGTACTCGTCTGCATGGATTCTTGGAGCTGCTATACACTGAGCAAAAGCAGCTCACTGAAGGGAAATTGGACGAGGACGCGCTGATGGTAAACCAGCAACCAATTTCGTACCTACTCGGTCCACCAAGCACAGACGACAAGGAGGTAGGTGAAGAGAAAAAGAACCCGCAGGTCCAAGTACAAGTCGGTCGCTCGCCAACGCCCAGAGCGAAGTCGAAGACCCCCGTCCGGAGTCGTGAGCCCTCAGCCCAGCGCGCCAGTCCGAAGCCTGAGACTAGCCATGACATGAACCCTACTGAATTTGAAACGCAAGGATCGGTGCAGTACATTGGTCAGACTTCTGGCTCGCAACCCAAATCACCTAAATTGGAGGCACAGAATCGGCCGACCAAAGGCGTGGTCGTTGAAGTACCAGATAGTCAAGATCGGGTTCAGGCGAACGCTCCACCAACTGCCGCGCTATCAACCAAATCTCGTTCTCTTGAACCGCGTAGGCAGCGCGCAGACACTGTCGCGGTGTACATCGATGACACCGATGCTGTAGAGGAATCCGCTCCGCATAAACAAAAGAAGGGTCGACGAAGAGCTGAGGAACCACAAGTTCTGGAGACGCCACCAGGGTCTCCTAATGCCTGGTAAACATTCCGACGTTGACGCGCTTGAAGGGTGGGCAGTGATTTCGATCATTTTTTTGTCTCATATAACATCCTCCCTGCATAACCGCATTTTTATATTTCCTAGACTTAGAGATCTACTTTTCAGGCGTTCGGATGGTTGGCATATTTCCTGGAGCATGAGATACCAAGCATCACATCGCATATTGCATTTTACCAACACAGCATGAATACTCAATACCCGTGGACGCTTGTTTGCATACTAGTACTTGTACATGTTCTTTTTGTCAGAGTGCAGAGCATCATTTATCCACTATCAAAACCTGTATGAATCTATATGGCCCGGCCCTGCCAAGTCCAGCAAACACCTCACACCAGCAGGTAGGTAAACACACATCACCACTCACTCTCATCCGCAGCAACCCACCACGCCATCTTATCCCTCTTGAAAGCCTCAAAATCCCACTCCGCATCCTCCAGCATCCCCCTCCCAGCAATCCACACATACGTCTCCGCCTCAACCTCCTCGCCCTCATCCGCAAACTCCGCCCCGGCAGCCTCCAGCACATCCTTCAAATGCCTGTCCCTGTCTATGTCCGCACTCGAACCCTCGACACCGTTCCCATTTCCAGCCCCGTCCGCACGCTCCTCATCCTCCGCGAGCGCCTCCCGCAGTATCCGCACAGAGACCTTCTCCCGCCTATACTCAGAGCCCTCGAATATATCCAGCCTGTGGATATCGCCGTCTGTTAGGCCTGAGACGACGGTGCCGAGGACGCTCGCACCTGCGGCTGCCTTTATCCCTGGGTCCTTGGTTGTTTCGGAATCTAGTGTTTGCGTATGCGCTTCCTCACGTATGATTCCTGGGTAGTCGGCCCCTCGTACACGATGTCTTCTGTACCCGTGTAGGACTGCGGGACGGAAGCGGAGAAGGTCCCTTTGCCATTGTTGGGGTGTTGGCGAGCCATGGATTACTCGGTGTAGGATTTGGGGGGCCATTAACGTTCCTGCTCTGTTGTTAGTATCAATCTAGCTCTCGGACGCCAGCAAGATGGATGTTTAGAAATATTGTGGGGTGCAAGTGCAGATATATATTGCTGCGGATCTGGGAGATGTTTAGAGAGGTGGCATGGTACCGTAGAAGAACAGGACGTGGTCACCCATCTTGAAGTCTCTCGAGTGATCGCCTGTGCTAGAAGAACTGGGATGATGTGAGAAGGATTGCCGAATTACGACTTGGAGATATGTACTCCGTAAGTATAGCGCGGGGTTAGCTAAGGTGGAGAACGGAGCTATCTCCAACATTTGAGGTGTTGGGAAGCTAGGTGCGCGCAAGGTACAATGACTGGAACGTAACTGATATACTTGATAGAGCCTTAGATTCCCAGATCGCTCATTCAATCATAAGCAACTCGAGGTTATAGAACTATACATACTTCCATTCTCAACCCCACTGTAGAAGCCATGTTTATCTTATCGATAAGAAAGCTTATCAGTATCACCGCCCCCAAATTCTCCGGACTGGTCGCCGCCCGGGGACATGTGGCTTTATCCGCATCTCATCATCCCTCTAGTCTGACAGCCAACTCTCCAACAGTTGAGGGGAATTAACGAAGCAGGATGCACTCAGCACTTAACCGCGCTCAAGCGGTCTTTGGATTCTTCACGACAGTTGCGCTCTTCGTCGCGGGTTTCGCTGCCCTCTCGGTCCTCCTGTTCCCGACGGATAATGTCACCGCGGAGGTGTCATTGAAAGATGTCAAAGTGTACGCTCTCTCCATCGCTAACCTAACTACTAATTTTACTGGAGCCATCGCTAACCTAACTACTATTTCGACAGAATCAAAGGCCGACCGCATTACTACTCCACCAAGAAAGAAGAGTACGCGCAGATGAGGTTCGACTTGGATGCTGGTACGCCCTCCATACCTTCTTGCCAATTGCAACCCACGATGCGGAGCTAACATTATGAGAACAGACCTCTCCCCTCTCTTCAACTGGAACACGAAGCAGCTCTTCGTCTACGTCTACGCAACCTACTCGTCCTCTGACAAAACCTCCGAAACCTCCCTGACTCCGCAATCCCAAGCCATAATCTGGGATTCGATTATCGAGGCCCCCGAATCGCCTTACTCGTTCGCCAACCTGCGCGAGCGGTTCTTCCCCAGCAAGAGCAAGTCAGTGTCATCGCGCAAGCGCTCTTCGTCCACGAACAAGAAGACTGGTAGTAGTAGCAGCAAGAAGGAAGTTACCCCCGGCGTCATCCGTCTCCGCGATCAGAAGAGCAAGTACCAGATCAGCGATATCACGGGGAGGATGGCGGAGCGCACGAATGTCACGCTGAGCGTTGGGTGGAATGTGCAGCCGTGGGTTGGCGCGCTGTGGTGGGCTCCTGGGACTGGGGCTGTGCCTAGGACGGAGGGGAATACGGGAACGTCGAAGGCATTTGATTTGCCCGCGTTGAAGGGGTCAAAGCCGAAGACTGAAGGGCAGAAGACGGCTGCGGTTTAGGTAGGGAATCCAGGATAAATATGATTGAATGGAATACGCTTGTAATTACTGCTTCTCCATCCATGAGTCGTATTATAGATAGTCTATACTATCCAACATGCCAGAAAAAAGAGGCAAGGACGCCAGATACCCGAAAACAAACATCTGTAAAACCAACCAAAGCACTAATATGCGAAGCGCAACAGTCAAGGGCGCAAACAAAACTGCTTTGGACAAACTCAGTCCAATTCGAGCAGCTCAGGGAATCGACCCGTAATTCGGCTGTCCTCCCCGCTGAATGCGATCTGAGTAGACGCCCGGTGCCGGATCCGCCATCACGGCCTCGCGATTCTTGTAGTAGACATATTCCAGGTAGAAAGCGTGAATGTGACCGGGGAGGTAGCTGAACAGACTATTAGCTCAATGCGCAGAATGAAGAGGAGACAGTGATGAACCCCAAGATAGTAAGCATGATATTGATGAGGAAGTCGGCGCTGCAGCCTGAGATGAGGAACACGCCTAGGGGCGGTACTATTGGGCCTAGTCAGTAACCAATCGCAGGGGAATAATTCATTTAGTACATACTGAAGAAAGTAAGGATGATCAAGCAGAGCATAGAAGCCGATCCGGCCATGTTGATCAAGTTGATGCGACTTATGCGTGAGCGGCTCGTTCAGCACGTTCGTTTGTATCTGAGTATGTTCCGAGGAAGCTCAGGAAGAGAATAGTGAAGAGAAGGATGAAGATGTAGACGGGAATATAGTCATCGTGGTCGGAGTTGATGCGTTTCATTTTACGAGGCGGCTGCAGGCGAAACGACGTCACCGGACCAGGATGGATTGGCGGGGAGTTGGTGGTGAGAACGGACTAAGAATTTGATAGTCACACAGAATCTCTAACGGATGGTATTCTCTAGGGTGGTATTGATAGAGCGATGACAGCGAAACGCTGGCGGCGATTTGATTAGTTGACGTCATTCCGCAAAACGCCGATAGGGTCATAGGGCTGGCTAGACAGCATGATAAACCACAACCGTGGTACAAAGTACGTGCCGAGGCTGAGATATCCCCGATAAGAAGTTCCTGAAATTTGGTATATAGATATACGCCGGACGATACGTTGCTTAGTATGCCAGTGAGATGGGGTCCATCACACGGCATCAATTGCTGCTCTCGTCGTGACCTGCTCGTTCTTGTTGCCGAGCTTCGATATCTGGAGGAATGCATCCACGCCGTAGCCCTCCAAGCTGTGCAACTCCAGGCTGCCTGCCCAGTACTCCGCATAGACTCTGCTCATTGGCAGTCCAATTCCGAGTCGAAGGTCTGGCAGTCGCGAAGTCAGGGTGTCGAGTGAGCTCTCGCGGAACGTCTCTTTATCCGCGTGCTTTATCTCGCTGGAGACCGATAGCTCCTGTAATGTGGCCGCCATAGCTGGGACCTGCCCTAAGTTTTCGAGTCGTACTTTGCTGTGGGGTCCCTTGGTGAAAGACCACAAGTAAGGCAGAATCTCTCGAGCTATTCCTCCTCCTTGATCAGAAAAGCGCATAATAACATGTTGAGGCGCTTCACAGATCAAAACCTCAATAGGCGGTGGAGTCTGTTGCAGGGTCTGATACCTCTCACTGACCGCCTGGATTGAATTACGCAGGAGTTCGCCAATTATGTACTCCAAGTGACTGAGCATGTACGGAAATGTGGCGTCCAGGTGCCCCTGGACTGATATCTCGGGAATCTTGTCTGATCCAGAGCTCTGCCGAATCATGTCTTGTACAAGCTTGCCGCAGCGCTCTACGACCTCTTTGGCGTTGCACTTGAGGAATACCTCACCAACAAAATCGGCGTTTAGATCCGTTCGGTCTTGCGATCCCGGAAAGTGCCACGGCGAGTTGAACGTTTCCGTCAATGCCAGATGTTGTTCCGCAATGACTCGACGCGAGATTCTCTGTGCATGGTTAGACCGGGCTTATCGACTGCATGAGATGCCTTACCGCCCTGAGCAAAGTGTTCATAAACCGGTCCATCGCATCTGCCGGCAGAAGCCCACGACATTCCAGCACTCCCATGGCTAGCCTTGGTATCACAACCAGGTGCTCTTTGAGCGTCTTCCGTAGGATGTCACAGAATCGATCATTGTCGTCGAGTGATCGTATCTCGGGGACCGTGCGGAACCTCTCAAAAGCTTTATAATATAGTTCGTATACCAGCGAGAAGTGAGGGTTAGCGACCACAACGTACGGCAGCTTCTGTATTTCCCGGAGACGGTGTGCGAGTCTGCAAGGACAATTGTTAGCAGAAACTAAGCCGGCAGATTTTACTTAACGGACCTAGTCGGAAGTTCGGTGCGCACATAATTGGCAGAGCTTATAAGTCTTGACTCTGTCAAGGTTCTCCCAAAGAAAGTAAGCTGTCTTAGACTGATAGGTCGGATCTGACGTTCAACATATCTATGGCCATTAGCAATGATGACCTTGAGGGTCTGAGACATCTTACTCGTCCAAGGCTGAGACAGGTCTCCACGGTGGAGGTTTGTGTACAAAGGTCTCCGAGTGCAAGGTTCGTATTGAGAGAGGAGCTCTCTGATTCTGGAGGGTGCGCCAGCATTGAGCTGGACAACTCCGCAGCATCTCGAGCGGAATATGTCAACGACACTTCATGGATTGGTCGGGGGTGCTCCGGGATGAGTAATATCTCGAGGAGCCAAAGGGGAGTCTAGGATCGTATGATGAATCTCGTACATGACTCCCTGGTGATTGTTGAGTGATTGTTGCTGCTCGCATGATGCCTGAACGCGGGCGGAGTCAAGGCAATTCCCTGGGCGGTGAGAGCTCTGACTTTTGACATGTGACCGTCCTATCATGGATCTCTACAATCAGCTTTCTTACACGGCTTTTGTAGGGAATATCGTTTTGGACATCTTAAATATACGGAGAAGAAGAAGCTTGGCTTGGATCAACAAGAGATTGGATTTTGAGATATAGCGCAGCTGTCAGCCCTAACTATTATCAAGCAACTGGTTGTATAGTTATGTTCGATTAGTGTTCACAAGTGCCAAGGACCAAAATATTATGATATCACTGTGCGCTGCCCTGGAATTGAATTTTGACTCTTCGTCCGAACGAACATAGGTATCAGAAGCTGCACCTAAAGGTAGACCATAATATAGAGGAGAAGAGCATGCACTGGGTCATCTTAGCATCAAGCAGTAAAGCGTCCTTGCCCTCCCCTTGCGGCCTTGCTCTGCAGCAGTGCCGGCCTGGCTGTCTTAATAATCCCACTCTGTGTCCCGCAAGCTGCATTATCGGCTATCATTGGTGTCTTCGAGAGAACGACTCCGCCACAGGCTTCAACTCCCTTTGACGGAACCTGGAATAATATCTGGTTCTGACTTTGCATCTCCGCTCTCTCACTCTGACCTTTTCGTTTCAGGTGGTGGATAGATCAATCTTTATTTTGTCTTAGATAACCGTCCTCTTTGGCCCAAATCTCGAGCAGCGAACTTTTGTAGTTCGAGTGCTCGAGCGCACTTTCCTTCCTTCATGGACAACGTGAGTTCTCGCCAGTTTTCTCGCTACAGCAGTAGCGGAGTTTAGTACTCAGCCAGGAAGCCTTCGCTAACATGTCTCTCGAGCCCGTTAAGGTCGCAGATAGTGAAATGTTGGTTGATGAGTACGAACAGTTCCAACATGATAGGACCGATGATGTCGTTGTCTCGCAATCCGGCTCCGAGGAGCCAGACGCAGAACCCTCCGCGGATGACTGTAAGGGCCTCCCCACAACACCTCCCTCGTCGCCGGCGATCATACATTTATTTTGTCAAATCATCGGGCTGCTCCGGTTGATCCCCGCAGCAGTTACCTGCCAGCGACCGCCCTTGAATGCGCTCAATTGGTCTACAAGAATGTGCTCTAAGATTTGTTCGTTTTGCAGTCCCGGCTATGATGGCTCGCGTCCTCCCGAAAGACCCAGATCTCGAAACCGCAGACGAAACTTGGAATACATGGTCAATCAAGAACTGGCGGAAACTGGACAAGAAGGAGCATGGGCCTATCTTCCAGTGTGGAGGATTCCCATGGTGAGTGGAAATGGGCGCATTGCTGTTCGGACAGCATGCTCACAGCTATCGCAGGCGAATTCTTTTCTTTCCTTACGGAAACCACGTCGAACATGCTTCCTTCTACCTAGAGCACGCATGGGGCGAAGAGGTCCCAGAGAATTGGTACGCCTGCGTACAATTCGCACTGGTTCTATGGAATCCGAACGACCCAACGATTCAAATAACCCACAGTGAGTTGTCTCTTACCAGTGCAGAAATGCTTCGCTAACTGCGATATAGCTGCGACTCATAGATTCAACCAAGACGAGGGTGACTGGGGTTTCACGCGATTCGCCGAGCTGCGCAGACTATTCCATCTGCAATTTGAGGGGCGCGGTGTCCCTCTTGTTCAGAATGACGAGGCTAATGTTACCGCTTACGTGCGTGTTGTCAAAGATCCCACGGGTGTTTTATGGCACAGTTTTCAGAAGTAAGATTCCACAATCCTGTATTATGGCTTTGCTGACGATATGTAGCTACGACTCCAAGAAAGAAACGGGCATGGTCGGATTGAAGAACCAGGGAGCGACGTGCTATCTCAACTCACTTTTGCAATCATTATATTTCACGAATGCCTTCCGAAAGGCCGTTTATCAAATCCCCACGGAGGATGAGGCATCGAGAGAAAACAGTGCATGGACCCTGCAGAGGTTGTTCAATAACCTCCAAACCAGCGAATTGTCTGTTTCGACGACAGAGCTTACGGCATCGTTTGGTTGGGAGTCGAGGCAGATTTTCGAACAGCAAGACGTTCAAGAATTGTCTCGAAAGCTGATGGAGAGATTAGAGGAGAAGATGAAAGGAACTCCGGCAGAGAAGGCACTTCCTGAATTGTTTGTCGGGAAATCAAAAACATATATCTCTTGCGTTAATGTTCCATACGAGTCATCCCGGATAGAAGACTTCTGGGATATCCAGCTCAACGTCAGAAACAACAAGACTCTTGACGACAGTTTCCGGGACTATATTCAGGTGGAAAGGCTAGAAGGAGACAACAAATACGATGCGGGCGCACCATACGGCTTGCAAGATGCCGATAAGGGTGAAATATTCGAGAGCTTCCCTCCTGTGCTGCATTTACACCTGAAGCGGTTTGAATACGACATTCACCGAGATGCCATGATGAAGATCAATGATCGTCATGCATTCCCGATGGAGTTCGATGCCGCTCCGTATCTATCAAAGGATGCCGACAAATCTGAGTCGTGGACCTACCAACTACACGGTGTCTTGGTCCATAGCGGTGATCTGAATGCGGGTCACTACTTTGCTTTCTTGAAGCCCACTCGAGACGGATTCTGGTACCGCTTTGACGACGACCGCGTGACCCGAGCGACAGATAAGGAAGTCCTAGAAGAAAACTATGGTGGCGAATATGAATTACCGAACGGTGCAGTCGGAGTGAGACAGCCATACACCCGGGGACTGTCAACCAAACGATCGACGAATGCGTACATGTTGGTGTACGTCCGCAAGTCAAAACTGGATGAAGTTCTCCTTCCCATAACGCAGGATGATGTGCCGTCTCACATTGGTAGGTTCACTCGTATACTCTGAATGATCGTTAGTTAATGTGTTTCTAGAAAAACGGCTTGTCGAGGAGCGTGCCGACATAGCGCGCAGGAGAAAGGAGAGAGAAGAGGCTCACTTGTACACCACGGTTTCGGTAATATCTGATGAGACTTTCAGATGTCATCAAGGCTTTGATCTGACTAGCTTTGACCGGCCGCTTGTTCAAGAGGCGCTTCCGAAGGAGTATAGGATTTTGAAGACCACGAAGGTTGGCGAATTTGCGGAACTGATCGCACAGGAGAAAAAGCTCAACCCACTCCAGCTTCGATTCTGGGTCATGGTCAATCGCCAGAACAAGACAATGCGCCCTGATCAAGTCATTATGGACACAGGAATGACAGTGGACGAAGCATATAGCAAATATGCCACCAAGGGCAACATGTTCAAAGTATGGCTGGAGGTTGCGCAACCGTCCCCCGATGGGACAGTCTCTTTCCCGGATCCTGCTACGCACGTGCTTGTTTTTTTGAAGAGTTTTGATGTACCAACACAGACCCTGACTGGAGTTGGCGCGGTGTACGTGCGCAAGAACCAGAAGGTTGGAGAGCTGGCGTCTACAATACTCGCGCTGATGAACTGGCCAGCTGGCACGGATCTTCTCCTTTACGAGGAGATCAAGCCCACCATGATCGATCTCATGAAGCCCAAGCAAACGTTCCAGCAATCGGAAATCCAGGATGGTGACATTATCACATTCCAGAAGGTCGTCAAGGAATCAGAATTGCCTCCGAACGCAATCTACCAGGATGCCAAACAATACTACGATTATCTTGTTAACCGGGTCACTATCAATTTCGGCCCCGTCAAGTCGGACGGAAACGACACTTTCAATCTCGTACTTAGCAAAAAGATGACCTATGATCAGATTGCGAAGAAGGTCGGCGAGTACCTAGGTGTGGAGCATACGCACTTGCGGTTTTCAGCGATCATGCATAGTAATGGGCGAGCCAAAGGATACATCAAACGGAACCCTAATCAAAACGCCCAGACTCTGTGGAGCATGTTAGGCGGGCAGTTGCCTGGCTATGGTGCCAGTATGATCCGGCCAGACGCTATGTACTATGAGGTGTTGGAAACAAGCTTGAGCGATTTCGAGTCAAAGGTCTGCCTCCGCCTGACATGGCTTTCCGAGGGCATCACTAAAGAGGTAAGTTCTTTTCAAGCCATTGGATATGGATGAGGACTGACGGATATAGCAAACCGTGGAGGTTCTGGTGCCCCGAGATGGGACGATTCAAGACGTTCTCGCTGGCTTGCAGAAGAAGGCAAATCTGGACGACGACACTATCAGCAAAGCGCGCGTTTATGAGGTTCATAATTTCAGGATCTATAAGGAGTTCGCGCCAGAAGCCAAATTTGGTGGCTCCAGTGACTTTGTGTCACTGTACGCGGAAAGAGTGCCTGATGAGGAGTTGGAGCTGGAGAGTGGCGCGCGGGTCATCAACGCATTCAACTTTGACAAGGAAACCAACAAGCCACACGGCGTGCCTTTCAAGTTTGTCATGAAACCGGTATGTGTTCAGATGATTCTTACAGTGCATCTGCTGACTCCAGCAGGGTGAGATCTTCAAAGAGACCAAGGAACGGCTCTCGAAGCGGACAGGCCTGAAGGGCAAGCGATTAGAGAAGATCAAGTTTGCTGTGGTTCCCCGCCAGCTTTACTCAACACCGCACTATCTTCAAGATGGTAAGTCTCTTATGCCGCCTTTGGTATTGTCGCTAACCTTTCCAGACGACATACTGGCAGATATAATTGGTGACTCCGATGACATGCTGGGCCTGGACCACCCGAGCAAGAAACAGAGCTTTTGGAACAAGAGCGAGTCCTTTTTCATCAGATAGCCGGATATGATGATAAATAAAAACCCGATCATATCGCACGGCTCGATAATTTTGCAGCTGTATCAGTGTCTATATGTTGAGGGCGACGCATAATTATTCTTAGGGTGTAGACGGCTGCTTTCTTCTGCATTGATTATGTTTCAAATCAGGGGGTTACATATTTGCCGATACGTATACTAAAGCGATAGTACCTACCAATGGATGTTCATTCTCATCGGGCTTTGGGATAGTTTGGTAGTCATAGTCCGTAGTAGCCCTGGAGTGGCAGGGATCTACGGAGATATGACAGCCCGCGGAGAAGATGCAAACAGGCCAAACAGCACAACAACAGCTGGCCAGAACTTGACCCAACAATTCGATCGCGCTCCAACCAGCCCGCGGAGAACAACATCGAGCTCGGCCATCAATTCTCCAAAATGCGATTCACAGCCCTGGTACTCGGTCTCTTGGCCTACCTGGTGTCCTCCGTCACCGCAACCGCCCTCACCTACCGACTTGAGGCCAACGAGAAGGCCTGCTTCTACAAGTTCGTCGAGCAACGGAACACCAAAGTCGCATTTTACTTCGCTGTTAGTTCACGGAACCGTTATTTCGCACAATTGATAAATGTTGATTATGGGACATTTTTAGGTCCAATCCGGTGGCTCCTTCGATGTCGACTACGCTGTCGTTGGTCCCGGCGAGAAGCCCGTCCTGGACGGCACGAAGGAGCGCCAGGGCGACTTCGTCTTTACAGCCCAGAGCGTAGGCGAGTACCGGTTCTGCTTCAACAACGAGATGTCCACGTTCGCCGAGAAGATGGTTGACTTTGAGATCGCTGTACGCTCCACTTTCCCCCTTCCGTACCCCATTCTTGCAGAAGGCTGATTGAATACGTTTCCAGCTCGAGAACGAATCCCGCGCCGAGCTCCCCTCCCGCCAGGGCGCGAACCCCGAACAAGCCTCCGCAATCGAAGAGTCCATCTTCAAGCTTTCCGCCCAATTGTCCACCATCTCCCGTAACCAGAAGTACTTCCGGACGCGCGAGAACCGCAACTTTAGTACGGTGCGGTCAACGGAGCGCCGGATCTGGAACTTCAGTGTTATCGAGGGCCTGATGATGGTCTCGATGGCGGGACTGCAGGTTTTCATTGTTCGGTTCTTTTTCCAGGGCGCTAGGAAGGGTACGTATTCGAATTTCCCGGTTGGCCTGGTGGAATTGACAACGGAGGAGCTAACGTGCATTTTCAGGTTACGTGTGATGAGCGAGGACGACCTATAGTATATGATATGATTCCTGAACTGAATTGTGGCGTTTTCGTTGCGGTGCGTTGCGTCTGACTCTGCGTGCGTCTGTATCTGTATTCACGAAGCTTTCCTCTTGTGTCTATTAGAATCAATCATACTGCATCTCTGCATAAGTCTTGCTCTCCTTTATCCGGACAGGCTTGTCCGTCAATTACAAACCACATCATCGCTGCCGAACTTTTTAGACTTTTATGGTATTGTTGACATGGAAACGCTGACTCTGGAAGTGAAGGAATCGGAATGGGGATGAGCATAGGATAAAGAACGATTTCATTGATGCAGAGCCAGATGTGCTGGACTCAGCATTGCTGGTGACGAGCCCAGGTAAGACCTGCGCTAGCTAATATTTTGAAAGAGCAAGCAGCGTAATTCTACCGCCCCTCATTATCAGCGTCTAGTATATGATAATTATTCAATTGATATTTCTTGATCTAGATGGTCCCCTTCCTTGCGATGATGCCGCTGGCCTCCAGCAATGACGGCGGATCTGCTGAAGATTGTCTATGGCCTCCGGCATCCTCGAGCACCGCAATTGACCAACAATTTGGCTAAGTCAGTTCTCCCCATACTGTTGGTTGTAAATTTGCGCTCCCAAATAAAGACAGGTCCGTTTGTCGATTCCGCATACTCACACCCGGCAAGGTGAGTCGCTGCGACATCTTTCAAAGTGCGCCAATCTCCATTTACTCTCATCTGAATGACATGCCGTTCGCTCGTTATGTTCAAAACTAATGATATCGTACAGGTATATTAAATACAAAGTTCCTTCGTACACCTGACTTCTTGCAGACAGCATGACAAAGCTCGACCCGACTTAGACTCAACTTCGGCTTTTAGCCCCAGCCTCAAGGTCAAGATCAGTGACCGGTGTTTTAGGCTCAGATCCTTCCTCAGCAGCAGCAGCAACAGATTCGTTCTTTCTAGCAGCCCGCTCACCCATCTGCCTAACAAAAGCATCTGACTCGGCCGCAAACTGGCACCTCTTCCGAATCGCTGGACCATACTTTATGAAAAGAAGAGGGAGCGGGACGCAAGCAAGCGCCAAAAAAGCGGGGACACTTGATGCCCACCGGGTCCCGAGTTCATTGTACATCTGCGTCGTGAATAGAGGGAATGCAGCCCCAAACAGACTTCTCAGGACGGAATTCGCTGCGAGCACGGACGCCGCGTAGACGGTGTACGAGTCAACGAGGTAGTTCATGACGGAAAGGAAGACGAGCACGATTCCGAAGCCGAAGGGGACGATGGCGATGATAGGCACGATCCAGTGGATACTGGAGGGCGATGTTGTCCATGCAAACCAAAACAGACTGATGGGAATGGCGACGCTGCCAACAAAGCAGGGAGGTAACCGTGCTTCTGGAGGTGCGAAGCCACCGTGTCGCTGTTGTACGCGGATATAGCGCTTGTTGTCGAGGAGATTGTAGGCAATTGCCCCGAACATTCCAATCATCACGCCGAGGAAGGGCAGGCCTGCGAGTCCTAAGTTCCAGCCGCGATGGCGCTGGAATACGATAGGAAATGCGCCGAAGCAGAGGTATAGGGTGCCATAGAGGATGGCGATGTATATGGAGAGAAGCAGGACTATAGGCTCGCGGAAGAGTAGGATCCAGGGGCGGGAGAGCGCGGTCTTGAAAGCTTGCCCCAGGGTCTTATTGCCCTGTCCCTGGCCCTGTTCATAGACGCTTATATACACCTTGCCGGTGTGTTTCGACAGGCTCGCTGCTCGTTTCTGAAGGAGGACGGGACCGTACGTTTCGGGGACAAGAATCGAGCCGATGATCCAGACAGCCCCGGAAAATGCTGCTTGGAAGCCCATCACCCATCTCCAACCGGCATTCATTCCCACTGCCATGTTAGTTTTGCTCTGGTAAGGGAAGAGAGACCTTTACAGAAACCCCCAATAACAGGCCCTAACACCGGCCCCAAGAACGGGGCAGCTGCAAACATCGCCGAGGCCCGTCCACGCTCGCTAGCAGGGAACATATCCGCAATAACGCCGCCTGGTCAGTTATGGTTAGTACAAGTCCCGACAGATGGTAGATTGTAGGGCGTCGCTGACCAGCATTAGAAAGCGGCGAGCTCCCAATCGTGCCCGCAAAGAACCTCAAAATAAGGAGAGTCCAGACGTTCTGAGACCCAGCAACACCCGCATTAAATGCCGTAACCCCAGCATAACTCAAAAAGAACAAGATCTGGCGCCCGTACATCTCGCTCAGCGGCGCCCATAGCAATGGACCAATGGCAAAGCCAAGAACGAACAGCGACAGACCGAGCGTGCCGACCTCTGAGCTGACGTCGAACTCGTCCAGGATACTAGGAATGCCACCGCTGTAGGCTGAGCTCATCAAGGTCACAGCTAATGTTGCGAGCGCGACCAGCATGGTGTAGGACCACTTTCGCCATCTTGGCCATTGCATCGGGTCGCGAGGGTCGCCCTCGTCATTTTCGATCCAGTTTACGACATATGGCTCTTGTTCTGTGCCGGAGCCGGGGTAGCTGTGGGTGAGTATGCGGTCCGTCAGGACGCCTTGGTGGAGTATGAGGCGCCAATGGGGAATTCGTTCTCGTTCCTCTACTGCCATTGAATTTGGAAGTTGAGGAACAGTCCTCAGTCTGTTCGAGATACTGCGGCCAGCAGTTTTTATCTAGCACCCACCCCTCCTATTTATGGAGGGTGTCACAAGGAAAAGTATGGCCATCTATAGGTTACAGAGGAACGCGACGGGCGCCGAAACCTGGGGTTATGTACTCATGATAGGACGGAGTTAGGAGTGCATAACATACCTCCGAACGAAGAAAGCTTGCGTTGTGCATGCTGGCTCCCATGCCACCGGGGCTTGGTGGTTTCCGTTCCGACATAACCGAGACAACGCATGCCGGTCACCAGACAGGGCAGTGTTGAGCAAGAAGCAGCTGTGGTCTGACGCGATAATAGGCTCAAAGCGACTGTCGTTAGCTCAACGATAATTTCGGCGTAATTCGTTCGGCTCTTGTTACACAATGGCACAAGGAAAAAGCAACCTCTTTGAGCCGCAGTCGCTGGGGATGGAAACAGATCTGAAGAAGTAGATCGCATCTGGATAGCAATCGGCATGGTTGGTAACCCAAGCCCTTTGTTCTTTGACCGGGTTGTTGCTTAGGGTTAATCATATGACTTCCTGGTGGTAAGTTGCTCTTACGACTATTGGCGATTATCACCCACCAGAACTTCAATATGCCCAGCAGCTTACTGTCTTTACCTGATCCTTGCAGAAACGAACGAAATGCTTTCTAATGATGCCTGGAGAAGGTCCATACCGTGGCGGGAAGAAGAGTAGATAATCACATAGGTAGGAATAGGGTATATAAACGCCTTTAAGAATGTATTCCTTATAATCGAACAGAGTACTCCTACACTAACCGAAGTATATATATTTTGTTGATATCAATGCCTCGTATAGTTTAGCCACCTAGCATAGTCATAACGGCTAATTGGCAATCATGCCGTTCACTATGTCCACCAGTATTTGTCTTTGTATACTACTCAGCCCTACCTGCTTGAGATTAATATCCATCCACGAATGACATGACCCCTACTACCACGACACTGGCCTTTTCTGTTTAGATATGGAGAAAGTCCATAAGGTAGAACTGCTTCACCCCGAACCACTGCTATACCATACGTATAATATAGCAGAACAGCATCACATCAGGAACTACTCCATCCCAAGCTATTCCTAGGGTTACTACGCAGTGCAAAATAAAGTAATCCCAAAAAGTATCCAGAGGGTAAATCCCTGGACAAGTTCCTAAAATAGTGCGGACGGTTCAACTCCAGAAAAGAACCAAGAAAGCAAGACTACAGTGCTGGGTGATAGCTAGCCGCACTTCCCAGGTCAAGCGAACAACAAGCACTCTTGTCATCCGCAGCCAATCCCAATCCGTCATCGTACGTGGCTGACTGTCTCAACCGAGCCCAGAAGCCAGTGCCAGCTTTTAAGAGGGTGACGTTCATCCCCTGATTGATATCAGAGCCACCCACCTCAGTCGTCAACACATCGACTCTGGGGAAAGCAGGCCCTTTCCGAGCGGGTCATGCCCTAACCTACCTACTGGCTTGATGGCGAGCGGACCGCAACCGCGTGAAGTTGATAGGCCAACGTGTCAGTAAAGAGGAGAACCGGTACGTCAGACCAGAGGATCCTGAAAGCAGGGAACAACGGCGCTGCATGGACTGATCGCCGGCCCAGGTCCATATGCAATCATGGCCCCAGCTCGGCTGTGGTCTCCGACGCTGTCTTAGTTCATCTCGAAAACTGGGAAGGCAGTGGTGGTTCCCTTGAGAAAGAATGATTCCAGCCTTCTGCTTCTTACGGCGATCACGAGGAGGGCATGCAGGGCGGAGACGCCTATATTCGTCATACCCTATGATCATACCCTACCTGTAGGGCAGCTGGCTGTTCGGGTAGCCTCTCTCATCTCATGTCGTGTCATATCCCATTGGACATTGCCCTGGGGTTGGCGCTACTCTTGATACGACGTTGAGGCATACTCGAACCTAGCCAGCTCCTAGCTTACCAACTGACGCCAGAGCTTGCCATGTCCGCTTATCTGATCTCACCGTCAGGTCGCTAGGGAAGCCAATGACATCTTGTCCTACCAGGAAGCCTGCAAATTGATACAACCCTAACATTGACGGACGTAGTCTGATGCTAGTGGCAGATTGGTAAGTAATGGTAATCCTGGGGTCGTCGCCACCAGGAACTACGTAGGTGCATGGCCGGTTACATCACTTTGTTCGCCGCTGACATTCTCGCTTCGTTGGAGAACAACGGGGTTGATGAAGATCTCAGGACCAAAGTTATTATTTAGATCAAATATTTGTCTGATAGAAGTTCTTGGGCGAGTGAAGGCACTGGGTGGGAGGTGGCACTGCTGACAGTATCTACGGTACTCTATGCAGCAGATAAGTGTAGGGTTGATTGCTAGAGTAGTAGAGTAGAGGCCTCTAAACCAGGAGAACTTCCGTGAACTGGATACATTTTACAATCAACTAGATGACCCGATGGAGTTCCGAGTTCGGTTGGGGTGCTACTATCTATTTTATTAGGGCAACGTAGCACATCGCCTGAATCAGCAGGCGCTCATTCGCTCTGCCCACCAAATTATTCAGAAAAACGCTTACCCCGAAAGATATACTATGGTAATTGGTATTGGAGGCGAGAAGTGCTTATACGAAGATATCTCCACTACATCACAGGTTGTATGAAAGAGCACTGGTGCCCGGACGCATGGATCCTCAAACTGCCGGTGGTCATCCTCGCAGGCCTGGATTCCCCGTTCCTCCACCCCCAGATAAAGCAAAAGATCTATACTTGAGAAAGAGAATTGACATACCAAGGAACCGAGTAGCGGCCCTGATCATATCCCCATTATCGAGAGGTCGACGCCAAACCGCCAACTTCAGAAATGGTATGGCATAGCATGGCATCGGATGCCCGGTCCTACACCAACCACACGCCCGTCCTACAGATATTAGCCATTTTGAGGTGGCCCTGATCGAGCTGCCGCGGATGGTATACTCGTTGCACTTCTTCATACGGAAGGATAGGAATTGGGCTCGGTATGGATAGTTGAGAAAGGACTGGAGTAGCCAAGCGGTTGCGAAGAGTGTTGCTTGTATCGCGGATGCAGAATCGCTTCGCTTTGATTCGATTCTGAAAACGTTCTTTGGGAATGACTAGGCAGCGAGCCTAAAGCGATTGATTGGGTGATACCTTAGCTTATGACCTACAGAGGTGAGGACAACATAGTCAGCAGAGTATCATTGAATGCGAGAAGATAAGCAGGGACGAAATGTAGGCTTCGGGGTTGCCGTGATGCCATGCTATGGACCCCAGTCTGGTATAGACGTTCAAGACAGCGTAACAGAGGCCGGGCAGACAAGATGCTCAACTCTGAGAAGTCCCGTATTGACTCCCTCGTTTCTCCTGGTCGCCATTAACGCGGCCGTGCCGTCAACAAACAAATGACTGTGTATGACGCAAACGGGGTAAGAAACCGGCGGAGCAAGCCAACGAACCCGGTCTTCGCCTGCCCTAGCCTGCTCTCAGGTATGACAAGGCAGAGTATAGAAGGACAACAAACAGGACTAAAAGATAGTTCAGCTGTCAAAACAAGGTAGGGAGCCCCGAGCGACTACGGAGTAGGGCCACCTGCCAACTGGACTTAGCAGCGGAGCGTTGAAAATCAGGCGGAGAAAGGTTGTTTCCTTGTTTAGCGGAATCGATATCAGGTTCGAGATTGGAGAAGAGGACTGAGAGAATCCTTAGCAATTGTGTTGGGGTTGAGCATCGTTAACATTCAAGAGTAACTCTGCATTGACCTTATACCAGTGCTTGCTCAACCCGTGAGACCGGTACGGATACCAGTCTTTACCCGAGACTAAGGTAGCGTGGCGGAGACGCTCAGCTCCATTTTGGCCGTGCTCCACAGTCGTCATATCAATCAGTCAGAGCGGGAGGTTGGTCAGTGACCAAAACACCTGACGTTCGTCGAAGCGTTCGAGATTGCGGACAAGTGTCTAGACTACGAACCGTAGAAGGCGTAGTAAGGTACCTGGTAAAGAAGCTGTGACGCAGCTGGATTGCGGGATCAGCACAAGTGACATCAAGCTACTGCGTTGTGCTAACGGTGGACAGGGGCCGGGGATGGGGCTGGGCCTTATGACGAAGGCCTGGGGATGGCGATCACATCCTCCAGACTGAGCCGAAGTATAGAGCTTGACGCGGTACAGGGATTATCTCGTATAGACTATGAATTGTCCCATTAAGTGTTGTTGGAGTATAGCGACCTCGGGATGAGATTAGCTGCTGGAATGCTTTGCGATGGCAAAGGCAAGGCTGCGATGAGCATTGGGGAGCAGCTGAAGCTGACCATGACGAAGGCGAAAATCTGTCCAGCTAGATAAATGAATTGATCTGGGTTCAGGTATGAATCGCATTAACCAATCCAGTGGATGGTCAACCCCCGAGATCCTCTGAGTTGATACACTGAATCAGTCCGGTGCAATTCGGTCATGCATGACGCTGTAGCTGGCGAGAGACAATGGATATGTAGAGCTGAGGACAAGTGGGCGAATCTCGAACGGACGCAAGCTCAGAGTATCCACCTGCATACTTACAGACAGAGTAAGGTCAGGACTATCACTGCAGCAAGCCCTAGCAACGGGTAGACCCTTGACGTCTTTGTCCTCCGTATAACGGATCGGCTCTGCAGAGACTGTAGGGCTCACTCTGTACTCTGTCGGTTTCTCCCCGCCAGGGTCCAGCCATGACTTCATACTCTGTAGAGTAAGAGCCGATGACATACGCCCCCATCGTTCGTGTACTGTTCGTCGCCACTGTTCTCACCCCCAGCTCTGTGCTCTGATGGTCTCGATCTCCATTGATCTCAGCTCAACCCATCTCCATATTCTCCTTCACACCTCGGTCTGTTCAACTCCGAAGGACTTCCCCCGTTGTACTCCGTAGTATACATGCCGCCTGACGTCATTGCCTGAAACGGTAGTCGCCTCAGGCACGGACCCATCCCAAATCAATAGTGCGGATTCGACTCGTGCAGAGAGAGATCTCGGCTCTGACTTTTGAGTCTGACACTTGTCACAGCTCAATAGTGGCTCGGGGCTGACCACCGACGTCGTCTTCAGTACAGAGTGGCGAGTGGTAGAGCGACTGGAGACTCCCCCAGGTTCCATAGCAAGTTCTCCTCGGAACCCATTTCCTTCCCATAGAGTTCAGGGTGGATCTCGCATGATGGGCGCCGGAGTACGGCAGCGCAAGTGGCACATCCCAGGCACAGCTCCCGTGGTCTGCGACCGTTAGACTGCGGTCGTATGGCGGCGGAGATAGCTTCCAGTCGTGAGAACATACTCTGGAGTCATGACAACGCATGAGATTTGGAATGGGGAAGCGATGCAGTGCAGGATGCATTGTCGAATCGGATGCAGTCGTTCCTTGGGCTTATCGAGTAGCTCGGTGAAGTCATCCAGACTCCGCCGATGAAGCCATTGTGGGGGAGAGAATCTTAGGCTCAGGGACGGTGATGTCATGGGCCCGCCGCAGCCAATCAGCACGAGCGATCGCCATGTGGGTGCGCTGCGACTGATTTCATGAGGTTGGATCATCTTTGATTCCATCGCGTCTCTGCTTCATATAAGAGCGTCCGTCAATGCTCGAGGACTTTGTTTCATCTGCAACCTCGGACCTGCAATCTCACTGCTATCTGATTCTCGCTTCATCTACGCGAACCCGCCCACTGGTGTTTACTACTTCTCGTCTCAGGTAAGAAGAGAACATTGGTTCTGCCGTAGTCCCTGCCCCGGATTCACTACTGCCAGTGCACTCCCTTAACCCCCGGGGACAGGTCGGCCATGCGATTTCTAGGTTCCCACTGTCTCGAGTCAATCCGCCACACGACGATACCTGACGACGAGCCAAAGCTGATATCAACACCGATCACTGACATGCCACAGAGCCCCGTCTCAAGATGCCCTCCGCAAGCGCAGACACAGCCTCCATCTCTCCCAACGAGCAGCCTGGCCGTCCTCCCGGTACCTCCACCATGAATGCCAACTCCAGCGTCATCCACCCCGGGCAGCCAGACAACGCCAACTTCCACTCTCGCCGCTCCTCCCAGTCCACCGTCGAAGACTACTCGCGCGTCATGCTCGAGTACACCCAGCGCCGCATGGCCGGGTTCGCGGAAGTCCCTGGCGCCGACAACGACCGGGGCTCCTCCACCAGCCACAGCAGCAGAAGTAGTAACACCAGCGGCCAGAGCGGCACTTCGACGAGTGGCATCCTAGCGGGACAGGCTGCCGGCCCTCCGCCTGCGAACCCCAAGATCCGCCACGCAGAGTACGACGACGATGCCGCTGTGGACGGAGTATAGGCGGCACTGTACTGGATACATTATGCTGCCCACGATTTCAGCGGTCTTGATTGATTTGATTTGCGTTCGTGGAGTACAAAGGTCACGACACGACATTGACCGGCAGGCAGGCGTGATTGCAGTGCGACTCGACCTCGGCCTGATCAAAATTCTTTCCCCTTGAGCGTTCCATAGCGATAGCGAAGCGACTGCGACAGTCAACTACAATGGCAATTGACAATTCACCTGATCCATTAGCACTAGCAACCCGACCAGAGCGACGCTTTCACGCCTGCCTCCCGTGGCCTTTCGTACTTCCAGCCCCACGATTATCCTTTCTTTCTCTTTACCCCCGTTTACATGCGGTAGCAGCGACAACGACATCCCTTCCTTTGCATGTCCTGCCTTACCTGCTTAACTGCTCTGGTTGATAGTCGATAGACGAGCCAACAGAAGATTTATACCTTAACACCCACCTACTCACCTGATGACTACTGTTCCAAGTGCGATACCCTGTTCGATAGTTTGTTTTCTTCTGCCATGGTTTGTCACGATGTGATGATCTGTTATGTTATGCTCGCTTGCTGGCCAATGCAATGGATCTGGTTCTGGTACTGCTCAGATGAAGTAAATCTCTAATCTCTGACTTATACTTGGACTCTGTTAGACTGTCTAGTTTCGTTCATTCTGTTGTATTGGTCGAGCAAGCATGGCAAGCATATCATAGCAGCGTATCTACACCTACCTAGCTAGTAAATCCTCGGTAACTGTACAATTCTGTACTGCTATGCTCTGCCGGCCGGGCTTGAGCAGTCCAGCTCGTTCTATGGGACTGGAATGAATAGTTTCCAAGGTTCCTGAGACCATAACGCGAGTTAGGTCAACTTAGTTCTGCAAATGCAAATTTGCTTTTCACATGAAGTGGAAGCAGGTTATGCAAGTTTTGCCCGGATGAATTGTCTATCTGGAGATGTCACGGATCTCTGAGGTCATGGCAATTCCCCAATGCCTTGATGGCTTCGTTTGTGTTGGCACCAGGTAGGTTCTTGTCGTAGTACATCTAGGGTCCTCGATGAACCTGCCAGCCTTGGAATATATCATCCCTGCCATTCTGATGGGCGCCATCCATCGGGCTCTGGCAAATACCCTGGGTTCGGCATTTTATTTCGTTGGTTCTCTTCTGGGCCTTTCGCGTTCTCCTCTGCTCTTTTCTCTCTTGCTCTCTTGTCTTGCCCTCTTTCCCTCTTGTCCTCTTCCAAACTTCCACTCGCTCAAAAGCTATACCAGCCGATCCAACCCAATCCACTCCTTTAACAAACCACACTCATTGCTCTGAGGATGCATTTCCCCTCCCTCTCTCCTTAACCTCAAGCACAACCGGCATCCCCTTCAGCACACCCATCAGCGAACCAACCCCAACCCCCAACACATCCTCCCTGAACCCCCCACCTCCAAACCAAACCAAGCAACAACCTCACAATCCCCCATCCACGCCATCGCAACGCAGCTAGCTAGCACCCGACGCCCCGGCATCCCTCGATCCAACGTGCCCACTAAGCCACTTTTCAAAACAATGCTGCACGCGCTAGCGGGCTCGCAGAGAATTCATGGACGAGAAGGCTTTGGGCGGCCTGCTGCCTTGGGTGCAGGGGGTGAAGGCCAGCAGTGCTGTGGGTTCCAGTGTGCGTCTTCCTTTGGAAGGTGCGTTTGTGATCCATATCCATATTTGGAGGATGGAGTAAATGGGATGGGGACTAATTGGGTTTGATCCGGGGAACAGGTGAAGTGATGGTCTCGCTGAGCCTAGCATCCACTGTCTGGATAGTGTGATATGTTGTTCTGATGATGCGGGCGGTGGTAGGTACGTCTATCCTACGGCCTGAGGGAGTGAAAGTGGCTGATCAGGGTTGTGTAACAGGCCGGCCGGCGCCGACTCCCACTTCAAGAGCGGGTGTATCCCTTTCGACACGGCGATCGAGGAGAAGAAGGAAGCGATTGAGAAGAGTGAGGCCGCGGCGACCTAGCTCGCTGCTCCTACCTGAGTTCTGCTGTGAGTGCGACGCCCACGGCGGTGGCAGCGGCAGCGGCATCTTCTAAGCTCAACTAGGATCTGGAGCTTTGGTCAGGTGTTCAAAGGGAGTTTTGGTGTTGGAGTTGGCCTGGTGGTGGCGGACGGGTCTAGGTACTTGGCTCCAGTCGGCCTAGGTGGTACCAGTGAGCTAAATTATTGTTGATTTCGACTTCGTATATCTTGCTTGGGATAACTGTTTCGTTTTTCGACGGCCTTGCCGTCGGCGGCCGTTTTTACTATCTCATTAGATAGCTATTGAATAGAATCTTCTTTGACTATCGTACATAAACTGTGAATATGTGGTTACCGCCATCCGCGTCCAGACGGCGGTGGCGGCGGCGGATGCTGATTCCAGCCTCTTCCACCAGGCGGATAACCATATGAGCCCGGCGGGGGCGGAGGCAGAGGTGCACCGGGTTGCATCTGATGCATATGCTGGAATGGAGGCGGAAAGTTGGGCATTTGCGGCGGAGGCGGCGGAGGCCATGCGCCCTGGTAATTTGGAGGCGGCGGAGGGGGGAATGCGTTTGGCGCGGGAGGGTAATGCATCTGGTGAGGTTGATGTTGTGGAGGGTATGGTGGCGGTGGCGGTGGCTGGTTGTAGGGGTTATGTTGCGGGGGCGGGTGCTGCGGGTGGCTTTGGGTTTGTGCGGGGGCAGGAGCTGGCGGCGCCGGTGAGTACGACCGGCTTCGCGAGCGAGAACGCGAGTCGTAACGACCTCGTCGCGGCGACCGTGACCGTGACCGGCTCCGGGAGCTGCGGTATCTGCTGTCGTCGCTTGCGCTGCTGTAGCGTCTGCGCTTTGGAGGGCTGCGGCTGCGGCTGCGGCTGCGGCTTGCGCTTCTGTCGCGTGCGTTTCTCTTCTTCATCTGCTGACAGAAAGACCGAGACCAGCCGTAGTATGTCTCGCCTTCTAGGATATCACCTGTAATCTCATCGCGAATCACCCTCTGGCCCAGTTCGTCAATGTCCACAATCTCCCCGTCTTTCTGATCCGAACTGCCTGGACTGTAGATCCGATCGACGTCTGCGAGGAACACCTTCAGCGCCGACACCAGTTTCCCGTCTGCCGGGCCCGCCACAAAATGCAGTGGTTTGATCATGTCCGGCTGGAGTGGAACTGTCGAGTTGGGGATGATATGCGGGATGAGATTCCCCGCCGGGAGATCATAGTACGGGGTTGACGGGTCTCCATGGGTAGACGGCATGACATACGGCCCGTCTCGCGCCTTGCGATCTGGCTCTATGCTCTCCGCACCGGGCGTATTGGACGACGTCGTAACCGGCCCCGAAACGGCCGAATTGGCAACCACCTCGCGAAGCTTCCCCACATAGTCGGCGCCAAAATACCCATGTTCCTGCCAAATATCCAACAACTCGCTCAACCTCCGATGATGCTTAGGATTCTTCTCACGATCGTAGCACGCAGCGTAACTCAGCAACTCGACCATATGCGGCTGCAGCGACCCACAAAGCGCCGAGAACGCCGCAGTCGACGACGCGTGATATTTCGTGTGGTGGAAGAGATCGTTCAGGAGGTACAGGATGTGCAATCGTTTCCGTTTCGCTGACGGGCGAACCGCTTGCTTCTCTTTCTCCTTCCCATCCGACCCGGTATCCAGCGAGCCCGACAATACAACCAAATACTTTGCCAACAGGGCAACCCGGTTCGACGACGCGACCACGTACTCGAGAAGCCACGCCTTGCATCTCTGTTCGGTTCGAGCAAAGGAGTTTAGTACTTGTTTCGCTTTCCGGCCGTCGAGGAACGCGCAGGAGCAGATCAAACCTGGATGTTTGCGGGCGAGCAGTGCGACAGTGCTCGGTCGAGTGTAGAATGGAGGGCTGTGATTTCGTCGCGAGGGACGGATGTTGGGTCTGGCCTGAGCAGGCCGGCGGCTAGCGAGGCCTTGGCTATGGCGACTTGGTGGGAGGCCATGCTGGGGCGATTGCGGTGGTGTTGTTTGTACTTGGAGAGAGCTCCAGAGTTCAAGGCACAAGCTGCAGTGGTGGTACGGTTGATCGACGTCACGTGAAGCTCTCTGGGTCATACAGCATGCCGCTAATGCTGACTCAGATGCTGGGCATAACCCGGCGGCACAACTTTAGGGGTCATGCACTGGACATTCATCCTTGCGCAATGATTGACAAAAGGACTTACAATAATCCTCAATTCTACCAATATAAGCTATATCCAAGTGCAATCACTAATCTATTTAGTCTCAATCTTGCAGAGCACTGATGAACTGATGAGCCCAGTCATCAGTGAGGAGAACCAGTTTTGCTTGGACATTGGAAATAAACGGCTTGAAGATGATCACGGACAAGACATATCATTATTCGTCATGCACATATCATTCCTCATCACCAGTCTACGAACCAAAGACCGGCCCATCCCGCGCATAGAATTCAGCCACATCATCGACCAGCTCCTGCGGCCTCTCCCACGCAGCAAAGTGTCCGCCGCTGCTATGTTGTCTCCAGAATTTGATGTTACAGTTCTCTTCCATCCACTCGCGCGGGGATATCCAGAGCTGACACGCAATTAGCAAGAGCGCCTTTTCATGGGGGTAGCCTGGGGCTGTAATAAAGCGTACTCACCTCCTTCGGAAACACCGACCCCCCAACGGGCTGCTTAATGTACCGCCCGAGCATACTGTTCGGATTCTCATTCAGCACCGCCGCAGCCTCCTTATATATCTGCATTGCGGCGCTCGGACTGCCTTGGTAGTGGATAAGCACCCAGTGGATGAGCTCGTCAGGTGTCCAGGGGTATCTGTCCGTCCAGGCGTGGAGTTTGCCGACGAACCACGCAAGCAGCGCAACTGGAGAGTCGTGG
The DNA here is from genome assembly GCF_003369625.1 of Aspergillus mulundensis. Classification (NCBI taxonomy): domain Eukaryota; kingdom Fungi; phylum Ascomycota; class Eurotiomycetes; order Eurotiales; family Aspergillaceae; genus Aspergillus; species Aspergillus mulundensis. Next base: position 1,494,173 of record NW_020797888.1, read on the forward strand.
AATGCGTAGCCGAGTGTTACGGGCTTTGTCTCTTGAATGCGCTGGTACCCTCTCTGCAAATGCGCGTAAGTAAATAGAAGTAGTGTATAGTGAGAGATGGCTTACCTCGTTGGTCGCGAACCACTCAGTCCGCTCCATGTTCTTCTGTTCTTGCTCGCTATACTCGCTTTTAGGCTTCTCTTTGAGATGGTCCGGTGGCAGCGCGAGGAACATGTTGATGTGGATGGCTTGGACGGATTCAGGGAAGTTGAGGGCCATGTACCGCACGATCGAAGAGCCCCAGTCGCCGCCCTAAAAGATCAGCAAGCATTCACATACAAAAAAACTGGACTTGAGCATTTACCTGGCAGACATATTTCTCATAGCCCAGTTTCTTCATCAACCCAGCAAAGCACTCCGCATGCTGCTTGAGAGCGAATCCGCGCTTCTTGGAGTACGAGCTGAACCCATATCCGGGAAGCGAAGGAGCCACAACATGGAAAGCCTGCTTGGTGCTATCTCCTGGCTCCGTCAAGAGCGGGATGATCTTGAGCGCTTCGAAGAATGAGCCGGGCCTGGACGGTGATCAGTATCTGACACCGATACACAGACGAGGCAAGAATCGGAAAGGAGAAGCAAAAACATACCACCCATGAACGAAAAGCAATGGAACCGCATCCTTCCTGGATGAGCGATGATGAAGGAAATGTAAATCAATGTCCTCAAACCCTTGTACTGAAACTGGGGTCTTGAAATGGTGGAATGTGTTGAGAAATGCTTCGTATTTGCGCCAGTCGTACTCATCGCGCCAGTATTCTACTAGCTGTTTGAGAGACTCATGTCCGATCTCCAGGTCGTTCCATTCGACCTCGCCCATGCCGTCGTCCAGACGGGCATAGCGCAGCTTGATCTTGATCTCTTCAAGAAGGGAGTCGGGGAGGTGTACCTAGTTTGTTAGTCAGGGTGTAGGCTAAAGGTTGATGACTTACAGTAAATGGGGTAACATCAGCCATGGTCGTAGGAATGCTTTTCTCAGGGGCAAGTGTGTTGATTGAATTTCGCTCCTTATAGTGGCGATGACAAAGGAACCATGGGCGGATGATGTACTTCGCACGTAGCTTGAGTGGGACCAGACACTTGCTCTTCATTCATTGGAGTTAAATACAGTCTAGTATGTCCACGCTTGCTCCTTCCTCGCAGCTTGTCCTATCACCTTCCATATATTCTCCTCAATCTGCGTCCCTCTAACAACAACGCCATCAGCACTCCGCATCCCAATCAAGAACATCCGGCCAAATCCATCTATACCCACCCTTATACTTTCCTTCAGCCTTTTCTTCCGTCTTTTCGTCCGTCTGCGAAATGGCCTGCGAAATGGCAGAGCGCCAAAGAAGCTTGCGCTTCAGCTGACCATGCAGATCGCGCTCCATCCCATTCACGACGCCATCAGCCAAACCCTCCAGTGAAAAGTGATAGGCGGTATTAATCTCCGTGATAAGGCGCTCGAATATATCGAGCATGCGGTCTACATGGATTGCACGAGGTTCCCCGGCGAGCCGAGCGGCGGGGGTGGGCTTGTTGCTGTTGAAGAAATGGGACAGCGCAAGACGGTACAGTCTGAAGTTGAGGAACATCCATGGGGATGAGAGATCAAGAGGCGGTGTCACGCTCAGGTGTCGGACATTGCGCAGTCGACAGAAAGGCAACATGACGACTTCATGGTTATACAGTGTGCGGCGGAATCCGAAATGGAATTTGGTCTCGCTTACTAGCTTCTCGAGCCAGGGAGGACTAGAATCAGGCAAAGGCTTGCGAAGGTTGAGGCTGATTCGACCCCGGCCAGAAATCCTGCAACCGTGCCAGCCTGTGCTCTTGGATTCGTTATCTCCTGGTCCATTGGGGTCCTTGGAGTGCAACATGAGAACCAGGCTTTCGACCGATCCCACTCGTCCAAGCATGTCAACGAGTTTATTTATCCTGTCCCAGAGAATTATCAGTCCCGCTTTCGCGCTAGCGGGTTCATTTCCGCTGCGTTGTTCGTCTGGAAAACTAGTTGCTGGAGGCGCGTAGATATGGATGGTCGTCTGTGCAAGGCCGAAAGGGAGGCGTGAAATCCACTCGCAGACAGCACCAGCGCCGTCAAAGTCGAAGAGTTCCCGACGTAGGGAGACCCCAGGGATACGGATGCGGCCACCGCGTGCGTCTGCCAGCGGGCGAATGTCGATCTCGATCTGGCGGGCTTTGAAAATGTCTGGATTTTCGTAAAGTGCAGCCTGGCAGTCGGACTCTGAGTCAAAGAACTGCTCAGCTGCAGGCGCTGACTTTGTATTGTCTCCGAACAACGTCTCCAATCGAACATTCAGTAGGATCAATAGAAGGATAACGTGAAGAAGAACGGACCAAGTAAGAAAGCCTTTGAGGAAGTAGTCCATTCGGTTAGATAACCGGGTGGCGCAAGTAAGAAAGCATTTGAAGTAACCCATTGGGTTCGACATGGCTGTGGTGGAGGAAGTAAACGGCGAAGAAAGCAGAACCGGTTGGATCAGGTATGATGAGAAAACAGAAGGGAAGAATAAGAAGGACGAGAGAAAAGACTGACAATATATCCTAGGTAGATCAAAGTCCTTTTGTCTTATTGAGGCTACTTAGCAGGGTAGATATATCAAAGGTATGTATATGGATGTTTGCTTGAGACTGAAAGGACTATGATGGCTGGCCCAGTCACCAAAAGAGACACCGACTGGTCAAAGAAGAGCAAACATTCTCAATGGAAGGGCTAGTGCACCCCAAAGCTGGACTTCTTTCTACATCGTGCATAGGGTACACTTTGATATTGTGTCTAAAGACGCATAGAATACCCAGGCACCAGGAGCCGCCCGCGCCAGGCAGAGCCATCTCACAGACCTACAGTATGACCAAGCCGGCTTCATCTGGAGGTTCTCTGTATGCACGGAGTGAACCATGAGTCCAAGGAAGAGAAGCAAGGTGGGTTGAGGTTATCCTAGATGTGGTACGGACTGGACAGAAGGATATGCCAATTTGTTATTTGATGACTTCCTCCGTCTCCTCTTGTAGTAGTGCATATCTGAGCCTACCCAAGATGAAGAAGAAGTACTGACACTAACTCAAAAATATGAAACGCAACATATGAAAAAGGGAAGAAATGAGGCCTGGAAAAGAAAAGAAATGTCGATGGCCAGATAGACAGAGTGGACCACTCGTCTCTTTGGTTTCTCACCAACTCAACCTCAATGATTCTGAACATCGCTATCCAAACCAAGCACAAAACCAGGCCAAGTCCACTGAACGCCATCACCATACTGCGCATCGAGATCCATCGAGAGACGAAGGTACTCCGGTTCCAAAAAATGCTCGCAGCGCCACTTGCGCCCGGACTCGCCTTGGTCGATCATATCCATCGCAGAGCGGTAGAAGACCTCCGTTTCCGCGATAAAGAGGGGGAGGATTCGCAGGACTTTTTTGACTTCAGTAGAACGGGGATGGGCAGGGTTGTTGAAAAAGTGACGCATCGCGACGCGGTGGAAGGACCAGTCCAGCCCTCCTGCGTCGCCATCTAGATCAACTCGCTCATTGCTGGAGACCGAGACGCCGGCGAACGTCACGTCCAGGCGTGTAACATTATCCACCAATTCGCAAAAGGGTAGGAAGACGACCTCGTGATCGAACATCTCGCGGTGGGCTGGGACCAGGAACTTGGCTATGCCCTTGAGCGTGCTGTTCGTGGTGATGGTATACCAGGGATCCTGATTCTTCTGCAGGCTGACGCGGGGCTGGTTGTTGATGACCCATCCTGATGGCAGGCCATTGCGGTTGAGGTCGTCGGACGGGCAGAAGTTGACGATGAGGTTCTCGATATTCTTTACCTTTGACAAGATATTGACGAGCTCGCGGAGGCGGGTCCAGAGGGAGAGTAATCCGCGGGTAGCCTTCTCAGGATCTGACGTTTGCGAGAGACAAGATGGGTAGATGTTGACGATTATGCTGCGGGCAAAAGGGTAGTGGAGGCCCTTGATCCAGGTGTGCATCTTCCCAGTCTTTGGATCAAAGACTGGCTCGTCAACACCGAGCTCCGGAATGCGGATGCGGGGACAATAAAGGCCGGACTTGTCGGGGTGGAAGTCGAATTCGATGGTTAGGCCCTTGTAGAGCATCTTCACGGCTTTGATGTAGACTCCATCGATTGCGCTGAGGATGGCAAGCGGGTCTGGGGCAGCACAAAGCCAAAAAAGCAGGAAATCAGCGAGGCGAAGGACCAGGCTTTCCTCTGTAATATGAGGAGGAGACCGAGGTTGAGGCTTTGGGGAGCTGAGGACCATGGCACAGAGCTCGGGGGAGAGCTTGGAGCGAGGTCCGAGACCACGATCGATATTACGAGGACGCTGGGCGAGGAACGCGATGGACTGCTGCTGTTAGCGAGATATGGCTCTGGTCGTCGGGGGATTGGGGACCTGCCTGGAGCCAGACAACCCCGGCCTGGGAGAGAAGACCAAACAGATAGACCAGAGTACTCGAGAAAGCGCGACAGATGCCGATACTCAGCAGGATGAGCACGGCAAAGACAAGCCACAAGCAGGGCAGCATGATGGCGGAAGAGGAGACGGAGCAAACAAGTGAGGATGGTGGATAGAACCTTGGGAAATGCAGTGATGAAAGAACTTGGATTAAAGCTAGAGAGGATGAAGGGGGAAAGAAAACGGAGATTGAAATCAGGCAGAGAAATCGAATAAATAGTCAGAAGCGCAGCATGCGCTGCTGTGAAGGAGTCTGCCACAGTCTGCCCGCTGCATTCGCTGGGGCATCCGCTGCTGCGGTCACGGGCACTTAGGGCTAGCGGCCTTCCACCCTGATGAACGCTTCCCTGCAGGAAAACAAATCAATCCAAAGATATCATTTCGCTTTGACTAGATTCAGTTAAATGGTTATAACTAGATTAATCTCCTTCGACGTTCTAAGAATTTGGTATTGCCATCCTAGTGCTGGAATAGACTGCCCATCTTACCTAGATCAATCTCGGCCATGGTATGCATGGTAGAAGCACATATATAACCCAGCATAGGAGATATCACAGATTCTTTTTCCGATACATTTCGTCAGACAGAGAATCGAGCTCGTTCCTATCGTTCCCTCGTCGCCGAGATGGCGGCCTATTCGTCAAGTACCATTGTAGGTAGGATCGCTGGTACACAACCATCAAGGGGCTGTCTTCTGCTGCATACTGTACAAGTCTTGAATAAACCAGCACACATGGATACGCCCCCTCATTATGCAAGATGCGGCCGCACTCGAGGTCTCGTCTCTCTTCCCTCCAGCATATTCATCAACCGTAACATCGAGTCCATCGCCGCGCGCGCCCCATTCTCCGCCGTATTATGTATGCGGCCCTGGATTTCTGCGTGAAGCCCGGATTATCTATACAAGAACACCCTGATCCCCTTGTGCTCATACTCAACTGGCTGGCTGGCAGTATCCATGTGGAGCGCCTTACTGGCGCGGTAATCGTGGATGGGGGAGGACAGTCCATGATGGAACCGGGTGGAAGAAGGACAAACCATTACCTCCGGCGACGAGGACAAGAGTTCTGGCGGCCGCCATCATTTTTAGATGGCGGTCTATAGGCATTCCTGGCTAGCCTGGACTCGTGTGTCTGTCCATTTATCGCCAATTGTCACCGTCACCCTGGCCAGGGGCCTTGCAGTGCCACATTGCGCTATCTTTTTAGCCTGTCACAGTGGCACCAACTAGGCCTCGACCAAGTGTGATCCCTGATTCTTTGGTTCCTTTGCCCTGATTTCGGACGTTGCCATTTGGCTGACGATGGATTATGTGGCCCCGACCAAGGCAATTGCCCCTTACAAGGAGTAGATAGAATGGCTGGAGATGGACAGTGCGTCGCAGATAGTATATGCAAGTGCAGTATTTAATGAATAGAGTTTCATCGCCAGAGAAGTTGCCCCGAATGGCTTAGACCTTGGGCAATCTTTACGGACATTAGCAGGTTTCAGACTGAGAAGCATTGAAGAAAGTACCTAGGTAACCCTTGACGGATATAACCAAGATCGGTGTTGACACCAGAGGGGCCAGCGGGACATCCACTAAACCTGCCTTATACAAGAAGTCTCATAGGGCCTATACAACTCAGTCCTAGGACAACTCAGCTTAGAACTGACTACCCCATCCAGAGTACATTTGAAAGAGACAAAGAGCCAGACACGTTGCCACGTTCGTACATAATACCGCTATGATGCATACTGGATCAGCCATCTATTTATTCTTTCATTTCGTCCACCTCACTCTCTTCATCTTCGTCCTGCACCCCAACGCGCGTTTCATCCAGAGCAAAAACAAAATCAGGCCAGGTCCACTTCATTCCTTCCGGAAGCTTCTCCGTCTCGCTCGGATCCTCCACCCGCTGAGCCCGCGCCTTTGCAGAGTTTGGCCTCCAGAGACTTTCCCTTCTGATCTCATGGCGCAATGTAGAGGAGGAGTTGCGCACAGCATACTGGTTAAAGAGATTCGTTTCGGCGATGAGACGGGGGAAGACTTTGAGGACTAGCTCGGCGCGTTTGGAGGGCACACCTCCAGGCGCGTGAAAGAGGTGGCGGAGGGCGATGCGGTGGAATGTCCAGTCCAGGTACTTTGCTTCACTGTCAGGCGTGCATGCGGCGATGTTAAAGTCGGCGCCTGCATAGGTCACGCTCATGTTCTGGACATGGCCCGCCAGCCGAAAAAATGGCAGGAAGAGAACTTCATGGTCGTACATCTCACGCTCAATATCGATCTTCATCCGGGTAATGAACGCCTTGGTTGAACAATGCTCAGGTCGGGACAGTCTTTGCACACTGACCCGGCCTTGTTTCTTGCCTAGATCAACCCATCCTGACCTCTCACTAACAGGGCGGCAGAATGAGAGAGTGAGGCTTCGCAATGTCTTTGCTCGGACCAGTGCGTTGACGATTTTGTTGATGCGGTCCCACAGCAGAACCAATCCGGGGCCAGCATTTTCGCCTTGACGAGTCGTGGTGTCAAACTCGGGTGGGTAGACGTTGACAGTTATACTGGGCGCATTGGCGTAGGGGAGGTCGCGGATCATTTCGCGTATGCTGTCACCGGCTGGACGAAGAGCGCATTCGAAGATGGTCTCCGCGAAGTTGAGTTCACGAATGCGGACATAGGGGCTATCTGTCGTGGTATTGTTTGTAACCGGGCGAATGAAGAACTCAATGTTGAGCTTTCTGTAAAGCTCGTAGCTTGCTTCATTGTATATTGCCTTGCTCGTACGAAGGATGGCAAAAGGATCGGGGTTGGGGTCAGAGTCAACTCCAGCTTCAGGTTCCGGATTGGGCGTAATCCCGAGTCGCTCACGCTGCTTCTGCTCGATGAAGAGGACAAAAAGGGGGTCCGAGGCGCCATCAGGGTGCTCAGAATCGGACGACGTCTCGTTTTCATGGGAGGTGCGTTGAGACCCAAGTGAAGGCACCAGGTAGTTATAGACCATGATGCGCAGTTCGGCGGGGAGCTTGGAGAGGTCACCAAGAACATTGGAACCAGACTGGACGGGGGGCATCTTGATGCTGTGGCATTGTATTAGCAATACTTGTCCTCAGAAGTAGGGTGCTGAGCTCCTTGCCTTGTGAAAGCAGACGGAAAGGAAAGGGAAAAAGTAACCTAAGAACGGTATGAAGAGGCGAGCAGATAGACGAAAGTACAAACAGATTCAGCAAGTTCAAAGCGATAGCAGGACAAGTAAGGCGAGGCAGGACAATATCACAAACAAGATGGCATACGCTGCGCTCAAAAGAGAGTGTTGACAAGCGATGGGAAAGTTAAGGAAAAGGGAGAAATCAAACAGAGGGAGGATGGCAATAAAAAGAGCAGACGAGATGGGCGAAAGAGGGACAAGGCCATGAAATCCAGCGAGAGAGAAGACCAAAGTGAATGCAACCCACACCACGCACAGTGGCCATGGCAGAACATGCATTTTCAGCAGGACAACAGGACAAGAGAAAACCACCGGATTCCACTGTCAAACTTCTACTGAATGAACCAGGTGCTGGTAGATTGTGCTTTCCCTGCAGCCTTTGTTGCCCAGCTCCTGCCTTTCGAGTGAGTCTACTCAGATGCTACGCCCTCCTCAGTCCCTCCCAATCAACACTGGGCCCCGTGAACATCTTCCGTCCACTAACCACCCAGAACAATACAATGATCCCGAAAATCCCTACCACAACAGCAGGGGTATAGTTTGCTGATTCCACGCTCACAGGAAGGCGGGGCGGGAAGCAGACGAAGACACCCAGGACGATGATCCAGAGAATCGAGAAGGCGTTGCAGAAAGTACCGAGGAGGCCGAGATCAAGGTATCGGTGTGGTAGGATGCTGCTATTCTCCATGCTGCTAGTTGTCTGGGCGAGGAGCAGGCGTAGACGGTCAACTAGGAGGATCCCCTGCGGTGCGGCATAGGTGATGTTCAAGAACAAGACAGCGGAGGTGATGATACTGTTGAATGCGGTTGTTGATGCGAGATACAGGAGGCCATAAAGGAGGACGAAGACGAGCGCGGCGGTCGTGGTCCTGACAGGGAATTGCAGCCGGGGATTTATGGTGCTGAAGTAGGGCGAGAAGGGCGTGCCGTTCTTTTAAACATTTGTCAGATGGCTTGGTTGGTTTTTTATGGAAAGGAGCGAGGGGGACATACATCTCTTGCAAACGCCCACGCAATCCGGCCGCTTGTTACCCATTGCGAGGGGAGGCATGCTGTTTAAACTTAGCCAGCAGGCTTGAGATAAATGGGGTATATATGGGAACGTACAGATATAGACGATGAGTATCCACGTAATGAGGAACATGGTGACTGTTCTGCTGCCCGTTCTACACAGCACTCTCGTTAGCTCTGCCTAGCATTTTCCTTAACCTTGAGCGAGGACTCACGCCTGGTAAAGGAGCTCCGCACTCGGAAGTTGCGAATTGACAATCGCCGCCGTATCCGTTGAAAACAACAAAAGAGCAATAAACAGTGGCAGCGTCGTCACGAGACCAATTAGCAGCGTCGACATGATGATTTGGGGTACACGTCGGCCGGGGTTCACCATTTCTTCGGCGATGTGGAGGGCTAGATTGTCATCAGAAATCGCCCTGAACAGTACATGAGGGGCATAGCAGATAGGGTTCTAACCTCCATCCGTCCCGCCAAACGCATACATGGCGTTACAGATCCCCAGCATCCAGGATACTCCAGGTCCCCAGCCCGTTTCGATGCCGGTACCTGGGCTAACGAGGAATGATCCAGGCCGGACGTACTCTTGCATACCGACTGGAATGAAGAGGGTTATCGTCACGCCAACAACGGACATGAGGAGGGTAATTTGACAGATAAACGCCACTTTCTTGGACGCGACGAAGACAGGAATGACTGCGCAATATTAGCTGGGAGTATTGCACTGGGAGATGTAAACTCGCTCGTAATGACCGCTACCGCCACGAAGAACAGATAGATCTGCCACTGCGTTGCCGTGAAGCTCGGGTTGAAGAAATTGATAATGCCTGCTAAGGTCGTTGCGACGAGGGCTATACCGGATGACCTAGGTATATGTTAGTTGTCGATAAGGCCACCGCAGACCGAGAAGAAGAGTGAAGCATACGTAGTAATCCACCAAGCAACAACAGACATCCACCCAATAACATAGCCCGCAAATTTCCTCGACTCTTTCGGGGCAAGTAAAAAGCAAAAGTGATATTGGCCTCCGGATGAAGGAAACGCAGATCCTATCTCCGCGAGTCCGATACTAATAATCGACTGCGCTGAAAAGGCGAGTACGAGCCCGACTATCACCAGTCGCGGGCCGCCGTAGGCCATATTTTGGCCGAAATTGCTCTGCATCGCATGGTCAGAGGGTGATAACCCTGTGGGCACGCAGGGCATTTGGTAGGTAGTAGACGCACCAAGTATCCGACCCATGAGTTCGTAATGGAGAACGCGAGCCCCAGTGCGGAGAGCCAGTTGAACTGCCGACGGAGCTCAGGCTTATGGCCGTTTGCGCGGAGAACGAGGTCGTCTGCGTTGATGGTGCCGGCTCGTGCCTCTTCAAGTCTGCTGGTGGCCATGTATTGGTCCCCGCAGGTGTGGCTAGGTTGGTTCGGTGTGTCCCCTGCTTCCAGTGCTTTGGCAGCCATTGCTCAGTCAGTACGGGCGTGAAATTACTGGTCTGGGCCTGCTTCCGTGCTGCTCAACGATCTTTATATCGACTGCCTGCCGCTCCGCGCCGTCCTACGGCATATGCAGAAGCGGGGGACGACGCAAGGGGGTGTAGGGGTTGTTGTGCAACAGCCGCGATGTGTGATCATACCTTGATTTCTCGAACTCAATAGTGGCTCCATTGGCAGGATGTAGCTTGCGGGATACGGATTATCGCCGGCGTGAGTTCCACCTCCCAGCTACGTCGGTAGGGCTAGAGATTGTAGCCGTGCGTGAGTCGAAAGCATCACAGCTTCGGTGAGATCTGCTCTGTTTTAAGCATCCGTAGAGTGTAGCGCAAAATTAGGATGGATAGGCGAGGCAAGGAGTCCCTGGTCATCGGCCCTGAAGAGTAGGGCCATGTCGCGCTTCGACGACCGGTGAGCGTTTCCATCCCAGGGATGCTCCAGCTTGAGCTCGCTTGCAAGACTCCCCAAACTGGTGATAGTCTCAACCATGCATTCATGAATTATGACGCCTTCTTTTCTCCCAGATCAAGGTTCTCGGTTGTCCAACCATTTGCATCTGGATTTCTCCGACTTCTAATCGCCCCTGTTAATGATACCACGACAGCGAAACCCAATTACCTTCGGATCTGATTTGACATGCGATGCCTTAGCGGGGTAATGCAATAGCCAAGGGCATGATATGCTGCGAGTGTCGTACGGAAAGAGCCGGAAAGAGCGGAAGCCTCGTGCTACACCAATGCCCATTGTGATCTGACGCGCATCATGGATTCCATGCCTGCAGCTGAACGATCTCTACCGATGAAAGGCTGTTCTTATCGGACTAATCGGTTGTTTGATAACTTGATTGATGAAAGCCATAACAGGCCAGATCACGTCGGAGGTTCTAGGGTTCCACTGCCATCGTACAAAAAGCAATGACGAGTTGATTTGCCATGGGAGACACTTCATGAGCTTTGTATTGAGGCAGGCGGACAGCAGCGGATAGGGTAGCACCTATCCGATCTGCAGACCAGGCCATTTGAACTCAAAGCCGGCTACGCATCGTTCAGATATAGAGGGTTCACTCCAGTCTCACGGACCCATAGATCCCACGGCCTGACGACCGACCACTGTCCCATCTGCGTCGTAGGGGACAACTCCTTGTCATGCAGATAGTACAATTCCTCGCCTTCACTCTCACTCGACGGAGCCACGTCAGCAGCGAGTTGCAAAGTAGGAGCGGTCGTTTGCACCCGTACATTCTCTGCCGTTTAGATAGCTCGAACTCGCTTTCCTCGATTTCCTCGATTCTTCCGCCAGCTACGGTAAAACCGTAACCCCGCATCAGCACAATCGCGTAGTAGGGCTTCTCGTCACCTGCGGAGAAGCGCGCCGAGAGATGGGATGTAGCCCTAGCCGTTGGCTTCTAATTAGAAGGTCGCGGACGTCGTCCTCGGCATAAAACCTTGCTATATCGAATTTGGGCACGTGCGTTCCTAAAAATCGAAGTAAATCAGTATGGCTTCTCAGCGACTAGCGAGCAATGAAGCAGTCAAGACAACTCAAATAGAAAGCCCGCCATAAGCACTAGGTAACGGGCGTAGCTCGACGTCTGAACGAACCGTAAGCATGATATAACTCTGTCACCTTCTCTCGGACGCTCGACGATTGGCGCCGCATCGACGACTCTGCGCCGGGGAACCTAGTATAAGCGCTAATGTCGATTACTCTAGAGCCAAAGTCCCCTTTGAGCAGATTGAAAAGGACAAGAGAGTAGTGTAATCAAATGTGGATGAATGGAAGGTGGAGTTCCAAGCCCGACGGATGTTTAGAAACCGAGCGTTCATGACAACAACCATCCTCGCGGCGGGATACCCATCGGATATGATGTGATGGCCTCTGAGCATGGAAGATAAGAGGCAAACGCATCCGGAGCGAGCTGCACTCTCCCACAATCAAACTTGACTAAGACGGCTTGTCACATCAATAGCCGATTGCGACTTCCTGCCGCTACGCGGCTCGATAGCTTGCAACTCGTATACATCCTTGACCCAGATTGCCAGAACGAGCGGACAAATACCCTGCGGCGCCTCCTCGAGAAGGGCCACGGCTTCACGGGTGGCCGTGAGTCTTCCCCGCCTAACTATTCCTTCATCTTGCTGAGTGATGGACGCAGCCGGGCACCCCTTCATTCATCTCGCCTATGCCTGGGAGCTGCAATCCCCAGCCGGCGCCACAGAAGCGCTCTCGTTTGGCTGCACGGAGAACAATCCAGCCCGCGGACTACTGGACGCCTGCCTACCGAACACAACAACGTGCATAGCATCTAGCCTAGCAGACGTGCTCCTCTACATCCACGATGACGCCTACTTCGACAACCTCTTCAAATACTAGGGAATCACAAACATCGAGATTCTGATACAGACGCCTCTGGACGCAGTTCTCGAGCATTGGAATGCATGGCGAATTACTAACCCGGCCCACCAGCTCGAACACGCATCTACTTCCGCTCGCGAAGCAAGCTGGAAGCGCTCGTCCCCTCGCTTTCCTCCAACGCCAGCGTCCGCATCTTTGAAGGAAGCATCCACGACAGAGCTTTGATCCACGACTGCCAATGCGGCGCAACAACAATTATCTGTACTGTTGGCGAGAACGAGGATATTCCCGGCGTAAGCATCCTGCGCAATTGTGCAACCGCGATTCTCGACGCCTTAGTGGCACTCAAAGGCAGCAAACAAGAGCCGGTACAGACACAGAACCCGCGACCTCGACTCCTCCTACTGTCATCCGCGACATGGAACCCGCGCTTTGCAGCCGCTAGGCCGGCGCTGCTGCACTGGATGATATGCAATGCGTTCGCGCGGCCGTATAGCGACCTTGTGCTGGCGCAGAAGATGCTAGCGGAAGCTTCTGAGTTCGTGGACGTGCTTCTGGTGCAGCCGAATGCGCTGGTCAACGAGCCTGTGGGTGCGTGATTAGCAGCGAGTCTGCGTATATTGCAGTTTCGTGAGGATCTTGCGGAGGGATTTGTGCAGCTGGCGCCGGAACCGCAGTATGCGGATGTCGCTGCGATTGGGATCTCGAGTCAGAGGGCGGAGAACGAGGTGCTTTATATCCCGTCTGTGTTTGGCGAGGTTATTCGGGGTTTGGCACTTCAGTTTGTGCCCGGTTTCTGGCAAGCCGAGTATGCTGTTTCGGCGTGGTTTTCTGTGTTGAGAAAGCCGGTCTGGAGGTCGGGGAAGACTAAGTCTGGGTGAGGATTTGCTGTATTGATTGTTGAAGTCGGTATCGGAGAACGGCTGAATTGTGGACTGTAGGCTGGAGGGGTTGTAACACGCTTTCTGATGGCATGTAGTTTGATTTGCTGCAATGGGGTTGTTGATTCACGAAATGCAAAAATCACCCTTCGGCCTACCTATCGTCGTGGACTGACAATCAGCTCAGCCAACCCCGGCCCCAACCTCATAGCCTGCTCAAGGAGAATACCAAAGAGCCAAATTGCAGCTTCGTCAAAATCTCGCCTTGAGGCCATTGCCAGCTGGTTGATCTTGCAGCGACCTTTCTAGCGACCTCTTCGTGTTCGAAATAGGTACGGGATGGGACATTTCTCTGCATCCTGTTAGACTGTCCATGCCCGCAATCAGCTCAATCCCAATTGCTTCGGCGCGACCTTGTAGAAGAGGATGCAGCTGAAGCTTTGTCTTCAAATAATCTCTTTTGAACTCGGCAGATTGATTTCTGAGGCATCGTACCGTATCTTGGTCACGTGCTACGTACTCGGGGAAAGACCGAACAAGCTCCATCGTCCTTTGCATCCAACTACCGGAACGTTCCCATGATGGTATCGGATTCGCGTTCATCATTCCTCTATTGATCTATAAGACTGGCATATCCAAGGTACGGTAAAGCGAATGTGTCCACCTATTTTCTGTCCGGGTCTTTTGTGCAAGATGAAGCCGGCGGGGAAGAAATTATCGAGATAGAGATAATGAGAGATGGGCTTAGGAGAACGGAATTGGAGGACTCGGGATCGGTACCTGCCGCTTGACCATCTGCTTCCGAGACCTAATCTCCACCAAAGATCGACAAGAACGAGGGCGAGGCCCTTCGCACTTCGTACCAGTACGGAGTACCCCAACGCTGCCCCACCATAGGCGCTTAGATATAAACTGTTCCCCCGCCCTCATGGAGCGAAAGTTCTCTCTATAATCGCACTCCAACCCGGACCAGTCATGGAAAGAGACCCAGACACCGGCATCTCCATTCTCGTTGTCGGCGGCGGCATCGCAGGCCTCTCCTTCGCCATTGAAGCCCACCGCAAGGGCCACAATGTCCGCGTTATCGAACGACGAGCTGCGGGGGAGACATTCGGTACGCAAGCTTAGCTCCGACCACGTTCTCAACAGAAAATGAAAGTCTGACAAGCTGCAGGCGAGCTCATCGCCATCACGGGCCCAGCCTTGTACACGCCCCGTCAATGGCCTGGACTCATGAAAGCGGCCAGGAAAGAATCCGTTACACCGGGAGTGACGATGCGCAAATACGACGGCACAGAGATAGGGACATTTCCCGTTGGCGACCCTAATAACCCAACGCTGCCAATTTACCGGTCAAAGCTCCATCGCGTGCTGGGCGACTATGTGGCCACGCTTGGGATCTCGGTCGAGTACGAGTGTGGGGGCGCCGAGTACTTCGAAGCGGATGACCATGCCGGGGTTACTCTTCCCGACGGGCGCCGACTTAGAGCAGATGTGGTAGTTGCTGCAGACGGTGTCGGATCGAAATCGTGGGAATCGGTCGTCGGGACAAAGGAGCCTCCCGTATCTTCGGGGTTTGTGCTCTACCGGGTGACCTTTCCTGTTGCGCCGGCGTTAAACAATCCAATCATTGCAAAGGAGCTTGGCGGTTACGTAGATCGGACCTTTTTGCATGCCGGACCGGACGCGCACATGGTTTCGTGTATGAACAAGGAGCAGGTTTGTTATTTGCTTACGTGCAGGGTATGCCGTTCCATACTGTCAGTGCGGATGTTCATGCTGACGTGATGCCTGAAGGAGGACAACTCCACCGCCACGGAAGACTGGGTCAAAGATACTTCCATCGAAAAAGCGCTTGAAGCCGTGGAGGGCTGGGAGCCATATGTGACTGAGCTCATCAAGGCAACGCCGAACCGCACCGTCCTGGACTGGAAGCTCATGTGGCGCGACCCGCAGCCGAAATGGGTGTCGGATGGCGGGCGCGTCGTGCAGATTGGTGATGCTGCCCATCCTTTCCTCCCAACTTCAGCTAGCGGTGGAACGATGGCCATGGAAGACGCGTTCTCACTTGCTGCTTGTTTAAGTATTGCGGGGAAGAAGGATATACCGATTGCGACGAAGGTGCACAATCATTTACGGTAGGCTTGCTTTCCTTTTCCCAAAATCGATCAAGAGCTGACTGATACTGGCAGGTTCGAGCGCGTCTCCTGCGCACAGAAAATGGGCTTTAAGAACCGCGAGCTCTACCACAAGACCGACTGGGATGCAGTCGCCAAGAATCCCGAAATCATGGGAAAGATGGTGGGCATGTGGTTGCTGTTGCATGACCCGCAAAAGTACGCATATGAGAACTATGAGAAGTGCAAGGAATCCTTGCTCCAAGGAACACCGTTTAAAAACACAAATGCTGTTCCGGGGTATACATATAAACCATGGACTGTGAAGGAGCTGCTGGAAGCGTCAGATCGGGGCGAGGGGGTTGTTGATGAGGGGGAGTGGTGACGGAGTAGTATTGTGATGTGCTCATAGAGTAGGTCGTGCTAGACGAGAAACAAGGTAGATTAGATGCGTATATGCTCTATAGATGTATATATGAGGCTTGGGATCCTTCTTGCCATAAACATACCGGATGAGGTAAAGGAGAAAGAGCAAAAAGATGTCAATGTGTGTAACGACTCGCAAGTATCATCGTTTGCATGGCAGGTTCCGTCTCTTGTAATTATATAGTGCCGTGCTTGCTTGAGGGCTGGCTCACAATGCCCTAATGAATCCTCAGATTTCCTGGCCAGGAGAAGAGACATTCCCATAAAGTATAGAAGCCCAGCAGCTCCTTGATTGAGCGAACATTAGTCTCATCGTCTGTATCAGCTGCCGCGTGTAACATAGTCAGAGGTGTTTTCGAATGGCAAAGAGGTTTGCATCTGCTTCTTGGACAACCTTCCCTGTGGAAACGCACACGATATGCATCAAACAGTATTTGCTACAATGAGAAGAAGTCCTTTGAAAGATTGCAGCATCGATCGGTACTCACTGCAATAGATATAGGCCGTTTGATCATTATCAAACCACAGTTTACCCAAAAGGAAGGGTTATTTCTTTCGTGGAGATAGTCATAAATAATCTCAACATATTTTCGCAGGAGCAAATGTTGGGTTGTTCATCATCTTAGCAGTTTGAAAGAGCTTACCTGAGAGCGAATACCGAATACCGCGCGCTATTCTCAACTGCTGAAACCTCCAACTTGATTGCTCTGGCAAACCTTTACTTCGCTGCTCAAAATGAATCCAACCAGCGCACCGTGGAACATTGCACCCCAAGCCACCCCGCTGCCTCCCCGACTGATCGGACTTTACGGCATCCCGGGCAGCGGTAAAACCCTCGCGATAGACAGATTGAGACGGCAGCTGGGGCTAACAGAGTTTGAGTATTTCAAGGGCTCAGACCTGATCCATCTGGCGACATCTGGCGAGGTCGCATTTCATAAGTTGGACGAGCCGCTCAAGAAACACTACCGTCAGCGTGCCATGATGGTTGCCGAAGCGACGTGCGTCCGAAGTGGGAAAGTCGGCGTCATAACTAGGGAATTTATGTACTGGTCGGTGGGGGAAAGTGAGGAACCGGCGAAAGTGTATGCTGGAGATGATTTGAATATGTTTGCGCACGTCGTTTACCTCAATACACCCCCGGAGGTGATAGCTAAGCGGCGAGACGACGGTACGAGTCGGTCAATTGTGCCGATTGAACATTTGCGCCGCTGGCAGGACACCGAAGTAGAGGAGCTTCGTGGACTCTGTCAACAGCGACATATCCCGTTCACGAGCGTTTATCCCGATTTCAACGAGATCGTGGTACCTATCATTCAGCGTTATAATGGTGGCTTGAAGATGTACCACGCGACAGACAGCGCGGCAACAAAGCTCCTACTCACTCCAGTGCTTGACGCAGCTGTTGGCGAGCTAGGCCGTGAGGATGCGTATGGTAAGATAGGGGCTTATCTAGCCACCACGCTCCTAGCCGAGCCACTTGGTATCCAGGAGCTCATCGCGCAATATCCGGAACATCCCAGTAAGGTTAGCGGTTATCGCCTGCTTGGAGAAGAGCAGACGCTGATCGTGGCATGGAGACACAGTGGAAAAGGCATAGCTGAGGGTGTTCATGGGGTCTTCCCAAAAGCAAAGTTCCTGCCTGTCCAGCAGCCGGAAGATATTCAGAGCCGCCATATCCAAGATAAGGTCAATGCTGTCATAGTTGACTCTCTAATCAATTGGAAGAATGGCGAGGCGATGGCAGAACTAGTGCGATCCATCCGAGCTGTCCACACCACTATTCGGATTGTTTTCGTTGCTGCGGAAGTCAACCGTGAGGTAGTGTCGGTAAGGGGTCCTGTCGGTGCGGTTTCACGCTCTGGTGAAGTCTCTGTTGTTGCGCTTCGTATGACGAAGCCAAAGTGACCAGCGACAGTATTCTGGGAGAACCAAGACCGGATATGACTTATCTCGAACTGGAGTGCTTTCTCGCGTCCACTAGAGGGCACAATGTCTAGCTGGGCCAAATCCTAGCCAAGCATAGTGCCACGATCAATCGAGCAGTTAGTCTTTAGGGCTAAAAATTGACATCGTGATTTGCCGAAGGTACTGGTAAAGATATCATCCACCATGGAAAATAGTGCACAATAGCATGATTCTCGGCGATTTTTCAGTGAACATCATAGCATATAGAAGCATTCGGAGTGGTGAAGTGCCGCCACATAGCGATAGTACTCTGTATTGACATGACGGTCCACAAAATCGATGTATATCCTTAAAGCCGCGCGGTCGGCGATAAGACCGTGAGCTAAGCAATATCCTTCAAATGAGCTGACAAACTGAGAAGTTCCTATTCGTCTGCCGGATTCAACCCCTGACATTTAGCCCCTTCGACCAAATGGGCACATGAATGAGGCTAAAGTTAAAGAGACGGTGGCCCGTGGCAGTGGCTTGGGCCGCCTGGTCCGTGAGGCGGATAGCAGAGTGCGGGCGCCATGATAGTAGTGGCTGGATCTGGACTTCTTTGAAGATAGATGATTCTCCAGTTTTTAGGGCACAACGCAGTTCCTCCAGTCTGCAGATCCGTCTGTAGCCGTCTCGAACGATGATCTCGAACATGAGCTTAGCCGGGATCTCTAACGCGTGGTATGTTTTGAGTCATGAGGGGAATGTGGATGATGTCAATTGGACAATCGGCGGGGTGGCATGATCTCTGCAGCGGAATCCCTTTTCCCGCTCCAGGTGATTGACACCCAGCATGATTGTTGATAACGACAGCTTGACAGGTACCTATTGTTGTGTTGTAGAGGATGCTCAAATCCACTCGGACAGACCGCAATCCGCATCGCGTCATGGGAGCCCAATTTTCAGGGAAGAGAAAGGGTGGATTTCTCAGCGTAGACTGTCGCCATTCTGTGCAGGTATACCGCCATCCCAGAGGAACGTTCCTGGGCTGAGTCGAGCCTAATAATATTGCCCCGCAGTCTTCGGCCGGGACTGGATCTCGCTGATGGCGTGAGAAGGCCCCCTGGACACGCGTTTGGGTTGAAATCCCTGGCTCGCTGCGAGAAACTCAAATGGTTGGGAAGGAGATTGTATTCCGGATATGTACCGGTCAGTATTCCGCATCGTATGTTCAATAATTAGCGAGAAACATAAGGTGAACTGATTAACTTGGGTGAGTATCCGAGTTGTTCTTGAACTTGAAGAGACCTAAAGAGGAGCTCCTCCTGCAGCAAAGATAGTGGAGAGCCCCGCATGACCCCCACAGCTTCTGTGTATCGGATGCCTGCTGATACCTAAAACTACAGCTATATATCGCAAGACCCTTCCTCGTTGAGTCTCATTGAATTTCTCTCGAAATATCTCCTGAACGCTCGACTTAGACTCTTACATCCCGCGAAATCCTGATATCACCAACCAAAGTCCAAATCGACTCCAAGTCAAGCACCATGTCTACCATCCAACTACAGGCTGTCCGCCCAACAATCCGCCATTTCTCAGTCCACCGCGCCCACACAAGCACTCGCACATCGCGCTTCGTCACATCATCATGTCTAGTCTCAGCAGTTGTGCTTCCCTTCGTCCCGCCGGCGCTTGAGAGCTCGCGTGAGCGGAATCAAGGCTACCCAAATCAAAGCAAGTGAGTCTGCCGCGTCCCCATGCTTAAGGAATAGGAGGTATGGCCGTCGCTTGCTAACATGATTGTTTCGTAGACCACACCCTCCGCTCTGCTTCCACGCTCGCTAGTGCACTGCCAGCGCAAAGCGAACCTGGATCGTTCCACCGGATCGGAAACCGTTTCCGAGGTACCTATACTACCTATGCTAAACGCCGATTCCCGACGGGTTGGGTCTCTGCACGATGATAACATCTGTCTTAATTTCATGACTGGGTTTCGGCTTTGCTTCCTCATGGGCGTTTGGTGTGGCATATATGTTTTTGCGATTAAATGGCGAGATGCATTTGCATCAGTGGAGTCGGAGTTGGTTGGCTTTTAACCTTGCTTCTGGGGTCTGGTATCTTCATATTGAATGTTTGATGAGAGACAAGTTCCGGCTAGTTCCGGGTTGAAGATGATATAAACAAGAAAGTTACCGCGCTATATGAAGGGCCTAAAAAATGTGTGACAGTCTTCCCCGGATCACTTACCTACTTGAGTGGAGTAAATATAGATCCTGCCAACATAATAATCATTCATCGTAGTTACAGGAGTATAGTACAAGCCCGGACCTGCAAGGGAACGCATTTCACCAGCCCCACAAACAGTTCATTTTATAAAACATCCAGGAAATCCTCATAGCCGGTTGCCGGGCGGAGGTCGGAAGGGACGCGAAGCTTCATATTTCCCCTTCTCTAGCAGTCTATCTTCTTCGGTCTCTGGCTCGTGACGGGTGGGTGCCGGATCGTGGCTAGCTTCTTCGCTTGGTGATGCTACATCATCCGCGGCGTTCTGGTGGCGTGCCCGGTTTGCGCGCTTGAAGCTCGGGTCATCCGAAGGCGATGAGATAGGCTCGGGCTTGGATGCCTGACGACGATGTTCTGCTTCCATCGCAGCAAGCTGCGCCTTCTTCTTCATATCGGCTTCGAATCGCGACTGGCGGTCGGCATTGATCGATTTCTTAGCGAAGTAGTAGGCACCGCCGCCGGCTGGTGTCAACAGTATTAGCTGGATTTCATGCAATTGTCTTTCCGGAATTTCCGGACATGGTTCATGATACACACCGACGCAGAGAGTGCCCCAGCCTACCCTGTATGAATCGATGCTTGTTAGCGGTCCCTGTTGGGTGGTAGATGCTCCGGAGGTCTCTTGAGGTCCGCTCACCAGGTGGATCGGATCTAATCGGTCATACGGAAAGCGCGGTTAGCTTTTGGACTCAAACAATCTCAGAAAACACTCTTTGACATACCGTATTCATTTTGATTTCGATTTTGATTGTGGGAGAAACTAAGCCAGCTAAGTTGCAACTGAAAATAAACTACGTCAACAGTTAATTACAAGCCGCTTGCTAAAGCCGCCAAACCGAAACGGGCGACTCTAAACCAAGAACAAACTAGCGCAACAGCGGGTCACATGTCAGAGCCTCATTGACATCCAGGTCTCTTTGTTTTCTCAGTTTCGCCTCTCTTGAATATCCCATTGAACGTCTCTTCGAGTCGTCGCTGACTACCGTCCGAACTTCATACGGCGACAGCTTTCATTTCAACGACTCACGACGTTCTAGAAAGGAATGAACTGTTTGTTTTGAGCTCGACTGGGCGCTGGTAGCCCGCAAGAGCCGAAACCGGGGTGTCTCTGACCGCGGATTCTTGCATATAGGCGATAGACTCTGCATAAAACAAATCATCCAAACCAATCTTCCACAACATGCCACCGGTCAAACGCAAGGCGACTGACAGTATGGCTTCCACTGAGCGTCTCACAGATGTAGGCTGACCTCGGTTAGGTGGTCGGTCCAGTAGAGCGTCGAAACGTCCCACCCCCGTGCCTGACGCTCCGGAAATTGGCAGTAGCGATGAGTACTCGGACTGGGAGCAGGATACGAAGAAGGACAACCTGAAAGGTAACGCGGGAGCGCTATTGTTGCGACAGTTAAGCTGACTTGCTAGGCCTGGTTGACAAGTTCTCCCTCGAATCGTTCAACAAGAAGACTCAGAACCAAGATCCGAACTTTGGGTACAGGGACTTCTCTTCCCTCCCTTTGAAGCCCGACCATGCGAACCGCCCCCTATGGATCGATCCGCTGAAAGGCACCATCACACTCGAGAGTTTCTCCCCGCTCGCTCCGCAGGCGCAAGATTTCCTCACTACGATCGCCGAACCGTTGTCGCGTCCCACGCATCTACACGAATATCGATTGACGGGAAACAGTTTATATGCTGCTGTGTCGGTTGGTCTTCTGCCGCAGGATATCATCAACTTCTTGGACCGGTTGACGAAGACGCCACTTCCGGAATCGATCAAAACGTTCATCGTGGAATTCACAAAGTCGTATGGAAAGATCAAGGTCGTCTTGAAGCATAACCGGTTTTTCGTGGAGAGTACCGATCCGGACATGCTGCAGATGCTGCTTCAGGATGAAGTTATTGGGTCCCAGCGCGTGCAGGCATCAGAGGGTATTACCCAGCAAGCAGCTCCGAAAATGGGCGGTCTTGTCATTCCCGGAACCAGGGATGCTGCCGGTGTCAGAGAAACGTCAGACCAGAAACCTGTGGACGAAAATGCTGGCAGCCGTCCGGAAGATGATATCCTTCTAGCTATACGCGATGAAGATGACGATGACGAGCAGGCACAGGTGCATAGTTTCGAGATTCCAAATGAGGCAGTCGAACCTGTCAAGGCACGCTGTCAAGCCATGGGGTGTCCCGCGCTGGAGGAGTACGACTTCCGGAATGATGAAATCAACCCGACGCTGGACATCGATCTGAAGCCGGCAGCCCGTATCCGAAGCTACCAGGAAAAGAGCCTGAGTAAGATGTTTGGTAACGGACGTGCGAAGAGTGGTATCATTGTCCTGCCTTGTGGTGCGGGAAAGACGCTTGTTGGTATCACCGCTGCTTGCACAATCAAGAAGGGGACAATCATCCTTTGCACTAGCTCTATGTCAGTCGTGCAGTGGAGAAACGAGTTCTTGCGATGGTCGAATATTGACCCCGGCGATATCGCGGTTTTCACATCTGACAACAAGGAGAAATTCCGTCGGTCAACCGGTATCATTGTTTCCACCTATTCAATGGTCTCTCAAACGAGAGCACGATCTTACGACGCACAGAAAATGATGGATTGGATCCAGTCGCGGGAATGGGGTCTCATGATTCTTGACGAAGTCCACGTCGTGCCCGCGATCATGTTCCGAAAGGTCACCTCAGCTATTGCCACTCAAAGCAAGCTTGGGTT
This sequence comes from Aspergillus mulundensis, assembly GCF_003369625.1. NCBI lineage: Eukaryota > Fungi > Ascomycota > Eurotiomycetes > Eurotiales > Aspergillaceae > Aspergillus > Aspergillus mulundensis. The sequence goes on from NW_020797888.1 coordinate 1,517,029, forward strand.
GACTGCCACCCTTCTGCGTGAAGACGATAAAATCAAAGATCTGAACTTCCTCATTGGTCCCAAGCTATATGAAGCGAACTGGATGGAACTTGCAGAGCAAGGTCATATTGCCAAGGTTCAATGCGCCGAAGTGTGGTGTCCAATGACCACAGAATTTTATACCGAATACATGCGGGAGAAGTCAAGAAAGGCCGCTCTCTTGTATACCATGAACCCTCGCAAGTTTCAGGCGTGCCAATTCCTTATCGACTACCATGAAAAACGAGGGGATAAAGTCATTGTCTTCTCGGACAACGTTTACGCTCTTGAGAAGTACGCGCTCAAGCTGAAGAAGGCCTATATTTACGGAGGAACTCCTCAGAATGAGCGCATGCGTATCCTTGAGAACTTCCAACACAACGAGCAAGTCAACACAATCTTCCTCTCCAAGATTGGTGACACTTCGCTCGACTTACCCGAAGCTACCTGCCTAATCCAAATTTCCTCGCACTATGGTTCCCGTCGTCAGGAAGCACAACGCCTAGGTCGTATTCTCCGAGCTAAGCGCCGAAACGACGAGGGCTTCAACGCGTTTTTTTACTCCCTAGTCTCGAAAGACACAGACGAGATGTTCTATTCCTCCAAACGTCAAGCATTCTTGGTAGACCAAGGCTACGCCTTCAAGGTCATCACTCATCTACAGGGCATCGAGAACTTAGAAGGACTTGCGTATGCCACGCCATCGGAGCGCCGCGAGCTATTGCAAGAAGTCATGCTGCAGAATGAAAGCTCCGCAGACGTGGAGAACGTCACGGACGACCTCTTCTCTGAAAGATCCGGCGCCAACAGAGCTAGAGCCAAGGGCGGTGTTAAGAGGAGTGCTGCTACGCTCAGTGGGCTGGCTGGTGGTGAGGACATGGCGTATATTGAATATAACAAGAGCAGGAATAAGCAGCTCAGGGAGAAACAGCGTCACCCGTTGTTCCGCAAGCTGGAGCGCGAGCGCCAGAAGAGGAAGAAGGAGATGGAAGACTTCAACCGGTAGTATGCTACTCTACATACAACGACTGCGGTAACCGCGTTGCTTAAAGCTATCTCTGTTGCTAGTAAACTCAATAATATGAATGGCTTGGACTTTTGGCTATAGTAGGGCCTCTGGTGATGCCTGATGATGCCTGATGACGGAACCCACTTTCCCCCAGTGGACATCACGTGGTGATAGAGCAAGTGGGGCGATCCCCAACAGCTTCAAAGATCGGATTCAAGAACATTCGAAGCTCATCCATCAACGACACTTGCCAGTGTTCAAATACATCTTGCAAATTATCGACTGGGCTCAAACTCAATAAACTCAACCCGCTGATAAAATCTCTGCCGCCTCTTCAACATGGCTGGCGAGGAAGATCCCAGAAACAAGCAGTCCCCTTCCTCGCCTGAGAGCTCCCGCCAATGGCACGACGACGAGAACCCATTCGTCGCGTTTCGTCGCTTCGCTGATGAACAAATCTCCTCCATGATGCAGTCCGTAATGGGGCTCCCATCATCTGCTACGTCTCCACAATCCGGTCATTGGGCTATCTTCTCCGACGACCAAGCTTATCGAGACCAAGTGCGCCAGCGCCAGCGCCAAGACCAGGAGTGCAACGGTGATGGAAACAAGACCGATGAAGGGGTTCCATCCGGTTCTAGAATCACTGAATCTTCAGCGCAAAACGATAAATACTACCCAGCGCGTTCTTCCAGGCCGCGATGGTATGATCTGGATAACCGGTTCGATGTCGACATGTTCTTCAACTCATTCTTCGATCGGTTATGGCTCGACGACCATACCACGGCCCGCCTATTTGGAATGTACCATCACCCACTCTTTTCGAGCATGACGAGTGCCGAATCTCCCATGTGGCCTCTTAACTATCTTATGTTCAGTCCTTACTCGCCCCTGCATTTGGAGCGCCAGGCGCGTTATAGGGCTCGTCGAGAGCAGGGGGTCTTTTCGTCCCTCATGTCATCTATGAGCTTATCGTCCGAAGCCGAACCTGACAATGATGAGCCGAGGTGGCGTGAAGCCTTCGAGGATCTCTTGCGACTTGAGAATGGAGAGCCCATGCTGGATCGTGACACTGCAGCAGTTGCTAGATCGGAGCCCCGTAAAGATTGGCTAGGCGGACTGATTAAACGCGGTAGTCTGGGCAAGCAATGGAAGTTTTCTTCGCCCTCGGAGACTCAGCCGTGGTCAAGCATTATATTTGATCCATCAGAACGTGACAGCGACGAAGTCCCTTCTGTTCCGGCACCAGAGAAGACCATTCCGGCCGCTGAAGAATCGACTACCAAACCTGCGACGGAACTGGATATATACGACCGCTTCCTTGCGGACATCGACGCTCGCGAACGCGAATTCTTTGGCGCGCACCACAGCCCGCTTCTACATTTCCTTTTAGCAGACCGACGGAGAGGCCCAAACAGTCCTCCATCCGACTACAACGACGACACCGAGGGTTGGCTAGAGCTTGTATCTGGCGGGAACAAACATTCTGTCCCTGAGTCGAAGTCTGAGTCCGTGTCCACTGAAGCGCCTGTTGAATCGTCGACAGTACCAACCAGTACAGAAATCACGGCGGAAAAACCGTCTGCGGAGAACTATGTCGTCTCGAACTCAGTCAGCACGGAGCGTGTCCGTCTTCCCGATGGCTCGATCCAGACGAAGACCGTAAGGACGAAGAGGTACGCTGATGGCCGCGAGGAGACAAGTACATCCACAGAGGTGGTAAACCCGCCTCAGCGAGACCAGAACTCTGGTCAGCAGCCTGATGAGACAAAAGGCGGATGGTTTTGGAGAGACTAAGTCGACAAGGGCCCTCCTTTTTTGGGAGTTATGACAACGTTCGCTGCCTATCACCACCCGGGGATGAGCATCGAACTTCCCACAATTATGATTATACTTTGTATCCGTGTTAGCGTTTTAGGCGTGGTTTTGGGTCTTTTACTGAATCAAATCGATTGCATATTATCTCATGCTATATCTTATTTATGCTTAGCACCTCAGACATACGTCTTATATCAGGAAAAACACGCTTGATATGTGCCCCTTTTCATCAGGCGCTGCTTGGCAATGTCAGGTAATTAGAATTCCAATGCTATCTTGAGTCACTGTCAATACATGAATAGCTTCCGTACCTTCATATCTCTGAGAAAATTGACTGCTCTGTCTTAGACTTATCAATCTAGTCTAGCTAGTCCACAATTTATCAATGGGGTAGGACAGAATATGAATCTATGCTTAATCCGCCTTGACGCTCTTCTTCTGCGCCTTGCCTGTCGTCCAGCCCTTTTCTTCCCAGTACTTGACGCTGTCTTCCATCTTCTTGTATGCCCATGTGAAGGGAGGGTCTGGGCATCAATGCAGTTAGCTTCACTCACCCAACAAACTCGATCAAACGCGGCGAAAAAAAAATGGAAGACTCAAAGGAGAATGGGATATGACTCACAGAGAAATTGTCTCAGGTCATGCCTGTTATCATCAGGACTATACTGCTCGGCATGGTAACTGGGCGTGATAACCGTCATCTTATGACGGTTGATAGCATAGTTATAGAAAAAGTGGCGTGTCTTCTCATAGATCTCGCGCGGAGAATACTCGTTACCCCACATGTGCAAAAGGCGCTCGTACATGCTCCAGGGGCCCAGCTTGGACACTTTACGGAGGTATCCGAATGTTCCTAGCTCAGCGTAGGTGACGCCCATGTCGGCTTCGTCGGATTGCACGTATGTGGCTGTGATGGGCTCGAGCTCGGCTGTGGGGGTTGCGTTGAGGAATTGGTCCAGGATAGGCATGTTGAAGGAGGTTGAGGAGTGACCGATGAATTTTTTGAGGTCGACCTTGGAGATGGAGCCGATGGGGTTCAGCTGTTTTCTCCGTTAGTTTTGTCCGTCGACTAGGAAGAGCGGCGAATGGTAAGGAATGAGGAACATACGTCGGCACTGCTCGCGTCGTATTTGGTCAGGTAGCCGCGTAGACTAGATGCATTTGTAAGTAAGTTGGGAGCGAGAGATTTAGGTTATACCACGACCGGCAGAGCATACCATTCTAGGAGTTGTCAGTATGCGAAGCATTTTCTAATAGGGAAGTGCACAAACCATCAACGTTGGAGGACGCCAGAACAAGCAGTCCACCTCCGCCTGGACGCTGGCGGACTGTAGGCAGCAACGAGGCGAACAGGTAAGAGAGGACCATCCTCAGACGGGCCTGGATGTTCTGTAGCGCCTGGTTCTCTGCCCGGCTACCACCGTGAACCTTGAATTTGGGTTGAAAATTGGTGACCACGGTGAAAAGATTAGTAAGAGCAGTCACGACTGTATCAAAGTTGAAGTCAATATGATATGACCCGATTTCAGTGGCCAGTTCTTTTGCCCGATCTCTTGTCTCTTTGCTAGAGTTCTGGGTGCCCATGAAGCTTGTGTGGAAGATGCGGCTGCTGAAGTCAGCTATCGCGGTACTTAGATGCTAGCTTTCAATTGTGAACTCACTTGCAGACTTCCTGGCTGGTAGTAGGAATCCACATTGAGTCAGCTGGCTCCGCACACAGCCTGCGAACATCTTTGATGACTTGCTGATTGCCTTGCTGAACCGCTTTGATGACTTCTCTGCACATTGAGTGGACGATCACTGCAGTAGCGCAGCTATCAATTCCACCACTCAGGGGAAGGAAGAATCCAGCGGCACCGCTTCTTCGGAGGTAATCCCACAGCCAACAGGCAGGTCCCAGGGCGACCTCCTCCTCCGGGGCGTGATAGCGGGGCACAAGCGTCTCAGACGGCGCAAGGCCAGGGTCTGCATCTTCGTCCGAGCGGGATAATCGCATGTCAAGGTCAAGACGGACAAATGGGGTCTGCCGACTGGCCTGCATGTTTCGGCTCGTGGAGGCGCGGTATGTGCGTACCTAGCCCCTTTAGTACGGTGTGAAGCGATTAGAAACGACGGACGTACTTCTTCGATGTCGACAGTTGCAGTGACAACCTCGACATCATTTAGCGAGAATTGTGACCCTTGGGCTACGATGTTTCCGTTGATGACAATCATGGCACATCCATCGTAGTAGAGTCGGTCACCGTCGCACCCTTGCTGGTTCGCATATAGATAGATACCACCACTCTAGCAACCGTAAGCGCCGCTCGTGTTTTAGGTGACTTTCTTACTAGTTTCGTGGCCTGCGTGATGAGGTTGACACGAGTATCAAGCTTCTTCAGCTCGTGGTGACTTCCGGATGAGTTGGAAATAATCTCAACACCTTTACGCAAGTCAGTGGCTAGCAGTGCTATGATGTGGGAGTGAACTTACCGGCAAGACTGTAAGGTATGTGCGGCCTAAACCGATGTTAGAGGCTAGGTCTAACCATCCAAGTCCCTGGTACATACCCATTCGGTGTGAACAACTCCTCGCAAGTCTCCAACCCCAAGCATGTATCTCTTGTGCTGATGACCGCATCTCCAAAGGGAACCTTATACTGTCCTGTGATCTTGCCAACAATCTGCTCCAGGTAGTAGTCTTCGACCTCCTGGGGTCGCTGCCAAGGGGTAAAGTGACGCATCTCTCGGTAATTTCCATCTAATGAGACGATCGTTAGCCATATCTGAGCTTCAACGATAAATATGGATTCAACCAGTTGATCGCAAGGACTCCATACCATTGGCAAGCCACATCTTAGGGCGAATCAGGATGATCTTTTTGTTGTAAAAAATGACACTTTCAGCGCATCAGCGTCCGACCTTATCCATTCCAATAAAGTGTAACGAACCGACAGTTGTATCGCACATTCCTGTGACGGACTGGCATACCCACATCGACTACAATGTCCTGGCAATCAGGGTGGTCGATGATCCGGGCGAGCATCTCCCAGGAATGAAGAAACGTATCTCCTTCGAGAAAGCCATCCAGAACTCCATATCCTATCCGGATTTCAGCATCGGTGCGTTCGAATAGAAGGATACCTGCGGGACAATCGTACCGGTGATTTCGAGCTCGGGACCGACACGAAGAGTGGCCCCGGCAGCTTTGGCTTGACGGATACTTTCAATGATTCTCTCGCAATTGCCTTCCCAGTCGAGAGCCCACTGGTTCAGGGAGCTAATAAGTTGGTTAGCTATGAACGGGCACAAAACGAGCAAGGGATCGGCGATGCGAACCATGTTGCGAGAGTAATGAGGCGGCCCATCTTGTATCACAGGGTAGGGATCAGGAACGATCCAATCGACAGAAGCAAGAGCAGCAGATGAGCTCTCCGTCGTCCGCCAATGAAGCCAATTCGACAAGCAACCGCAAGACACAGAATTATTGGAGACGGTTGGCTCTCCGAATCCCGGCATGACGCAAGTCACGTGTGTGGGGTTGGTGCCTACCCCTCCCTCGGCTCAGATGAAGATCGCTGATTAATGCGCATCGGAGAAGGGCCGGGATTCTGTTTGCTGGAAAGGAGTGGATTCAACGCCTCCCTGAATATCTCCTCTTCATAGACTCATTTCTGTATTTACATCAAGTCCGTCGTGTGTACATGCAGCATGTCCGATAACTCGCAGCTCCCCAACCCCGCGCACGTCCAAGCCGACTCAATGCTGGCTCGGCGGTTCGGCAAAGAGACCGTGAACTACTTCTCGAGTAAGTCCGGGCCCGGATAGCATCATACGTCTCAAACTGCGAATTATGGAAACTGATTGATGTTCTAGGCTCTCCTCTCAACCGTCTCTCCTTTCTCCGATCAGACCACCCCTTCCTCTCCGCCGCCCTCAAGCACCCGACGACCCGATTCGTCGTTCTTAAGGATCTAGCGCCACTTACAAGGTCCCCGACCGAACTGTACTATGCCAAGTTCAATGAAGTGCGCAAGCTTATTTCCGAGACGATCTACGACAAGTCGGAGGAGGAAGTAATCAAGGAGCATGATTCGCGCAAGACGGAGCCACACCTTATCTTCCTAGGTGTGGATGAGGCGAACAAGCAGCCGGACGGGTTCAGCTGGAAGATCTACTCCGGGACGCCGTATTTCGCGCTCGATATCTCGCAGAAGGGCTCGGAGGAGCAGCAGGCCAATGCAAAGGAGGTGCTCGGCGGATTTGAAGCCCAGGGACTGAGTTTTCTGCAGGCGAGGGTGGCGATGACTTTCTCTGCTGATGAAGGTATACTTGCGAACTTGCTTGTTCCGAGTTCTTGAGTAACGACAGCTGACAACGTACTATAGGTGCTATCTACGCCCAAGCCCGCGCCCTCACCGACTGGAACACCCGCAACACCTACTGTGGTACCTGCGGCAGCCGCACCATCTCCGTCAACTCCGGCACAAAGCGCGCCTGCCCACCTACCGATGCAGCACGCGTAGCCGAGGGCAAGCCCGCTGAGAAGCCAGCCTGCAGCACCCGGACCACGATCTCCAACCTCTCCTTCCCACGCACCGACCCCACAATCATCGTGGCCGTCATCTCTTGCGACGCTAAGCGCATTCTCCTCGGACGTTCCAAGCGCTTCCCGCCAAACTGGTACTCGACGCTCGCAGGCTTCATCGAGCCCGCCGAGTCCGTTGAGGACGCTGTTCGTCGTGAAGTCTGGGAGGAAGCTGGTGTCACGCTCTCCCGAGTCATCATCCACTCCACGCAGCCGTGGCCGTACCCGGCGAACCTGATGATTGGGGCGATTGCGCAAGTCAGCGACCCTGCGCACGAGAAGATCAACCTCGAGCACGACCCGGAGCTGGAAGATGCGAAGTGGTTCCCAATCGAGGAGGTTGAGGAGGCGTTGAGGGTTGGCACGAGTAATTTGGATCAGGCTGCCGGGCCAGGGTACAAAGAGGGTGCGCTGAGGTTGCCGCCTCCTACGGCCATCGCCAACCAGTTGATACAGGCGGCTATCAATATTGATTTCCTTGCCGATAAATCGAAGATGTAGATAGACGAGATTTAGAGTTGTTTGTCATAGACAATAGTAGATAGACTGCATGGTTCGAACACTTGTACTTCATGACAGTAGGTATCCCCAAACGATATTAAACCAACCACAGTGATGCCAGCCTCAAAATACCTCCTAATGATACCGCAATGCAACCCTCTCACAACTCCAGCCCAAAACAATACCAACGCAAACCGCTCACAAATTAGCATAAACCGTCCCATCCCGCAACTCATGGATACTCTCTCCCCCAGGCGTCGAGCCAACCTCCGTATACCTCCTCCCATCCCTCAACTCATGAATTGTAATACGGCGATGCGACTTCCTCCGTCTCGACCCTCGACTAGAAGACGTATCACCCCTTGCCTCACGCAACGCCATATCGATGCTCCCCGCATCGCTCTGCGCGCGGCTACTAATCGGCGTCTCGGCTCTGCTCTCCCTGCCCACGGATGCCTGGAGCTGGTTATCCGCTACCATAGCGACTCCATCTTCGCGGTACCACCGACGGATTTCCGCAGCGAAGTCCTTTTCTTCGACGCCGTATTCGACAGGGGGTCCGGAGATGTCTGGATCGTCGTCTTCGTTGGGGCCTGAGAACACGGCCCAGGCGCTTGTGCTGTCGCTGACGAGGATGACGAAGTGGTCGTAGCTTTTGACGCGGAAGTTGCGGAGGAGGATCGCGTCACCTTCCTGGAGGGAGGGGAGGGCGGATTTATGTGGACGGAGGACCTGCGCGTAGATTGTTGCGCCGGCCATTGATGGGTCTGTAATCTGGAGGGTCATGATGAAGTCTTTGCGGCCGGAGCCGGCTTTGGTTGGAGGATTGACTTCAGAGGCGATGGATATCGTGTCTACTAAGGCGTTGTAGTGGTCGATGAGGGTGGCGAGGGGCGCGAAGTAGGAAAGTTTGCTCCGCAGGCCCGGCCATCGTCGGTCTCCTGGGGAATAAGGAGCGTCGTCGATATTCCCCTCGAGTTCTTCATCGACTTCGATGCTAGCTTGCAACTCCTGGGCATCGTCAAGCAATGGAGGCACTTCGTTGTCCACGACAACCAGAGGCGCTTCGGGCTCGCTTTCTTCGCGTTGGGCAGTTGTATCTTCCTCTGACTTGACAGCGAGAACTGGTGAGGCGTCTTCGCCCTCTAGAACGCTAGTTATCTCGTCTCTTAGGAAAGACTGCTGCTGTTCTTCTGTTTTCACCTTCAGTGGGGAGTCCTGAGTCGGATTTGGAGTTGGCAGCATGTCTTGCGAGGCATGAATGGGACTAGAAGCTTCAGTTGAAGCAACTCGTTCGCCTGCAACCGACTGAGAAGGCCCTGGGATGATCAGCAGGCGGCCTTCGTGATGAGTGGACGTGGATATCTCCAAGGGCTCAACAACTGGCCCGGGCGGCGTCGCACCATCCAATTGAAACGCTAGGTGTCTTTGATGTGCGGTTCTCAAATACTCATTTGCGGTTTCATTATTGTCCTCAACTGAGCGCTCCCTGAGATATTCCTCGGCGGCAGCTTCATTGATATTCTCGCCTTGTACACCCTCGCCCTGCGCGTTCCCAAGTTCGTACAGACTAGGATCGATCGCCAGGTCAGGAGAAGGCTGCACAGATTCAGAGATAGAATGGAGACGTTCGGCAGACTCCGAAATCGTCGCCAGATAGTCTAGGGAATCAAGGTTCGGCGCAGTTGGATATTCTGTTATCGCCTGGATATCCTCGTAATATTCATGGACAACCGCGAGCTCGTTAGTTGGCCCATTTTCATCAGCGTCCAATGGCGGTTCGGCATACGTTGTTTCATATTCCTCATCAAGGGGTTCTTGATAATCCTCCTCGTGAGGCTCCTCGAGGCCGTCCTGTGGATCTTCGTCCATTCGCTCCGGCTCAGATTGCTCTGGCTCGGATTCCCATTCATCCACAGCGTGCCCATACACCACAGATTGGCTGTACTCTTTGCCGTCATCTGACCTCTCCGATTCCGCTTCCACTTCGTGCGCAGTACTTTGGTTATAATCCTCCATGTCATGCTCATTCTCCTGGTCCTCTTCAGACGGGCTTTCGGAGTCTGCTTCATCAATGAGATCTTCACCCAGTTGGCTTTGATCCTCGTAGTCATATGAGTCCTCACTTGGTGTGCCTTCAGCTTCTCGTTCGCGGGTATCATTTGGCCGCTTGGCAGATAACTCATCCTCACTATCACTATCCAAGACTATAATTTCAGGTTCCGTATTTTTTGGTGCAACTTTGAGAGGCTCCTCATAGTCAGACGCAATTTCTGACTCCGAGTATCCATATCCTTCTCCATCTCTATGGTCATCTTCATCGTCCCCATAGTCACACTCATAGTCTCCATGGTTGCTCGCCTCCTCGTCGCTCCCGTCACTTACATCCTCTTCGTCCTCTTCATCGTACTCCTGGGAACGGCTAGGAGATATATCTCGGCTCTCATTTGGCGAGAATGACTCTGTGCTGGCAAGCCGTTCTTTATGCTGCTGTATTTCGGGTGCATCAACAGCTCCATCCTCCTCAGTCCGACCATCGGAAGCTTTGTCTTGATCACCTTCGTCCTCCTGGCCCAGGTCCTCGGGTGATCGCTCATCTTCCATTTGATCTTGTTCCTCTTTATGGCTGTGCGAATCGATCCTTGCACGCGCCTCGCCTTCATCAATCCCCGACACTGACTCTGACTCGAAGTGTGTTTCTGCTGTTTGAACTCGAGGCGAATAGATTTGCGCAAAATCAACGGCGAAGTGACCGGACACCCCCTCTGTCGTGCCCGATTCTACGTCGTTTACAGGCGCATCTATAGCCATCATTTTGCCTGGAGGCTGAGGACTAGACATTCCATCGGCCGAGTCTAGAACGGATGGTTTGTCAGAAGGCAGAATTTGCATGTCGTCAGTGTAAACCGTTACAGCGTCCTCCTCGTCTGTGTGCGTTGCTTCACCATGAGGTTGCACTTCGGGTAGGAAGTCAGAATCGTCTAGCTCAGCCACCTCCTCCAAGACAAGTGCTGCGGGTGGATTGGGTTGGGTCACAGGAGGAGTATCAGCCACTAATCCAAAATATCCACTGGAACTATTCGATGTAGTATTAAACGGAGAGGGAAGCGGAAGCCCAGGAGAAGGAACCGGGTGCAAGCGCGGCGTATCCGTAGGGAGGTGAGAAATCCGATCCAAGCCGACCAGCTTTGTTCCCGGAACATTGCCAGGGCGGACAAACAGCGCGTCGTCGCCTTTTGATTGTCCAGCGGGCTCACCTACCAGAGAGGTTGACGCATCTGGTACAGCTGGCTCACCTGGTACAGAAGTTGATGCATCTGGTTCAGCAGGCTCACCTGGTACTGAAGTTGATGCGTCTGGTACAGCTGGCTCAACTGGTACAGAAATTGATGCATCTGGTTCAGCATCTACCATGGAAGCGTCAGAGCCCACAGCTGGCGCAATTTCCGGGACGTCTGCGGATGACGCAGGTATAGCACTATCCTCGCTAGCTTGAACGACAGGTTCCTCGCCTGCATCCGATCCGGTTTCCAGTTCTTCGTCGAATGTAGCCATCCAGTCCTCCGGTAATTCTTTGTCTCTAGGACTCTCCGGTTCATCAATCACACGCCATTCGTTGCTTCGCATGCTGAATCTCGGTCGTTTCCGTCCTTTCCCAGGTACGTAGCCATCTTCTTCCACCAAAGGCTCAATGGCCGGATCAGTGAAGCCGAACGAAATCCGAGACTTCCCTAGAAAAGCCGGTGACTGCCATGACGTTGACCCAGATGGTCCGAATGTATGCGCGCCGCCATTAGCAGCGGGCGTACTTGGCGCTATGTTATCCGTAGGTGGAGGTGTATTCGATTCGCGATCTACCTTGACTGTCGACAAAAGTTTGGAGTCGCGCCAGACCTATACCAGATTAGAGTGTTGACGATGACCCGAGTAGTAGAAAGTTCACCTCCAGAAATGCCGCGGCATCAAAGTGCACGTCCCACGAGACGCCTTTACCGGGTGTCTGAGTCGCCGCATCGTTCTTCGTCAATCTTGACCCGGCAAGGCTTAGATAGACTTTATCGCCGATTCCAATATGAGTTCTTGCAACTTCCTCGGCGACTTGACCGTGAAAGAACACTTTGACTTGTCCGTTTGATCGACGAAGGCGGAAATCGGGTTCGGCGAGGAGCAAGCTGAGGGTCTTGGTGGACGACGAGTATGGCCACAAAAGCGTTACAATGGAGTGAACAGAGTTCCCCGGAAGACGGTCATTGTCGGGCGAAAGCTGTGCGATTGGTACGGCGGTCGATCGTAGTAGCTCCGACACTGGAGGTTGGTCGGTGGTGTCCATCGTCGGCGCGGGGCATCAATCTGCTTCTCTCATGGTTCTCAATTATAGGCGCAGCATGAACCGAGATCAGGGTTGATGCGCCAGGTGTCGTTAAGGAATAAAGATAGGCGGCGCCTTTGTAGGAAGCAGGCTTTGAAGACGCGGTTGGCAGCTTGCCCGCAGCTGGGATGATCACAGGCCTCGTTAGCGACGTATTGCCGTCGTAATATTACCTGTACGTAGGTCCCGTTATTTCTAGGGCGTAAGCTTTAATGCCGGGAGTAATACACAAGGCCGGAATAAAGTTTATCCCGCCTAAAATACTAAAAATACTACTATTAATAGCCTGTTTAATATTTAATACTTTTATTAATAGCCTATTTTAAATAATAACACTTTTTTTAATAGCTATAATAATAGTAAATTTAATAAAAATATTTAAAAAATAATAAAAAAATAAATTATATAAGTAGTATATAGCTTATTTATATAAACCTATAATTTATAAACCCCTAATTTTTTAAATTTTTTTTATTATAATAGCTAATACTAAAGGTAATAATAACACTACCTTTTTTACTTGCTTGCTTATTTTTACTTACTTGCCTACTTTTACTTACTTGCCTACTTTTTTACTAACCTAGCCGCTAATAGCCTATATTACTAATATAATAAATTATTTAGGCTATAAATTAGTAGTTTTAAAAAAACTTTATAAATAATTATATTATTTATAGCGCGAGCTCGCGCTTTATAAGCCTGCTAATAAAAAAAATATAATAAAAAAAATTATAGCCTATTTTATTAATTAAAAAGCTATTATTAGGTAGTATATTAATATACTTATTAAAAGTAATTTAATTTATAAGTATTACGCCTAAGGTTATAAGCTATTTATAAAGTATATTATTATACTAGGCTACTTTAATAATAATTATATAAATTATTATTAAAATAATTTAGGTGCGCGGTATACTAATAAATATAAGTTATAGCCTTTATTTACTTATAAGTATATTAGCTAATATATTTAGCTTTTATACCAGGTAATAATAATAATAATAATAATAATAAAATAAAGAAAGAAAAGGAAAAAAAAAAAGGCTAAAAAAAATAAGAAGAAGGAGGCTAAAAAGGTTATAAAAAAAAAAATAAAAAAATAAAAAAAAAAAGAAAATAAATACTATTACCTTGCTTATATATATTATTTAGTCTGCCTGCTGCCTGCACTAGCTTATAATTATAATAATAATAAATTTTAATATTATTATAGCTAGGCTGGTTATTATAGCCCGTGTTATAGCCTTTATAATAAATAATCTTATTAATAAAGCTAGTTTTAAAAGTATTAAATATAATAATAATAATAAGTAAATAATTTTTTTTAATTTATTTTTTTTAGGGCTAGACCCTAGTAATAAAAAAGTTTAAATTTATTATAACTTATTAGGTATAGTTAACTATAAATATTATTAAAAATAGCTTATATAAACTATAGGTAAAGATTTAGTATTTAAAGGCAAGTATTTAGTAAAGTATTAATATTATTTTAATTTATTAACACCTTTTATTTAACTTTAAACTAATAAAATTAACTACTTAATAACTTTAAAAACCTTATTTAAAGTATGTTATTATAGTTTATAGCCTGCTAGTTAAATACTATAGCCTTATTTTATTATTATTTAAGTTATATTTTACTTTTAATAAATAATAAATAATTATTACCTTATTTATTTTTATAATACCTAAAACTTAACTTTATAATATTAAGCTATATATTAATATAGCCACCTTTTAAAATTAAATTTAATTATATTATTTTTTTAGTATATTACTACAAGAAATAATTTATAATTATATTATTTATTATATTTTTATACTTTATTATAAAATTATTGCCTGGCGCCCTGGCCGTGTAATATATTATAAATTATATTAAGGCTATAAATAATTATTACTAGCAAGCACTAGCTAAAATATTACTAGTATAAAAGCTAAAATTATAAATTAAGCGCCTAAAAGCCACTTTTATATTACCTAGTAATATAAAGGTAATTATAATATAAATTATTAAAAAGCACCTTTTTACGCCCTATGTTTAGTGCATAAAAAAAAATAAATTATTTATAGGTTATATTATTATTAATAGGTTGCTATCTAGCGCCTACGCTAATTATTATTATATTTTAAAAAATAAATATTATAATTATTATAATAAGTACCTTAATTAATAGTCCGCGAAGCTAGTAACTAATTATAATAATTTAAAAATTAATATTAAAAACACCGCCGCCACCGCCCGTGCTATAAAAAAAAATATATAAAAATAAAAAAAAAAAAAAAATAATAGTTATGCTATAAAGCGGTTATAATACTACCTAGTAAATAACTAAGTATTTACTTAAATATTAATTCTTGCTTAATTATAAACCCGTGGCCGTGCTAAGTAGCTTTATAACTTATTTAATATAATAATTATTTAAAAAAACGCGTTTGCTACTACCTAAAAGGTATTTATTAAAACATGCCTTAATATTATAGCCAAGTTTATAAAAAAAGCAGGTTTACTAGTAAATAAAAAAAAAGATAGGGATAAGTTCCCTGGTTTATTAAATAAGTTTAATAAAAAGTTATTAAAAAATAATTAATATTTATAGGGCTAGACCCTAATTAATAAAGCTAGTTTAAATTATTATTTTATTTTTAAATTTATACCTATGTTATTATTACTCTTGTAGTAAAAAATATTATTTATAATTATAATAAATATATACTAATAGCGCCTTAAATAACTATTTTTATATTTTTATTTTTTAGTATTAAACAGGCTGCTAACTAACTAGTTATAACTAAAAAATTTTTTAAATAATAGTTTTTTAAGTAACTATACACGTAATATAACCACGTATATAAAATTTAGTAAAAACTTTTTATATATAGTAAGGTTTAAAATAGCTTACTTAATAATAACACCCTAAGCCTTATAAATTATTATTATATATACTAGTATAGCTAAAAATTATATATAAGTGTAAATAGCACTATAATAGTAAAAGTCTTATTTTATATAAAAAATTAGTATTATATTATAGTTATTATTTTTTTTAATATATAAACTATTATACTAGTTAAAAGCTATTATTAAAATAAGTAGTACTTTTTAAGTAGGATTTATGGTTCCTAGTAATTATATAATATTTACTAATATGCTTATAGCACTATTTATAAAACCTTTTTTTATTTAAATATTTTATATTAATATAATATAATAGTTAAAAAAAACCATAAACTTTTTAGCTAGGTTTTTAGCCTAGTTTATTTTTATAGTTATAGTATTAAATTTAATATAATTAACCTATAAAATAATTACAGGCCTACTAAAGTTTAATACATGGTTATAATTATATTAGTATATATTATTTTTTTTATATATATAAATTATATTTATAAAGGTATTACTATTACCTGTAGGTAACTTAGCCTGCACTTGTGTTATAAAAAGCTTTTAATTTTTTATTATAATAATATTTTTTTTAAGTATTTTAGTACAAGAATAAACACACAAGCTGTTTAAAAACTTGCGGTCTGGCAATAAATAATATTTAGCTTAATAATAAGGTTAAATTAATTATATAAATGCTAACCAGCCTTTTTTTTTTATTTATAAGTAAAAACATGGCCTTAAAAAAAGGGCTTTAGCTAACTAAAAATAGCTAGTAAAAGTCCCTGGCTAGGATAATATTTAAGCCATTAAAAAATTTAATTTTATAATTTAAAAAGATTTTATAATATTATTAATTAATATAATACAGCTGTTTTAAACCTATTATAAACTTTTTATTAATAATTAAATATAACATGCCATAAAAACTTACTTATAAAACTAATAATACTAAAAACTATAGGTAATTATAACCCCCCTTGCCTTTTAATATAACTAGTAATTAAAATAATAAGTATAAGGTTTAGCTACTAATATTATACATGGTAATACTAGTTAAAACAGCCTATATAATAATAAAGGTTTTATAATTACTAGTATAAAAAGCTATATATTTTAGGGTTATAAATAATAAGTTAATAATATAAAATTTACTAGTACTAGCCTTGCTATTTAAATTAATTAATAATTACTTTAGTAAGGGTAATAAATATATAAAAATAAATTACTACTTATTATTTATATAAAAAACTAGTAAACCACGTGACCGCAAAATACTTTTATAATATTTAATAATAATATTATATAACTAGTATTACTTAACCTTTAGGCTATTTAAATAAGCTAATAAATAAGCTAATATATTTACTAGGTAATTTACCTTTACTAAATCCTAAAATTTTAAATTAAAACTAGGTTTTTTTATATATTAAGTTTAGTTATATTATTAATTAATATCGCGCTGGCCCAAGCCATTAGGTTTTATAAAAAAATTATTATTATAGCCAGGCTACTAAGCCACCATAGCCTTTTAAAAAAGTATCTTAGTAGTTAGGCTAGTATTATTATTTTAAGTTAATAAATTAATTTTATTTTTTATATTTTTATTATTTTACATGTAGCCATTTTTTTTATAGCCATGGTATTTATAGTAGTATTTATATATATTATAAAAGCTATTAAATACTAATTTATTAACTATATATAGGTTATTTATTTTAATAAATAAATAGTAAAGCATTAACTTAACACAAGTAAAGTTTTTTAGGTTTATAACTTAATTATATATTAAGTAGTAATAAATAATATAATTTTTTATTTTACTTTTAACCTTTTTATATACTTTAGGCTATAGGGTATAACAACATATGTAATATAATAGTATTAAATTAATAAGCTTTAATAACTATTATATATACTTTACTACTATATTTAAACCCTATTTAATATTACTTTTTTTATTACTGGTATTATTACAGTTTATATTTAGTAGTAAAAATAGGTTATTTTATTCCTAATTTATAAAACATAGAATAATAACCATGTTATAGCTTAATATTTAAAATAATAAGTTTAATAAATAATAGCAAACCTTTTATATAAACTAATCTTGCTTTATAATTAAGGTATTTATTATTTTTTATACTAGTAATAATAAAAAATAGCGCGTATTAATATACTTAAAAACTAATTTTATAACCTTTTTATATAACTTTATTTTTTTAGGCTTTATAATATACTTAGTAATATAATAAAGTAAAAAGCACTTACTAGTACACGCGGCTATATTTAAGTTTATAAGCTATTTTAAATTAATAATTAAATTAAATATATTTAGGGTTATATTATTACAAGCTAAAAAAAATAATAATATATATTACTAGTTAATTTTATTAACTAAAAATCACGCTATATTATTATAAGAAAATAAAAGTAATAAATAACCTGCTTAATTTACTTATTTTTTTATTAATAATAATTTATATTATAATAATAGCGTAGTACATGGTTTATAACCTACATAAAATAAGTAAGTATGTTTTTTTACTAAAATTAAGATAATTAAATAGCCTTATAATTTATATTAATAATAATAATCTACACACGGGAAGGGTTTATAGCCGTAATATACATGCCTTAATAAACCTTAAATAATTATTATAACTTATTAAACTATTAAAGGCTGTTAAAAATAGGGGTGGATTATATTTAATATATATTATAATTATAAGTTAAATCTTAACCTTGCTATTTATAACAAGACTAATTATTTATAATATTAAATTTAGGCTTAATAACTATATTAAAAAACACGCGGTAATAATAATAAAATTATACTATAATAATATAAGGGTTATCTTATAAATTATACCATGTAATTTATTTATAAATAGCCTTTATATTATTACGCCATACTTTATACTTAAATAATTATTATATTAGGTTATTTTAATGTAAATTAGCCGCAAAAAATATTAGAAATAAATAAGCCGTGCTTATTTAAAAAATAAGTAATTAAAATAACATGCATGGTAATAAAAAACAGGCTACTTATTAATATTTTTAACCATGGCTTTTAAACTATTTTTTTTATTATACTAAAATAGCCGCGTACCGCGAATAGTTTTAAAAAAACTAGTAATAAAACTTAATAATATAAATAATTTAGTTATATTTAACTAAAAGGCTACTTATAACTTTTTTATAAAAATATTTTACTAGCCAGGCGCGTGGTTATAAATATAAAAACTAGCTTATTAATTTATTTACTAATAATAAATTATATTAAAGTAAATATATTAAAACCAGGGATACCGTGTAAAATAGCTACTTTTATATTTAAGTAAGTACTTAATATAATTTATAAATAATATCTTGCGTGGGTATATTATAACTAGCTTTATATTATTATAAAAAAAAAAATAGGAAATACTAGTAATAATAATTATTATAAGTAATTAAACTTAAATAATAGTATTATATAAAATAAAGGGAGAATTAAATAAGGGTTATTATATATTAGCTTAGTAATATTATTTACCATGGCTTGTAAAGCCTTAAGCTTTATAATTATTATAAGTAAATTAAATATTATAACTATATTAGGCGCCTGTATATTATTAGGGTTTATTTATTAGCTATTATTTAGGGTAATTAGCTTACTAGCTAGCTTTTAGTTTAAAATAAAATAATTAACTAGTTTATTTTTTAGTAATTATATAAGGTTATAATTATTTTTAACTATATTTTAATACCCTGGATGGTTTACCTAAAGGTAATTTAGTTATTATTTAACTACCTAGCGCTATATTTTAAAATTATAATAAAATTATAAATATATTTTTTAGTTTATATTAAAATTAAATAGCCATAAAATTAATACTTTAAGTTTCTTAGGTAAAAGTAGGAGTTATTTATATACTTAATTAGTATTTTATAAAAAGTTAATAATATAGCTTTTATATAAATATTAGTAATTTTAAATATAATAAACCTTAATAAATATATAAACTTTTATAATTAGTATTTTCTTAATTTATATTAATTTTAAAAAGTGAAAAAAAATATTACTAGAATTTATTTTATTTTATAAATTAAATTTAAAAATTTTTTAATTTTAGTTAACTAACACGCAACGCTTGTAAATATTATTTTTTTTAAAGGTTTATATTAAATTACTATTTTTAATAATAATTATATATTTTTAGCTAGTATATGTTAAGCCGGTAGTAAAAATTATTTAATAGCTTTTAATTATAGTTTATAATAACTAAATATATAAAATTAATTAAAAAAAATAAACATAATAAAAAAGCATGGTTTAGGTTTATATATATAAAAGGGCTAAAGTTAACTTTAATAATTTATAAAAATAAAAATAAATTATTTTTAATAGTAAACTAGGAGCTTATAATAGTTAAGCTATTAATATTTAATTTAATATTATTTTTATTAATAATAATAGCTAGCTATAGGCGCCTACCTAGTAAGTAAGGTATAAATAATAGTAAAAACATAGCTATTACAGGTGTAAAAGGGGGTATAAAGGTAGTAAATATAATTAATAATAATAAGCATGTTAAAGGTAAATAAAAAAGCCAGGGTTTACTAAAATTAATTATATAAGTTATTTAATTAGCTACTTATTAAGTATATTATTATTTTATATTTTTATAATATTTTTTTACTTATTATAAGTTATTAAATAAGTATATACCATGGTATTAATAATCTAGCTTTAATTATAACAGGCGTGCTTATTATATATTTAGGTTAATTATATTAAAAAAAAAATATTAAAGGGGCGGGTTAAAAAGGCCTATAGTTATAATAAATTATTTATTTTTTTTATTATATATTAGTAATTATAATATACATGCAAGGTAATATAAACACGCCTTATTTTTATATTTATTATAAATATTATAAGGCTTGCGGCCCGGGTATTATTAAAATTAAAATATAAGTTTTATATTTTTATAATAATTATAAAATATAATTAGCTTTATAACTAAACTTATTTATATAAACCGCGAGCGGAAAAGAGATTATAAAATTAAGGTTTAAATTATTATATAATAAAAAAAACTATATTATAAAATTAAAGCAAAGTAAAGCAGTTATATAATTACCTTTTTTTTTAATTAATTAGCACTATTTAATTTAAGTAATGTGTTAAGGTTATATAATTACCCTTTTTTTTAATTAATTAATGTTATTTTACTATTTTACATAATCCCTAATAAAGCTCACGTGACTGGGAGCCGGGACCTATAATTTATCGTGCGCGGGCCTCCACTTTGTTCCGGCCTCGCGCAATCATTAGTCCCAGTAAGAGACCATGTTCATGATGATGGAATTCTCAAGTTTTCAGTCAGTATCTAATATCTTTAAGCGCTGACAATTGCTAGATGTACATCTATCTTGCGAAGCATCCAGATTTCAGGCCTGCTTGATTTGGTGGGCTGGTCCCTGGCAGCCAACTATGCATACAGCGGGGCTTGATATCATCAAGGCCGGCATCGGGAGGCACGCACGCCATTTTAGTGGCATTGTGGGCAATTGAGGACTCCAAATTGTCCAGGACACTTTGCATTTGCTCATCAACGCTGGACAGCGATACCAGGTGGGATGCCATTATCCACGCAGATTCGCCGTATCGCGGTCGTTGGCGCTGGCCCGGCCGGCCTTGCTGCTGTGAAGTATACAAAAGCCCCTCCAGGACGGCTTCCCTTACTTATAGTTCTGTAGATATCTATTGGCTGAGAATCGCTTCGACACAATTGATGTCTTTGAGCGAAGAAGTCATTCGGGAGGAGTTTGGAACCATAGCCCTGCAGCGCTCAAGGAAGCTGTCCCAACGCAAGTGCCGCAGCTCAGTTCGACTCAAACACTCGAGGAACCAGTCTGGCTTCCCAAGGGTGCATCCAGAAATGACCAAGAGCCCACCTTTATCTCCCCAATATACGACACTTTGGATACCAATCTGCCAAAAGAGTTGATGACGTTTGGCGAGAAACAGTTTCCATCCGACGAGCAGGATTTCCCAAGACATTTCATAGTGAAGGATTATGTGAGGGATTATGGGAAAGACATCGAGAGACATATCCAGTTTGAGACCCAGGTGTTGGATATCCAAAAGGATAGCGACGCAGGTTGGGTAGTGACGACACAAAGTCTGCGCAACGAGACCACAACAACTGCCTCTTATGATGCTGTTGTTGCTGCAAGTGGACATTTCGATGTCCCATTTCTCCCGGATATTTCAGGCATCGTGAGCTGGAATAATGCCTATCCGGGAGTTATCATACACTCCAAGTTCTATGACTCTCCGAAACCCTTCAGTGACAAGAAGGTTGTCGTTATTGGAAGTTCGGCCTCGGGGCTTGATATCGGCAATCAGATTAACGAAGTCTGCAAAGGAAAGGTCCTCGCATCACAGCGGACAGATCTCTACCTGTCACCTTCGACCGCTACGGACAAGGCATATTACCCCGAGATTGTAGAGTTCCTTCCGCCAGCTACTCACGAGAGGTCTGTCCGATTTGCGGATGGCAGAATTGAGAGTGGCATTGATGCAATTGTCTTCTGCACCGGGTTTCTCTACTCTTTTCCCTTCCTGTCCTCCCTCAATCCCCCTGTCGTTACGCATGGCCGCAGGGTAGAGAACACCTACCAGCATATTTTCTATATCCCGGAGCCTACCCTTGTCTTCCCCGTCCTGCCTCAAAGGATCATTCCCTTTCCATTATCTGAGAACCAGGCTGCCGTCATCTCCCGTGTCTGGTCTGGTCGCCTCGAGCTCCCGTCCACAACCGAGATGGAATCATGGGAAAGTTCAACTGTTGCCCAGAAAGGTGATAGTACTGCATTCCACCTTATGCCCTATCCACTAGATGCCAATTACATGAACATGCTCCATGATTGGGCATCCACAGCCGAACCACGCGCTGGGCTTACCAATGATGGCAATGGCAAGCAATGCAATCGCTGGAGTGAGAAAGAAAGGTGGATGCGAGAAATGGTCCCCGAGATGCGCAAAGCATTTTTTACAAAGGGCGAAGAGCGGCGCTCAATTAAGACTCTGGAACAGCTTGGGTATGACTTCAAAAGATGGCGCAATGAGCTGAATCACTTTCCATGAATATATAGTATAAGATTCACTTTGGTGCGGGGTTATAGAACAAGGTATATAAATATATATGTTAGGGGTCAATCTTTAGGTCCATTTGTTGTACTGCTGCAGGATACCAGTCACCACGAAGCCAAACAGTACGACCAACACTCGAGCTAAATTGCTCGAGCTACTGAGCAGTGAGGTGGCCAGGAATCCATAACAGAACACAATTAACTCCGAGTAGAAGCCGAGGAAGACCGAGATAAGTGGCAGTGGAGTTGGCCGATAGCCTGATAGCAGGTCACGTGGGGCCGATCACCCGCAAGCTCTCCGCCAGCGAATCCATACTCTCTCTCCTCACTCATCTGTTTACTCCTCACTCCCCCGAGTACTTCGGCCTTTGCTCGCTATAGTGGGCTGTCGCTTGCTTCGCGTAAATCCACTTGTTGAGTACTTTGCCTGTGACACATCCGGAGACAACATGACCCACCACAGCTGCGCCGTTCCTTCTCCGCACGCATAGAATAATGCGCAACAAGCGGAAAGCATCACCAACACCCAGGCATATTTCTTCTCCTCGCAACAAGAGAGCTCGCTACCACCGCTACGCTGTTGTCTCTAGCGACGAAGAGGACATTAGCGCGGACGAGAGAGAGGTAGCATCTGACGAGGAGTACGAAATCAACGGTATATTGGACGAAACCGAATCCCATTACTTGATTGACTGGGTAGGAAATTATTCGCCTAGTTGGGTGGGTTCCTCTATGATAGTTGGTATTGAGCTGCTCTGAAAGTCGTCTAACCGGTCCGCTTCGGTCAGGAACCAAAAGAAAACGCCAGCCCAGAAGCAATCCAGGCCTGGGAGGAAAAGAAGAGGGAACAAGAGCAACCTGCTGCTGAGGGGAGCGGCGTCTCGACTGGACAATCCTCAACACAATCTCCTCGCTCAATTCCTGACGAGTGTGCTGAGACTCCTGCTCAGGAAACTGTCCCTCCACGGCCTTCGGACTCCCCTTTGTTCGTCCCGCACGAAGCTGGATTGGAGACTCAACTTCGAGAAATCAACGAACCCCCACTGTCAAGCCTTCCTGTTGGGGGCTCTAGTCAGTCCTTGGTCGACCCCAAATCCCCGACGAAACCTCAGCATCAAAGCGTATTTGACAGTTTTCCGAGAGCATCCATTCCGCGGGAGTATCTCCTTCCAGGCGAATCTGGAGAACCGCCAATTCAGAACGACGGTTCGATTGTCACAGAGCTGCACAGGGGGACCGAAGACCATATAGCCGAAGAAATAGGTGAAGATTCTGGGTCTTCTCGCGAAAGACAGAACACGATCGTGCAACCTAGCCCTCGGACAGAAATCCCGGAAACCCCCTCTATTCCATTCATAGTCCCGCATAGTCAGCTTTTACCGGCTGGCACCCAGGTAGGAACGCTCGGCTCTCAACTTTATTTGAACTCGGCAAGCTCTTCCTCCATCCTCGCCAGCACTCTCCCGGCCCGAACCTCGCCGGTGAACTGGGATTCGTTGAGAAGCAATTTGAGCTCTGTATTTGCCAATACTACCCCTAATTACCCATCAGGCTATTCGCGAACGCATTTGTTAGAGTCAGCGTCCGCGAACACCTCGACAAGTCAACCGTTTACTACACCTGCAGCGCGGGCCGTCGCCGACTCCACTGGTATCTCTTCAATTGCTTCTCCGTCACAGGCTTCTCTACTTAATACGTTGTTTATCCCAAGGGAATTCCCTATTTTATCGCGCAATAAACCTGGGAATACAGCCCGAGGATTGAGTCCTAACGCCCCAAGTTTACGCCCACTGGCCACTCAATCTCCCTCTACGCCGGCCAGAATGGATGACCAAAGCCAGAAGAAACCAGGGAGCTCTCTTGCCGAGACTATGGAGAAGTATAGTCATATTGAAGGTTCAACGCCACAGGAGAAAATTATGAATCTATATGCCAGAGTCCGCGAGAAGAGCACAATTGAGACATTGCAAAATGAAGCGAGTGCAACTCCGTCCTCTCCTGGGGATATTGAAGCCTCCGAGCCACCGCCTGCACCCGAAACGGTTGCGCCTCTCAGCGTAAGGGTGGATAAAGAGCCTCCCCATGTTGACGCGGTCAGGGAATTAGTGCCAGAGACCTCTTTAGAAGAAACAGAAGCTCCGACGCATATATCGGAAACAGTCCACACTATCCATCCGAGCGCGTTGACAATGGATCCCATAGAAAAGAAAGTTCCAGGGTCTGTTGATCTTGGTCCCTCCGAGTTTGCTGTGACGCTTCCGATGGATTCGCGAGTGAAGGATGATTACGGACGGGTACTACAAGAATCTAAAGAAGTTCTCGGAACCGTACTCTCTGGTCTGAAGAACAGCTCAGAGTCTGAGGTAAGCCAATGCACCGTCCATCATTTTGTTCTTGAACCTAACAATAGCGGCAGCTGGAACGCGCCGCATCCTCATTACAGCAAGTACTTGAACGCCTAAGCAACGTAGCTACTCATCCTGATATCAATGTTGCGGAACACATGAAAGATGCGAACTCAAAACTTGACGAGGAAGCTGGCTGGGCGGACTACTCCAGCGCGAAATTCCATCTACTGAACTACCTTACAAAGGCTGCTAGCGCACAAGACATCCATCTAGTCATCATGGTCAGACGAGAAAAGACTCAAAGGATTGTTGAACGCTATTTGCAGGGCAGAGGGTTCTCATACACGCGCGCACGCGAGGAAATGGGCAGTGGCACCAATGTAGAAGTCTCTATGGCGAAGGGTGCTCTCAGTTTTGGAGTTCAACTGGCTCAAAGCGATGGCATTGTGGAAACGTACAAAGCACCATCAGCAATAATTGCGCTCGACTCCTCGTTAAACACAAAGAATCCGTCTGTGGAACATATGCGGACGACATTTGCTCGTAATGGGCACTTGCTACCGGTTATCAGACTCATGGTTGCTAATTCAAGTGAACATGTTGAGTTATGTTGCCCGGGGCCTCCCACGACAAAGCATCTTTCTAAAATCCTTCGGTGCTCAGGGAAGCTCTATGACATAGTTGGAGAGCTCCAAGACGATGCCCTAGGAGTGCATGAAGATGCAGACGAAATTATGGCCAGCCTTCTCTCGGAAAATTTCAATGCCTCATGGTCATTGCCTCTAGTCGAGCCTCTGCGTCAAGGGACTTTGGACGAACCGTCACAAGATGGGGAGCATTTCGACGTCGAAGATACCATTCCTGGCACTTCCGTGGCTCAGAAACGTGGATTTGTGAGCGAAACCTGCGACCCTTCTTCAAATAAAACTGTGGCTAACAGTATAACAGGAGGAAGACTCTCTTGAACCCACCTCGAAAAAAGCAAGGGTGGATGAGTCTCAGGATATAAGCCAGGTCACAGTCAGTTCGAAGGCAGCCTCTCAGTCACTGGACTCCCAAATACAATTCCTGGAGCAGAGCTTGATACAGATGAGGGCCGAGAACGCAACTGAAATCCAGAATCTCAGAAAAGAAGTGGCCGAGGCTCGGGCTCGTCTGTTGGAGAGGGATAGAGTACTAGAGACGCTTCAGCATCGCTACGAAACCCGAACGAAGGATCTACATACTATCCGACGGGAGCGTGACCGTCTACTTGAAAACAAGACAAACTCTGAGCAGAGAATCAAGAAACAGAATGAGGAGATCGCAAAGCTCAAAGATGAGCGCACTCTACTAAAGCAAGAGCTAGCACAAGCACGAGAAGCTCTCAAAACCGGCGGAGGCGACATGGCAGAATTAGAAAAGGCCAGGGAGGAAAACCGTCGTCTCACAACCGAAAACACAGCCTTAGAACGAAAAGCCGACGTTGCGAGCAAACAGGCCGAGTATACCCGCGAGCAGTACCAGACAGCCTCCAACGCGGCGGCGCACTCAGGGAACGAACTCCGCGCCCTCAGAGAAGAAAATGAGATACTCAAACGCAAAGTCGCCGGCGAAGCCACCCGGCTCCGGGAACTAAACATCAAGAACGACGAAACTCGCCACCTAGCAAGGATCGCAGAACTAGAATCCCTACTCACGGTCCGCGAAGATATTCTTCAGAGGAAAGAGGATGAGCTCCGCGAGATG
The DNA here is from genome assembly GCF_003369625.1 of Aspergillus mulundensis. Classification (NCBI taxonomy): domain Eukaryota; kingdom Fungi; phylum Ascomycota; class Eurotiomycetes; order Eurotiales; family Aspergillaceae; genus Aspergillus; species Aspergillus mulundensis. The sequence goes on from NW_020797888.1 coordinate 1,543,419, forward strand.
CGCAAAAACCGCCCATCCACACGCTCAACGAGCACACAACCCCGAAGCCCGAAGTTAAACGCGGGCAACTACAGCCGCCCTGGAAGTCCGGGTATCAACAACAACGGATCGAATTTCCCGCCAGGTCGTGGGAGCGCGCTTAGGTCAGTCCTGATGTAAGGTTTCGAAATTCATCAGACTGTCCCGGAGTAACCTACCTACCCTCTCAAACTTTTAACCTCCGATCCAGAATTTCAATCTAAACGTATACATTGACCTCTGGATATGTTAGAGTGGCAATGTGATCGCATTAAATTCTTTTTCAATCCCAATCCTCTGTTCACTTTGGCAGTACGCTGGGTCTCATTGACATCACATCAATCTGATTTCTCACTGCTAGACTCCTTCTATGACGCTTACTTGGGAGAATGGATGTCACCGCACCTACCTCTGCATAGATCCAGCTAAACCCACTGCAACCTCTACCTCTAGTGTAAATAGTCTCTTATCGATGATGACATCGCATTGGTCTTGAGCTGAATATTGAGCCGAATGCTACTGTGCAGGGTCTTCTCGCTGTAACCTCGCCATGTCACAGTCAACAGTCTTGATAGTCTGAACTCTGGATTTCCTCCATCCAGCCCCAAGGACCTGGAGAGTCGAGGAGGTAGCACTGGTATCGTAGCTTATTCCTAAGATGATGTGATAGGCATGCAGTGCCGTACCCAGACGTCTTTTCTAAACATGTCTTTCATTTTCGAAACTAAAGCACTATTAAAGATGACCTATCTCGTATGTTTTAGGTGTCTGTTTTAGTGTATGATAAGGAAATGGAAACATAGAGGCAAAGAGTTCCCCAACAAGAACGACAAGGAAATGACCGTAATAAGACAAAGAAAATAATAGACAGACAATTTGAGACGAAGCAAAGCAGCACAACACCTCTAAGCCCCCAAAGCACTCCTCATGAAGACTGCAAGCTCCTTCGCCTTCTCGCCCCTCGTCATGGTAAAGTGATTCGCACCCTCAATCACAGTAATGCCACCTACATTCCCCTTTCCAACAAGCGTATCCCAGCCATTGGGGCCAAGATCCGTCCTATTGGCCAGTAACCAGACCATCTCGCGCGTATCCTTGCTGCCATCTTCCGCAGGTGCAGGCCAAGGGTCCCCAGGCTTGGAGCAGACCCCGTCCTTAGCCCAAACGAGATACGTCTTCGGTAGCTTTCCAGCCCACTGTGCCTCATTGAACGGGAGCGGGACGGCCTTGTAGGCATCTAGCGAGTCGATGAAAGCCATGAAGTGAGGGAGCAGCCAGGCTGGTGGCGCGGCCTTGCCCTCGCCGAAGAGCCCGACGGAGTCGATAAAGTCGTAGAGACGGGACGGGAGCTTCTCGAGACCAATGGGGAAGGGGGAGTCAAGGAGAAGTAGTCTTTCGACGGTTTCACCTTCCTCTAAAACGAGTTTGCGTGCGGCGTCGTATGCGCAGACTCCGCCTGCGGACCAGCCGCCAAGACTGTAGGGGCCCTTTGGTTGACGGCGGCGGATTTCGGCGAGGTAGGGTGCTGTCAGGGAGTCGAGGCTGCATTTGAGTTTTTCCGGCGTCTTCATGTACGGGCAGTTGAGGCCGTAGACGGCAACCGTGGGGGAGATACCCGGGATGGTGGCATAGGAGGTTGCGGACCCGGAGCCGTCGGGAAAGAGGAAGAGGGTTTTTGTGGCTGTCCTTGGGTTGCCCTGAAGGAGGATGGATGTTGCCGGTGGGTGATTGTTACCGGCACTGTTGATTGACGTTTTCTCTGGCACGGCGATGGCTTGTGGGCGGGAGACAGCGGTTGGAATAATCTTGGGCTTCAGGTCCAGGGCGGTTTCGATTTGGTCAAGGGTTTGGTGCTCGATGAAGAACTCTCCGGGCAGGTCCAGATCCACTGACTCACGGATCCTGCCTAGGACTGTCAAAGAAAGAAGCGAGTCCATTCCCATCTCGCCTAGGTTCTCGTCGCTCTTGATCTCGTCCGCCGATACGCCGATTTCATCGGCGATGATGGCTCGAATCTCTTTCATAGTATTGTTCTCATGAATCTGCATGACCTTCTCATTTGGCAGTGATATAATGCCAAATGATGCAGGGGTTGACAGTCCAGTTGAAAGCCCAGTTGATAGTCCAGAAGAGCTATCGCCGTTGAACGAATACTCAGATTCACGTTCACTGGACGATGAGTCGCTGGATTCCGACGGGCTCAACTGTGCGACAAGTCGCTTGAAGTCGCTGACTGTTGGCTGCTCGATGAAGACTGATGAATCCAAGTCTAGGTTCAACTCCTCGCGGTACCTGCCGGTCACTGTCAATGACAATAACGAGTCAACTCCGTAGTCGGCAAACACCATGTCGTCAGACATGTCGGAGTCCGACAGCCCTACTTCTGATGCTAGGATACTGAGTGCTCGCACAACCACGCTTGGCCCTGATGACTTTTTGACGAACGATTTCATTCTCGGTGGTGGCGCTGGGCGCGAGGTGGTGCCTGCAGTTTGCGTCGGCTTCTGCGGACCTGGGGCCTGTGCTGGCGATGTCTGCGCCTTCGGGGCTCCTGCTGGTGGAAGGGCAATGTCAAGGATCTTACGCGATAGAGCTTGGAACTAGTGATGAGCGTTAGCGATGACTCTTTAATGGATGAGACATAACTCACCTTGACACCCCCGTACACGGCAATAATGTCATCACCTTCGAAAATGTAGACATCGCCTGCCCAGATAGAGTCACGCCATGGCTGCATCCTAACATAGGTACGGTAAATGACATCTGACGAGAACTTCTTCAGGCATCGCATCGAATCCCATCCGTGGTTCACAAAGACCTGGTTCTTCGAGTCAGTTCCATCGCTGGCATTCATGATGAATCCAGACAGGTGGCCAAAACTGTCAATCCAATATGGGTTGCGGTGGAAATTAGCCTGCGGCGCGTGAAACTTGACCAAAGCAGTGGCCTCGTGGTGCTCGCTGTCAAGGATAACTTCACGGATTGATTGGTAGTTCTCATCATAGTCGACCAGAGCGCTGAAGAGCTTGTAGACCATCCCTCTTCGCAAGCGATGAGCATTTCCTTTAATGGCACTGTCCTCGAGAATCTCAATGCTTCGTTTGATCAAATATGAGCTTCGCTTCCACTCTTGCTCGGAGGCGGCGCAGTCGAAGAATCGAACTTCACAGCTTGCGTGGTCAACGAGCTTTTTGCCCTCCGCCGTAACGGAGTAGACTTGGACTGACGCGCATTTGTCTGCCCAATTAGCAGTCGCCGAGACCCTGAACTGCTCTTTTCCAGTCTTTGCAATAAGAGGCTTTGGAACTGTCACATTGCATACGTCCAAACCTAAGCCTTTGAGCTCTGGCTTGTACTTCTCGATGAGGTATTCAGCCAGCGTCTGAGCAATGTCGGCATAGAGAGACTTCGAGAGGTGTTAGTTCTGGTGCTAGAACGGGACTTCCGGGGATACTTACCGAAGGACAAAGTGCAGCACCATTAACCTTGTGGCCCTGGATAACTCGGTTTAGATCAGGGTCTGCTATGTCGTTGTGCACCACCACTGTTGCCGATGACCCATCGTCGCGACTCTCCACGACCTTCTGGGCAGAGATCGTCAAGAAAGTAGCCTGTGGTGAAGCAGCCACAGCAGCCACAGGTGCACCCTTGGTGAGACAGAAGTTGTTCCTGTAGGGTATCCAGTAGTTCTTCAGATCCCATTTGTAGGCCGGTAGTGGAAGCACTCGATGGCTGGAGGAGAAGTCCTGATGGTATTGTTTCCAGTTGATGTCGACGCCCGCTAGGTAGAGACTTGAAAGGCTGTTCGAGAGGATCTTCCAGGAGTCCTCATCGCGCCGCAGTGATGCCACAGTGGTTGTTTGCGGTCCAAGCGTAGCCTTCACCATTCCCGAACAGATTGTATGTGGACCAACCTCGAGCCAGAGAGTCTGATCACCGCCGAGCTTTGCATTCCTCAGCGCTTCGAAAGCACTCAAGAAATTGACGGTTTCCCGACAGTGTCTCACCAAGTACTTCGAGTTGAGGATATTGGGATCGGCTTCTGTGATTACTTCACCAAGCAATGCCGAAACAAAAGGCACTGAAGGCTTGTTGAAGGTGATACCCTGCAGTATCTTCTCCAGGTCCTCCAGTATAGGCTCAACCTGAGCAGAATGGAAGGCATAAGGCACGGTCAGCACGGTTGATTTCAATCCTTGCTTTGAACAATCTTGAGAGAGCTCATCGATGGCCTTTCTGGGACCACTAATAACAGTTTCAGATGGTGAGTTGATGCAGGCCATATCATGTACGCCCTCTTTCAGAAGCTGTTTGACACCTAGCAATGGAGCTTTGATAGCCAGCATAGCATGTGTTCCTGGTTGACATCGCTCTGTGAGTAGCTGGGCTCGACGGCCACAAGCGTAAATGGTATCGCTAATTGACAGCACACCAGCAGCATTCATTGCTGCGAAATCTCCAAGGCTATGCCCAAGAACAAAAGATGGCTTAATGCCCAGAGACGACCAGAAACTAGTCAAGGCCATTTGCACGCATGTAGTTCCAAGCTGCACCACAACGGGATTCAGCTCGCTCAAGGGCACGCTGCCATCAATAAGAGGGAGGATGGAAGGAAGACCCTGACTTTGACTAATGCAATCAAAGTGCTCAATGGTAGATCGGAAGTGAGAACACTCCTCGTACAGCTGCTTGCCCATACCTGCATATTGAGCACCCTGGCCGGTAAAGAGGAAACCGATACCAGGAGGCTTGGCGGGCGCTGCCGTGATATCCTTCTTGGAGCTTGCACTTAAAGAGTCACGCAGCTCTTGTAGGCTGGACCCAATAGCAGTTACTCGGAAAGGGTGGTGTATACGGCGCGCCGTTGTTGTATATGCCAAACTTGGAAGGGTGTTGCTGTCGTTGACCCCGAAAGTCTTTCCTTGATCACTGATAAACTGACACAATGAGTCGATATTGTTCCGAAGAGCCGTTTGAGATCGGGCAGATAAAGCCACCACGTGTGTACTTCGAGGATCTTGTCCATCGCGATCGGAGATGGGAGCATCTTCCAGCAGGAGCGCGGTATTTCCGCCAGCAGCGGAAAAGTTGTTCAAGAACAATCGGCGTTTTCCTGAGGAGGGTCGATTCCAAGCCGTTGGCTCAAGCGCGATGTGGACGTTCCTTTGTGCTAAGTCGGTTGGGAAGTTGTGATTGATCCTTGTCTTGATCCCACAATGCGGTGGTATCATATTTTCCTTCATCATCAACAGCACCTTCACGAGAGAGGTCACACCCGATGCTGATTCACCGTGGCCTATGTTAGATTTCGCTGAGCCCAGATGGAGCGACTGTCCTGGCCCGCGTTTATGGTCTGGAGCAAAGACATCTAAGACCGACTGCATTTCAACCGCATCCCCAGCTTGAGTACCGGTTCCGTGCATCTCAATGTAGCTGACACTCTTGGGGTCGACATTTGCTTCGTTGAGCAGCTTCTTGAAGATAAATGCCTGCGCTCCGACATGGGGGCGGGTAATCGAGACTGCCTCGGCCGAATGGTTCGTGTATGCGCCGTTGATGACTCCAATGATCGGATCATTGTCAGCCTGAGCATCCTCAAGTCGTTTCAGAACAACTGTCCCAACACCGTCCGCCCTGCAATATCCATCGGCCCCGTCGTCAAACGTGTTACAGTTCCCGGTCGTAGAAAGAAAGTGACCACGGTCAAGACCAGCATGGTTGTCTGGGTTGGTCAAGATATTCACACCACCGGCAATGGCCGCGTCGCAGTCATTTCGCCAGATCGAGTTGCAGGCTAGATGAATAGCTGCCAAACTAGATGAGCAGGCCGTGTCGACACTAACACTAGGTCCGCTGAACTTGAAGTAATAATTGATCCGTCCTGGAGTAAAAGCGCGGTTGCCACCTGGGATGAAGTATGTATCAATGTCTTGGCCGCTATTAATCTCACGGTAATCGTCACTGGTCATCCCGTAGAAGATACCGACTCTGTCTCTTTGCGTGGATGGTGTACTATCCGGAACAAATCCAGCCCCTTCCAACGCCTCATACGCTGTAAGCAATGCAAGACGTTGAGCAGGGTCTGCTTGGAGCGCCTCACGCGGTGACATGTTGAAGAAGCGAGGATCGAATAAACCAGGCTGCCGGATCCAGCATCCGTAAGGGACCTTGCTTGTATTCCTGGTGGCGCCCGTGAGGTCAACGTGCGCGTCAGCATCCCATCTGTCTTCCGGTACTTTTCTGTGTACATCGAGGCCCTTGTATAAGAGGTTCCAAAAGTCCTGGGGACTATCAGCTTCTGGAAATCGTCCCGACATTCCGATAATAGCTATTTTGGAAAACTCCGTCCTGCCCGTGTGATTGACAGGCTGAGCCTCCGCCGTAATGTCGCCAATTCCTCCATCAACTTCGATGTTCGTCAAGTTCGCTTTCTTGAGAGAGTTGAAAAGACTTTGCGTAGCCGAGGTAGAGACTGGAAACAACTTCTTGGGTCTGCGGTCACCCACTGACTTCAAAACCGATATGCATGAATCTGTCACCTTGTCCCAAGACATTTGGTGGAGTAAGATCTCTCTCAAGGCAACTTCGAGGAAGTCTTTCATGTTTCCGACTTCAATGAGTTTGCCCGTGTTGCTCGAAAGAACCGGGAACTGGGGCTTGTATTTGCATATGGTTTCCAAGTCGCAGGACTCTAGAATCCTCTGCACGTCTCGGCCATCGTACAAGTGAGAGGCGTGGAAAGGCCCATAAATTGGAGCTCTCACAGCCTTATGCTGCCGTGGAATAGCCGTTTCCAAAAATTGGTTGAGGATGACTGGGGGCCCGCTGATAGTCAACGTGTTTGCGCAGACTGCACTTATGTACGGTCGAGACGCCGGAGCGATACCCTATGGCTGTTCAGTATGAGGCTGTCACAGAGTCTGCGTTGAGAACCCACATTATCGTTACTAAAACTTTCAATCAAGCTCATGCCCTCGGCTTCATTGAGGCCGGACACGAGAGCTGACCAGCTGGCCGGCGCTGCGTGAACTTGATCGACGAGATTCCGCACGCGGAGGACACACAGCCCTAATCGAAGAGCCACAACCACCACTTCGACCGCCGGCTTTAGTAATTCGCCAATGTTATTCGCAGAGCTGACGGCGGCGCAGCTGAGCAGTCCCGTACACAACCCAACAAGTTGACTCTTGGAACTCGAGGGATAGGCATGACCAAGGTCACCATAGTAACTGTGACGATCAGCAATGGCTCAAATAAAGCAAAGCCTAGAAGCAACCTGCAACATACTTGATAAAGCATCCCAATTGATATATGCAAGTCAACGCGCTCTCCAGCGCAGGGTTCCCAGGAGACTCGCAGTGCCTCGCTAGGAGATCAACGATGCTTGTAAACCGAGGAAATATGCTGCGCTCAGTTGGTGGAAGACTCGAGATCTCTTGCCGCAGTGCATGGTAGCTCTGCTGAAAGAAAGCCGAGAGGATTGTGTGATTCTTTGCCTGTAGGAGACGACGGAGACCGACTTCGAAATCACCCGTTTGATCTCCGAAGAGATAGACATGGTAAGGGTCCTCCATCATCAGGTAAACAAAAACCTGGATCCGTTAGCTAGAGAAGTGAGTTCAAAACAAAACAGCGGCGAGGGGCGCCCGCGGTCCCCTATGGGCAGGCTTTTATACCTCATGGGAGGGTTCTAGATTTCCTTGCAGGGTGGACCGCGGTTTCCATACGCAATTGCGGCATGCTTCAAGCGTGCGCTATACACCGCAGTCGGCACTATTTTTGGATGCACAAGCGATGTAGCATCGGCAAGCCGGTAAAACAGGCTGCACGAAGCCTCGAATACAACCGTCGCCATGCTGTGGGCCGTCGAGAGGGCTTCTCTTTGGTCAGTTCGTGAAGAGAAAGATCTAGATCGGAGGGCTTCCGGAGTCCAGTCGGTATATCCACTTCTCCCAATGCTTTGAGATTCCGCAGGACTTCCGTCATGTTGGGAAGCGGCCGTCTGTTTTCGGAATCGGGTCCAACTCACCCTAAATACCTGATAACAGGGAGTGGGCTTGCTTGGGTGGATGCGCCGGATGAATGAGTCGACAGAGTATCCATCGACCCAATAGTACTATAGTATTGAGAAACATGCATTTCAAAGAGATCATGAAGTACGGTGAGTCGGGGACTGGTGATGTTCCCAACTTCCGGAAATGGAAGTAGGGATAGTCACGTGCACCAAAGCCTGACCTACTCACAGCCATATCAATTCTGTCAAAGTGCGGCTTGGAGAGGCACTGTATACCATCATCAAGTTAGTAGCGCTCACGTCGTGGGCTAAAATGGGTAAGTGGACTACAATCACGCAGTGTAATCAATTGAGCCCGAATGTCCTGCGTTAGGGTTACGTTCTCGACTCGGTTGTCGAGGCTCTATGCTAAACGTCATCACCATTGACGAATTCTCGCCAGAATCATATCGCCCGCTTCAGTTCGTGTACAGAGTAAGCAATCAGGGCTCAAGCTAAGTGGCATGATGGACCACCGCCACCAAGTGGGCGAGGCTGGTCGAGATTTCAGGTAATGAGAGCATGTACGATGCGCCGTCTTCTAGACTGTCATAGCCCTTTGTTTTTAGCATGAATGCGCTACATTCATTGGCCTCCGATTAAGGGGTGTTCGGCTGTAACTCTGCAAGCCATCAAAGGTGTTGGCGTAGAAGGCGTCTACACCAGAACAATTATGACATTGGATTGTCGCAAGTAGAATGGCGCTCTTCGCTCATAGTCGGCCACACAACACGGATCTCACAATGTCATGACTATGGAAAGGATGCTAAAAAAAAGGCCCACGCTGAAGTAGTCAGGATTGGGCATTACTGCTTCAGCGGATTTGGTTTCCGCTCGCCCTGCACTTGTGCTAAGTCAGTCTCATACTGCTTCCGTTTTCGGCCCTCGTAGCCGTCAGGAAAAATTGGCCTCCAACAAGCAGTGCGGTGATGCCAGTTTGCGCAGAATTTGTCGAAGAGTCAAACAGAGAAACAGGCTTATTTAAAGGCTTCGATTCTTTAAGAGGTCATGAGCGCAGATCTCTAGGCAACTTTAATTGCTGAGCCAAAGCCAGCACAGTCCTCCAGAGGGAAGATCATCTTGAAATATGCTGTCAGAACATAATCGAGGACGATATAATTGGCTTGAAGTAAGCCGCGTAAGGAAGAATGTTCCGACCAGCCGCTGCTATGTTTGTTGTTGCTTGGTATGCGACCTTTCCCAGACGGGTGGTTAATCAGTCTTTGGCCCTTTGCAGGCTCTGTCCCTGGTTAAAAGCGACAACGATCTCTCGAAATTTGAGATACTGCATGAGTGTGACGGTGGCTTCCGGAAGTGATCGCTGGCGTTCAGGTGGAATGCTGCCACCGAACTATGTATCCGGAGATTCAGAAGTTGGGGATGAGCGATAGTCTGCCCGAATCTGTAAGAAAGCTCATCAGTATTCCGTAGATAGCTGTATGAGTAGATCAAGTCTATCTTGAGCTGCTCAGTCTGGATAGTCCACTAGATTGCGGACCTGACCACGGGTACTTTGCGCGGGATCGGAGGGGAACCATGGATCTGCTAGTAGCAACTAGTAGGACATGAGTGGGTAGCTAGCGTCAATGGCCCACTGCGTTAAGGGGTTTGTATCAGAGATCAATGACAGGCTTCAGATGCGAACGGGAGACTAAGAGCAGAGCATAAAATCGATCAAGGAAAGAAGAAGAGGTCTGAGATGGATGGGAGCCAAGAGATGAGCAGTGAGAAGGCGAGCAGACGCGAGGATAAGCTTATCGATAGCAATCCACGCTAGGCCGGATCGAGCGACCACGTAAACACGGGCCTCAGCTCCGCCCAGCGACAAGCAGCGAGTCAACAAGCAGCAAAACAACTTCGGGCGTCACCGTCTGTTGTTCCTCCATCTCTCAGCTAAGCTCCTGTCGCGCTCTGTCCCTTCCTCCTTTCTCCTGCTCTCTCTTTCCTCCTTTCCCTCTGTCCCTTTCCCTTCTCTTTCTCCTCGACCGGCAACAGGGCGGGTCCTGTTAGGCACGATCTCTCTCCGCCCCGTTTCCCAGCCACTCCCTTGGGCTCCTCCGTACCATGCTGGTATCCCTGCGCGTGTTCCTTTGAGCCCTTCCTTTGCTTACCGCGCTTCTTCAGAGTAACGAACTCTATCAAACGACGCCCTGTCAGCGCAATTGAGTGGTCCGCCAACCGCCCTTTCACTTCCGTCAATCATCGTGGGCGCGGAGACCTATCGCGGGCGCTTGAGACCTTAGCTCGCCGTCATGGCGGCCCCCGCACCCCAGCTTCCGACCCGGTTTCCCTGCTGGTGTCGGGCAATATATTCGTGGGGAGGAGAAGCGAAAAGCGACCTGGGTTTTATAGAGGGTGATCTGATCGAATGTCTGAATGCGGGGGATGGTCAATGGTGGATGGGTCGACTGCGGAGAGACCGGCGCATGGTTGGATTGTTTCCTTCCAATTTTGTCCAGCTTCTAGGGGAGGATTTTGTACCAGTCACCCGGGCGACTAGTCCCATGCTCCCAGCCGCTGCGTCTCCGATCACAAACCCGACGTCGGCTCCGAAGAAACAAAAGACAGTCTTCAGAAAACCGTTTCAAGCCCATAAGGAAGCTCTCGCGCCATCTGGCTCTGGAGGCAGCCCGTCTTCAACGTCACCAAGTGGAAGCACGATTCCTCAAACACCTCCGCGCGATGGCACAGTTTCCCGGAGAACGAAGGCAGGTCGCACGCCAACTAGAGCGGCCAGGCAACAGAGCTCCTTGTCTCGGCCCCTGTCGATATCCCGGCCGCCGTCTCGAGGAGTGTCACCGCACCCGCCCCAAGAGCCAGCGTCTCAACAGTATAACAGCCTTCATCGCTCTCGTTCCCGCCCTCCGTCCCGTGCAATATCTCCCCGGCCTCAGCGTCCTGAAGCCTTGCATCATTCACCTCTATTGCCTCCCTCGGTTCCGATGTATAACCATAGCCAAATGTCGCATTCGTCGGCGCGTGCAGTATCCCCCCGGCCTCAGCCTCCTGATATTGGTCGTCACTCGCCTTTAATATCTTCATCGGTTCCCATGTACAGTCATGTCCAAGAGTCACATCCGTGGTCTCGCTCAGTATCTCCTCGACCTCAGCTTCCCGAGATCGCACATCACTCGCCTCTATCTCCTTCGGTTCCTATGCACCATCAGATGCAATTGTCACATCAGTCATCCCGAGAGATCTCCCCTCTACAACTCGCAGAGCGCGAAGACTCCCCGCCACCACCGCCGCCTCCTCCTCACAGAGTTGCAGTCCAACGTCAGCCTTCCCCCATGAGTGTACCGCGTCAATTGGAAATGAACAACCACTATGTTGCCTTTGCGCGAACCCCATCACCAGCTGGCCATTCGGATGCGAATGGGCAGACACCGTCACCATTACGAGACGCAATGGAGGACGTAATGACGTCGCTCGAGGATATGGGAATATCACGAGGCTCGCGTTCTCCATCTCCCCAGCCGGAGTTCAACAATCCCTGGTCACCGGCAGCCTTCGAATCGTTGCGTGATAGCCGGCGGCCCCAAAGAAGCAATCGACCTTTGACGTCTTTGGGATTTGAAGGCGAGAAGGAGTACTATAATAATGATACTACTCATAGAAACAGCGTCTACACGCACGATCCGTTTATCGAGGGCCCTCCGCAAATCAATAATTACGTGCAACGGATGGAAAGTCGACTCCGACAGATGCAGGAACAGGGCCGTCGAGCGTCCGAAGATATACAGCCTCCAGTCGGCAACGATGAGGATGAAGAGGACATGCCCCCTCCGCCACCGCCAAGGCACGGGGGATATCACGGACGGAACAATTCTATACCCACTCATTTACCCTCGTTACGAAGCAGACGGTCAGGAAATGATCTCAGGAATGATATGTTGAATCGGAGCTACACCAAGTCGTCGAGTACGACGAATTCTTCAAGTGGCGTACAAAGTAACATCACCAATCAAACTTCCAGCACTGACGGAACCAGCCAAAGCCTGATGAGCGGAGCTTCCGCCGGAGGTTTTAGCGCAACAAGTGCTGGAAGTTACGCCAGGAGAGGTAATGGGGCAGGCGAAAGGCCAAGTACCGCAGTAGACACGGTCCGATCCAGAGGGTTCAGCGATCTTGCGCGAATGTCACGTCCCGAATCGCCCATGAGCGGTGTATCCTATCACTCTAGTCATAACACTTCCCGGCAGGGCGCCTCTTCTGCGATTCCTTGGTCAGCCTCGGCTCCCGCACCGGAGGAGCCAAACAGCGTGTTTGGAGGGCTGGCAACCCCGAAGGCGAAGAAGCAAGGGTTTTTCAAGAAGATACTGGAATCAGCGAAGACTGGGGCTGCGAATGCTAGAAGCAGCATTGCCGTAGGGCATAGCGGAGGACCCTATTCTCCGACTAAAGGGAGGGCGATCTCACCAATCCCATCCTCACCCTCGATGCGAGACGCCGCCGCCCGCGAAATGGGAATGAGCAGTAACTCCATAGACTGGGTACAGGTGCGGCGCGATGTAAATCGTGCAACGTCTCCCAGTCGGAACGAGAAGGTTGAGAGAGCAGAGAGGTGTCAGATGATGGACCATCCTGTGATCTACGCAGTTGAAGAACTACATGAGACCGCAGAAGGGGGTGAGAGCATCGATGGCTTGCCCATCGGCGAGCCTCTCGATTTTGGTAACGTCAATCTTACCCTTGTCGACAAGAGCGCGCGCTTCGTCAATAGTCTTCCCCCAATGACTAATCCGATGAGTCTTGCTCAAGGATATGTCTGTCGCCCTTATAAGAGTGACGTGCAGAGGCTGCGCGCTATCTTCACCTGGGTGAGCGAAAAGATTGCATGGGACGAGCCAATAGAAGATATGGAGATCGATCTAAAGCGTGTGCTACAAACCAAGAGAGGCTGCGCCCAGGAGGTCGCCTACCTGGTTCGAGAGATGTGTGCTGCGGTTGGTTTACATGCCGAGGCAATTGAGGGGTTCCTCAAACCCCCTGGCGAAGTTTTTGATTTGGATAGTCTTTCGCGCCCAAACCATTGGTGGAATGCTGTGCTTGTCGACGGCGAATGGCGCTTTATGGACTGCTCAATCGCGAGTCCAACAAATCCTTTCCGAAATCAGTTTGTGACTACGAATACGACAGCGGCCGAGTCTTGGTACTTCCTCGCTCGACCCCTCGAGTTCTGCTATACACATGTGCCGCTTGAGCCTGAGGGACAACACATTTGTCCTCCGATCTCCCCGGATGTCCTTCTCGCACTCCCTACCGTATGTCCAACATATTTCAAGATGGGCCTACAAATTCCAGACTACGACACCAGCGTCTTTCGTCTGGAAGGACTGGAAGTCCTTCAAGTTCGTATCTTGGTTCCAGCGGACGTGGAATGCGCTGCAGAGGTTGAGGCGCCGGCATTTGCTCGCGATGCCGATGGGGACTTCTTTGAAAGCGGGGAGATTGTGCGAAAACGAGCACTCGTTCAACCAGAATGGGTCAGTGGCCAGAAACGCATTACCGTCAAAGCCGTCTTGCCCGGCGACGAAGGACAAGGAATGGTCAAGGTCTATGCCGGCCGAAAGGGGCTCATGCACTCCAGTCGAGACATACCTCATCCACTTGCCTTTGCACTTCCAATCATCCACACTGGAGAAAATCCTCCTTATGAGTTTGTCCTTCGCCATCCAACTCCTCACGCGCAGCGTCACGACTTGTACATTATCCAGCCCCAGTGTTCCAAACTGGCCGTCAACAACACATTCGTGTTTTCCGTCCGCCAACATCCTTCTTCACCGGCGCCTCAGCCGGCTAGTACTGAGAATAGCTTCAGCGGACGCATCTCGCCGTCGGTCTTCTCCAGACCTGCAAGCGCGCTCAGCATGATCTCGAGCTCTGCGGGAGGGTCGACTGTATCGACAGTCTCTAATGAATTCTCCGCCTCAACCTCAGCCATCTCCTCCACGCGCTCCAACTCTGGGCGTGAAAAGCCTGCCAAGCTAGCGATTCAGTCACCTTCTGGCAAGATCTTACGGCTCACCCGTAAAGCCGACCATATGATCAGCAGCCCAAAGACTTCAGACTCGCCAAGTGAATGTACCGCCGATGGCAGCGTATGGGAGACGGTCATCAAGATCGGTGAGCGCGGTCCCTGGCGAGGACTCGTTCTAGCGGACCGTGTCGCACGCTGGTGTGTCTTTTGCGAATGGGAATGTTTCTAATATCTTCGCATCTATCTTGCATCGGTCCCGGACTTTGAATTTGCATCTACATTGCATAAAATCATGGATACCCAGCGTGACGCCGGAGGACCTCTTTCACTACTTTATCGCATGACAATTGCATTGCATTGCATCTAACGGTGGGCATGGGATATCTAGGCATCTGGGTACTGCTTCTACTACTACCATCTACATGGCTGGAGTTCTTGGACATTTTGCTCATTGCGACGGTGTTTCCATATTCATGTCTTTTTCTTTACTTTTCGCATCTGGATCGGGTTGTCTCGCCCTTGTAGCCATCTGGTGCTTGGCCCGCCTCATCCTTGCTACATTAGATTCCTTTGGCTGCTATCGACAGATTTCAGCTCTCTCTCTTACCCTTTCTATTTCACCTCTTGTTCGAGTATTTCCTTCTTCATGTTACGCTGTCTAAGCTGGGGTCAGGCGAGGCACCCGTAGCTCAAGATGTACTCATACTCAGTCAGCGAGTCAAATATACCAATACCTCTAGTATCACGTGCAGATGACGTCGAACGTGGAGAATAAATCCGTCAGAATGGACCCTGGTGGCCACCGCATCCCAGACCGCCTTATACTACCATCGCTCTATCCCAATTAGGAAGGAGCTCCGCGCATCCATTCCATCCTGTATGATCCCATTCCCTCGACGAGGCCCTTTTGCTTTATAGATCCATAGAAAGCCTGCCTTGGCTTGAATTGATCATTCTGTCTCTCTCCCAGTTGTGAGAGAGTATGTGCAGGAATCCGGACCTAAGGATCCCTGCCTCCACGAATAGAACGACGTACAGCGCCCCACTGACGTAGATACAGACCTCATTCGTACCCCTGGACCTATTTATGAGCGTACCTGTTTCGCCCAGTACATAAACAAAGCAGCCAGCCATACATATCCAAACAATCAAGGCCTCAAAATGTCACCGAGGCTCACCATCCCGGACCCCTTCGCCTCCATCCCGCGGGTAAACCTGCTATACCCATTCTCGTCTCCAATCCACCCCCTGCAGAACCTATCGAAGTTAGCCACAGGCTCAGCAGCAAAAGGAAAAGGTAATGTCCGCGTATCCCTCTACTCAAAGCGCGAAGACCACTCCTCCCCGCTCGCATGCGCGGGGAACAAGTACCGCAAGCTCGAGTACATTATCCCGGACATCCTTTCTTCTAGCCCACGCTTCGGCGCTGGCGTTGCGGCGGACTCCCCTGTACCATTGGACGGGAGAAAGAAGGTGACGACCCTTGTCACGGAGGGCGCGATACAGAGTAACCACACGGTACAAGTTGCGTCCGTGGCATCGAAGCTCGGGCTTGAGTCCGTGGTGCTTTTGCACAAGGGTACGGGTGGTGGATTATCCAGTGCACAAGATAAAGACGCCTTCCTGAGGACGGGCAATGTGCAGGTTGTCAAATTGCTCGGTGCGGATGTAAGGATGTTTGAGAAGCCGGTCGCACCGAAGACGCAGGATGATCTCGTTGAAGAGGTTCTGGAGGATCTGAGGGCTTCGGGGAAAGTTCCCTACTGGATTCCATCGGGGGCGAGTCTGCATCCGTTGGGTGGATTAGGGTATGCACGGTGTGCGTTTGAGATTGCGGAGCAGGAGAGGGAGGTCCTGGGGCATCCTGGCGGCAATGGTATAGAGCAGCCGCGGTTCGATTATATCTTCGTTGCGTGTGGGAGTGGGAGTACGCTTGGTGGGTTGATTGCGGGCTTCAAACTGGCCGAGAGATCCCAGTCGCAACAGCGAACTCGGAGACCGCGCAAAGTCATTGGGATCCTCACATCGCCTACAATGCGAAAGCCGTACCACGAAGAGCGCATACTGCGCTTCGCGCGACGCGCAGGCGAGATGATTGGCTTGGATCCCCAGGCTGATATCACGATGGATGATGTTATACTGGATGACCGATTCGCAGGGGAGAGATATGGTGTGCTAGACGCGCGGACGAAGGAGACGCTCTCTCTAGTAGCCGAAAAGGAAGAGGTCATGCTTGATCCTGTGTATACGGCAAAGGTGGCGAGGGGGATGATGCATTGGGCTACTGGGGATGAGATAGAGAAGGAGCTAGCCAATCCTCCTACTAATGGAGACCAACAGGTCAATGTCCTGTTCATCCACACAGGTGGGCAGTCTGCCTTGGGTGCGTACGCGGACATATAGAGCATATAGCACGAAAGTGGTCGAAGTCGAATCGAATTGAATCTATGGATTGTTTAAACATACAATTGTAGTGGGAAAGGAAAGAAACGACTACTCGTACATTGTATCAATGAAGAAAAAAGAGGGGGAAATCTCAGAGCCCTCAAGCTGCAGCACGGCGCAGTAGTATAGCACCGGTCCATGCGCATTTCCAGTCAGATCAGAAAGCAGAACGCAGGTGATAAAAACAAGACATCCGTCCATCCGATCCTTGATACACCGAACGATCACGAAACCACACCTTCAAAGCAGAAATGTTTTAGGAAGAGGAAGAGAAACCCAGACACCACAAAGAAAGCTAAAAATGGCAAATTGAGAGAGAAGAAGAGGCATATCAGTCACATCAGACATTAAAGAATCATACATCGCAGCGGTATAAGCCAGGCCGCGCAGCGCTAATGAACCACACAGTATCCGAAGTACAGTGAGTAGAGAAGGAGGATCAATCGCGAAATTGTGGGTGAGAACAGAGCGGTAGGGCAGATGTTAAAGAACACAATGTAAATAAGAAGGTGGATGCTAAGCAGCTGCAGTAGCTCCGGCTCCATTGACTTCGTGCGGCTTGTCTTCAACCTCCCCATCAGGAACAGGCACGGAGTTTTCCCGGTCGTTGCCGACGTCAAGTAATTCCAGCGCTTCATTAGCGTGGGTGTTTTCCATGGGTTCGGGGTATTGCTCAGCCAGGTCAGCATCCTGGTTGGTGAGATCGGCGAACACGTCGTCCAAATTCCGAGGACTACTACCGAACGGATTTGAATGGTCGACGACGTCCATACCAGGTGGACCACCTGGAGCAGTCCGCGAGTAACGGGGCGGGCTAAACAGAGAGGCAGGACCTTGAGGGGTGGGAGATCTCGGAGGGAACGAAGCGGTATCAGCAGAAACATGAGGCAGGAAGGCCGAAGACTCAGGTGCGAATGCCGACGCCGTGTCAGTTGCAGGAAGTGAATAACTTGCAGAAAACGGGTAAGGGGCGCTCTGTGTATCGTTTGGCGCTAACGTGGGCACCATGCGGGGGTCTGCATTATCACTATCGCCAGGGTTATGAGATGATGGCTGCAGGTTCGGAGGACGGCCAGCTTGGGCATCAATGGACTTGCGCTTTGCTGGGTTTGGCTGCTTGGGGCGCAGATGCGGGGGAAGCTCTTCTGGGCTTTGTATACCCATTCGAGCCATTAACTTCTGCTGCTTTGTTGGCCGAGGCTTCCTGGTCGACAAAGATTGCTCTAGAATTGGCGGAGGCTCCGGCGCGACCGGTTGCCACTTGTGAATCTCTTGTCGGAATAGGTTGGTTTCATATGCAAGAAGAACTTCGGCACCTTCGATCTTGCGCAGATAGAAGACCAAAGTAGGGACCTCTTCGGTCGTAGTGCACGCTGTGTTGGTGTAGCGCTGCAGGAACTCACGGAAGGATGTCGCCTGGTTTATGATATTCTCCAGGATTTGTTCTTCATCCGGCTGGAAAGGAAGCCCAGAAATCTCGGCTTGCCATTCTTGAAGATCTTCAAGCTTCGGGCGAGCAGCATCTCGGGGAATTTTTTGCCTCCAGTCACAGATAGGGCAGGTGTACTTGTCACACTCTTTGACTTTGCCACGAGCAATTTTGAGGCATTTTCCGTGGTACCATTCTCCGCAAATCTCGCATTCAATCATCATTCCAGCTTCGGAATGTCTGCAGATGCAAAAAGCGTCACGCTTCGCCGTTGACTGTCCATAATAATGATGTTGCTCTCCTTGGCCATCAGGGCTATTGTCCCTCGATGCTGGCTCGACAGGCGGGCGGAAGCGATCTTCCAAGTCGAAGCAATAGAAGTTCCGCTTTTCGACATACTCCATATGTGATTTGAGGATATGCAGAGGCGCGTTGGCCTTTCCGAACAGCTTCTTCCCCTTCCGCATCCAATCTTCGTGGCGTCTCTGCTCTCGCTCCAGGTCGACCGCGCCGGTAGGCCGACTATTCAACTCTACCACAGACTCCATTAACTCGCGCACTTCCTTGTAATTCGGCCGATTCTTGTAATTCGGGTCTTTGCTTCTCTCGTACAAGCTCTGTATCCGTCTCTGGGCTTCACGTTGTTTAATCAATATTGCATCTACCGCGGCGAGTGTCTCTGGGGAGACCGGAACCCGGGTCGCCTGCGTAGATAAAGCCTCCAACTGTTGGTAGTGGACGGCCTCGACCGACATCAATTCCTTTGCTTTCGCTTCCCATGCCTCGCCATGACGACACAGCTCCTTGAAATGCGAGAGATGCTCATTTGTCTCCGAAAGTCCCAGTTGTTCACCAGCCAGAATAAGCTCCTGACAGTCCTTGAGAGTCAAATATTGACCACGTTTGTGTCCAGCGTCCTCGTTCCACTTCATTTGTCTGACAATATGTTCTAAATCCTCCACCTCGGGTATCTCCACGTTGAGATTCCGCGAGTTTTCCACGAGTTCTTCAACTTCCTGTACTGACCGGATATGCGGGTTCGCGAGCGCAGCCTTAACGTCATTGCGGAATTTATCGATCTCGCGGGTTTTCTCTTCCAGAGCCGCCATCTGTGGACAGTCGAATGACAGTTTATCAGCCTCTGTAAGAAGGGCGTAGATGTTCTCTACTCTGCGGACTTCACGATCACGTTCTTCCAGCTGCGAGGCCTTGGAAGTAGTCTTGCGCCAGGCCTTCTCGTTCTTCCTTCGGTTCTGCTGCTTCCGCGTAATGTAGTTGGTTGCTTCCTCAACCCATTTATCGCAGCGCTGAACGAAGGCCGCAAGATCTTGAAGACCAGGTAAATGGTATGGGATTTTCTCACCTTCATTAAGCAGGTTATGAAGGACCTTCAATTGGGGCTTCGGCTCATCCTCGAGAATATTGTCGAGTTTTTGTCCCCACGCTTCTGGAATCCTGGCGCGCTCCTGGACCTTCAAGACCATTTCTTTTAATTCAGTATCGCTGACTCGGTAGCGGAGTGTGTGATCGGGGCCCAGTAGCTTCTGTGACAACGGCTCTCCACAGCAATCATGTGCATCCAGGTGTATCAAACACAATGCTTTGCCGGACTTGTGGCAATGGAATTGTGTCAGAAAGATGTAAGACTTGCAATAATGGCATTGGTATTCTTCCTCCGGGATGTCTTTATCCTCGACCAAGAACCGTAGCCGGCAGTCACCGGCAACAGCCGAGCCATCGGAGAATAAAGCACAGGTGTGCGGCGTTGCCTCCCGGTGCCGCGTAGCGAATGATGCTCGTTCGGCTACCTCACGAGAGCACGTCCTTTGAAGTGCTGGGGCAAGCCATTTGGCAGTGGATATTGATGTGTCCCGGGCAGCGGCCGTGAAAAGTAACTCGTCATGGGAGAAACACGGGTGTCTACGGAAGGCCTGAAGACGCTCAACGCCTGAGGCACCAAAGGGTTCCCAGTCCACGGGCGCAAAGTTGACAGCCTCATTGAAGTTGAAGCCATGGTTAAATCCAGCGTGGTATGCCTGCGGGAACGTAATAACAAATTGACCGGCCCGTTGGTCAAGCGCATAGACATTGACCCCGGCTTTCCGCAACTGATCCGGAGGCATGAGAGTAACAAGCTGAAATAATAAATCAGGTTGCCCTTCGAAGAGTTCAGGAACAGCGTGTCGCATTGCTTCTTCGAATGCTTCGGCGTCGGCTCCTGGAATTCCATACCAGGTCTTCGTGGCTCCGAAATGCTGATAGTTCGCTGAGTACGCGTAGTGGTCCTCATTGTGCCAGCAAAAGGTAGAAAAACACATGCCAACATAAACCCACGGAACTGTCATGCCTGAGATATCAGACTTGATATGGCGAAACAGAGACTCTCCGTGAAATGGAAGATTATTCAGGTTCCAGGGGTCTTTCGAGTACGAATCGAGCGGGTTCCTCTCGACCGTGGGGAAGCCACTGCCGTGAGTAGTCGAATGAATATCCGCACCATATTCAACCTCGACTGTCTCCGTCAGGCTTTCAACCAGTCTCCAAAATTCGCGCTCAACATCATCTTCAGACTCCCGTCGATGAGTGTTAAGAACGGGATCGAAAGGCATTTTGGAGGCGAAATAATTCTTCTTGAAGTTGTTGGCCTTCTCCTGGAATTGCTTCAAAGAGTAAACACCGCCTTCCTCAAAGCCAAACTCTCCTGTTCCAACCAAACACTTGGGGCAGTGCCAATCGAACTCGGGGATATGGTGCAGAGGAGGGTCTAAGCAATATCTGTGAAAACCTTGATCGCAGCTGTCGCACACCAGGATCGAGGACTGATCTTCGGACTTTCCACAAGTCTCACATTTCTAACTGAATGTCAGCATTTTGCTCACCCAACGCATACCTCTATTAGAACATACATCACCAAATTTCCGTGTGTCACTCTTTCTCGAGCGTGAAGGCGCGGGACGAAGAAGAGTCATTTGGGACCCTGCTACGATCGGCAGAGGTGTATCTAGAGCAAAAGCCATCAGAGATTGATTCTTGAATCATCATTATCATCACGTACCTTTTTTCAGCCTCTTACTCCTTCGCCCGTTGGCATCCAGTTCTCCTGCGTCCGCTTGGGACCCACTCTCGGTGCTAATAGCGCGCTTAACTGAGCCATGACCGTTCGAAAACGGTGTTAAGTCTGTTGCGTATTCAGAGACACTCTTCGGCGTAGCGATTTCCAATTCGGGATCCCTTTTCAATGGCGGGGCGCTGTTTACTGCAATGAACGAGGGTGATCGGTTTACAGCAGTAAAACCGCCAGTATTTACAGCCGTAAACCCAGATGCAATTGGTCGCGGTGGTGTAGGTTCTACCGGTGGCGTGGGATTTTTTGCGGGAGTCGCCGAGGCATCTTGGGGGCCGTTTTGCGAGGCTGTGGTAGAAAGATTCATCTGGCCATGGGGTGTCACGGAACATGTGTCGCCCTCGAGAGGTGTGGGGTTCTTAGGCATAGGCGAATGGTTGGGCGAAGGGGTATAAGGACCGCCATGCTCTATTTCCAGCTGCTGTTGTACTCCGGGTTTCGCCACGCGCAAATACTCCTCGTAGGGTTGGAGCCATCTCTGGTATGAGTTTTTGAGGGAAGTTGAGAGAGACGACATGATCTTGCCGCTATATCCGAGGTCGCGACCGATCTCAGCCCATTTCTTCATCTTGCAGACCTGCTCGAAACCGCCGCGGACTTCTACGGCCTTTTTCAATCGAAACAAATCCAAGGGGCGTTTATCGACGCTTGGGAAACGATTCAAATTTGTGCCATGCTGTTTGTGAAACTTGGCGAGTTGGTCGAGATAGTTCAAGTTCGCACGTGTTCCTGAGTCTGGGTTAGAACTGAGCTCCGGAGTACCACCGGCAGCCAACAGCGCTGAACGCGGGGGCATACCTCCTTCGACCGAATTAAGTTCTTGTCGGCGGGTCTTAAAATGGAATCTCTGTAAGAATGCGGCGGTTAGCACATAATTCAAGCTGTCCTGCATCGCAAGGGATAGAAGGTTCCCAGCAGCAGCAAGAAGAGAGAATGTGCTGCGACGGCCATACCTCCGTATCAATAGCAAATGTCGGTTGCCAATTCTCGGGCGGAATAATTCTGCAGATGCCATATTTCTTTCCTTCCGGCGCGATTTTGCGAATGTAGGCCTCGGGGTCTCGAAATTCATCCTCGGTTGGGCGGAACGTAGGTGCCTCTTGAAGGCCGTGAGGACGGACTCGACTCGTCGGCTCGCGGGGTGCGCTGGGTTGTCCTCGTCTCTCGACTGTCGATAAATCGAGGGGTGCAGAACGCCGACTGCTTAACGGTACATTGTGAGAATGGGACGGATGGGTGCTTGAGGAACGGGCGGGTTGACGGCTCGCTGGCGGCTGCGCGCCTGTCGAGATCCCTCCCGTTGCGGCCGGAGCCACCATGTCTTAGGCGCAATAGTAGGACGGATCGAGGTCAGAACGTGGTGTGCGCGTAAGTTTATTGCAAACGGAAGGAGGCTAGGGCCCTATGCGAAAAGCCCATGGGAGAGACTCTGGCGGGCAGTAACACAAGTGAGAGAAGCCCCCAAACGGAATTGGAGAAGCGAGCGATGTGTATTGAGTGGAAGGTCCGGGGAAATGAGAAAATGTAAAAAGAGAGGGAGGGGAGGTGGAGAGTTAGTGGAGGAATGGAGAGGTGATAAAAGCGAGGCCCATGGAGAGATCCAGAGCACGGATGTTTGAGGGAAGACCGAGAGATGAGCCCGGGAGGGCTACCACTACTACTACTAGTGTGGAGTCTCGGGACAGCAACAAGAGCAAAGCTCACCTCACTCGGGTCAGGCCAGTCAAGGTTGGGTAGGATTCTATAAATCAGCGGGCGTTAGCCGACTATTATAGCCAAGTCAATATCCAGGGACAGCTGAAGCGGCGATTGGAGGATTCATACAAGGTCACTGGTTCGTTCGACAACTAGTCAGGCCAAAAAGGGAAAGCTAATGGCTGCCAGGGACCTCTTGCGGTGGCCTGATCTACCTTGTCTTGACGACGGGACAAGCTGTTTATAACCGACTCATCGATGTTGAAGGGATCTCTGTAGCAGAACTCGAGTCGAGGTAGAACCTGACTTCCAGGCTTCCTTGCTCTAAACAAGATTTGATCACGACTCTGATTTATGCCTCAGGCGCACTTTCCGGGATTGGTAACAGCCGTACACGGCCAGTACGAGATTCAAAGACTTGGTCCGCAAGCGGGAAAGCTCGCCCGGCTCAGGATGCCTTCCTTGATTACGGTATGCAGATAATCCTGGGCGATAACAAGATCAAAGGGTCAGGAGTGTTAACGGAAGCTTGGTAAGGTCCAGTATTTACTACCCCGAATTGACATTGAAAGCCATGACCGAGTACTTTACCAGCTCCATCACATGATTAGAAGCTAGTCCCGCGGGTGCGTAATCTAGGGTCGATGGTACGCCAGAGCTTATATTGACCCCCAACCACCCATCTTCTGCGCTGCAAACTTTCCATGAGCCATTCCAGAAGATATTCATCCGTCGAACTCCGTAAAGCATCTAGGTCTGTTCCAAGTGCTGGTTTTCTCTACTTCTCGACCCGGTTTTGACTTCCGGACCCTCCTGCGCTATCCCGGAGAACAGACAAAGGCCGACCTGTTGCAGCCATGGATACTGTCTAACAGTACCACAGATGGACCAGAACGTCCATTCAGACCTCGTCTGGCGGCGCGGACCGTCGGAGCAGCCCATGTGGGCTTTGTCGCTGGTGCAGATATTCCATCAGCGCACGAGAACAGGTCTATAAGCGCGCCTTGTTGGTACAGTCCTTGAGATTGTAGTCCGCCTCAAAATGAGCTTGTAGCAAAATAGCCGGCGATTCGTTCAACATAACGGCTCTTCGTCATCGAACTCGCTATCATTGATGATCACTTCGTTTTTTGAGGCCTTCGAATCTTGCTGTGGATGGTTGTTGGCGCCAGACTCCGAGTCAGAGCGCAAAATCCGATCCCAGTAGTCGTCCAGCGAATCCGTATCAGAACCGTCTTCATGTGAAGACTCATCTGCAATATGCACGGTCTTTTCGATATCCTCGACATTTGCTGTTGTATTTTCCTCCTTTTGTAGCTTCTTGTTCCTTCTTTCGCATTTGTTCAGCATCTCTTGCATCATCATCACTCCGCCGCGGGTCCGGATGCTCAGTTCTTTCATCATGAGTGACCATTGAATGGTCTGAGCGCAAGTAGGACACTTCCCAGCAAGTGGCACAAGGCGGTCCGGCTCTTTCGTCGTATCGATGAACTTGTTCGACAAGCACAATATATGGGTAGTGCTGCTACAGCCAGCGTTTGGGCAAACCACTACCGAATCGTGATCCTTGTATTGCGCTTTGCATATCTTGCAATATGAGCCACCAATGTCGTCTAACAGAAACATCGCCTTCTCCAAGTAATCCTTGAGAGGTGTATGATTGGCTTTGATGTTCTGAACGCTTCCAACTGTCAAACTGCGGTCATCACGATTGGCGAAGACGTCCGTACAATCGCCATCGGCGATCATCCTGATGTGGCCCGGTATGCTCCCGTCCACGTGGTCACACCAACCTCTCCATTGCTGCGAGACATCAGCAGCGAAGAATCGTAGAGTGAGAGGCCAGCCACGGAAGTATGTCGATCGTAATAGGAGATGTAGATCCTCCAGATGAGCCTTCAACGAAGTCCGAGTACGGCGAGCTGGGGGTTTTCTCTTCGTTTCCTTTTTCTTCTCGTCACCTTTTGGCTTCTCATCGTCTTTCTTCTCACTTCCTTTTACCTTCGCCTGGCTTTTAGGCCTCTTCTGAGTCTTTGCTAGTGCATCCTGTTCTTTCACATCTTCTTTGGCCTTCGACTGCGCTTTCTCGTCCGGGACTTCTGGCGTAAGGTGTCGAGTGGCCGCGGGATGTTGCCATGCCCATCTAAAACCTTGTTAGAAGCCTGCACAAGGACTTAACATGGAGGGTACACTTACTCAAACTGTAACGCTGCAATATTACTCGTAAAGCCTTCTACGACCATTACCATTTCCCATGGCCGTCTTTTTTCATCCGCGGTTCGGCGAGCGCCACCCTTGCATAGTCCGTTATGTTGAGCCAGGCGCCGGGCAGGATCCGGAGTAGAGCCAATGTATAGGGCTTGGGTTTTGTATCCATTTCCCATCGATCGAAGTAGGTAACAGCAATAGTACGCTGGAACTACCTTGGATGCTTTTGGCTGTCCATCCTTGGCGAAACCCATTTTATGATCGAGAGCGAGGTATTTGGTGGGTTATCACCATGCCCGTCAAAGTAACCAAGAAGGGCCTCGGGATTAAACCATGGGCTTTTCTGTGTTGGTGAAATGAAAGGGAGGGTTTTCTAGGACATTGGTGGTTGTATCGTTTAACCTTAGAAGCTGGTAGGAGGTATATATTTTCGGTAACCGGGGCAATGCCGTTTTACCGAGAGAATTTATACGATTCGTACGATTTGTGCACTACCACTAAAAAGCAAAACAATCGTAATAGCCAAGATTAACCAAGGTTACATAGTCTTCATCACATGAAATATCTATAAGACGACCATGAGTCGGACCGAGTTCCATAGGAGCCATGTAATAGTCACGTGACAATACAAGAAAGGACGAGCTCATTCGGTCTCGTCTTGCAATTTCCATTGTCTCGCGTGATCAAGACGGCGCCTGTTTCTTGATTGCTTTTGAATATCTCTCAGAGATCTTTGTGCATTCTGGCGATCTGGTTGAGAAACCAGCGCCTTTCAATGGCGGGATCAGGAGCTTCGCTAAGTGCCGAGAGACAGCTGGCCTTTACTCGTCGAGCGAGGTGGGCGCGGCTCAAGTCATGATTGGTTTCGCGATTCTCTCATCCATACGGAGTAGAAGCCCTGGCAGTTGTCGAGGTAACCATCGATATCAAGCGAAAATAGGTAGTCCGTCATAAACCGTGAATCGACTCCAGCTTTCCTAGGGGGCTGGCCGGGTCCACACGTGCAATACACTCGTTTACAACCATTGAGATGTCCTGCGACACTTCTTCAAAAGACTTCCCGGCGTCAATTGTTTGGATATTGGTATTTCGTTGCATGCCGAAGACGCTGCTAAACAACTCGCGAACGCGACTTTGCATAGCCTCGTTCTCGTAGCGCTCTCCACCAAACCCACCGCGCTTCGCGGCTTCCTCAGAGGATATACTGAGGAATATGCAGAGGTCCGGCTTTGGTAAGCCAATCTCTGGTTCCCAGGCCCAGCCTAGGTTGAGTGAAGGGTTGCCTTTGGCGGCCGAATAGACTGCACCGGAATATGAGTAGCGGTCTATGATCACATTGGTCCCGCCTGCGATATCCGACTCGATGCTCTGGGCAATCTCCCATCGGTTGGCAGAGAAAAGGAGATGGATGGAGTGGTCATCTAATTGAGATTGTCCGCGTAGATAGCTATCAATTAGCTTCCCAATCGCCGTCGTTCTGTCTAAGGAAGAGCAACCCAGTCAATTCGCGCATTCGGAACCTTCAAAAAGAGATTGGAATACCTGGAAACCTGATGTACTTCGCGGAACGACCAGACTCTTGTAGAGACTTATGAAGGAACTCGCATTGGCTGGATTTGCCTGCTCGATCCAAGCCCTCAACAACAATCAGGGCCCCGCGTCCCCCACGCGTTCCATCCGCGGCCATGCTGTAAGAGGGCGAATTCCGATCCCAAGGAGCTCGTGCGGAAGCAAGCGAAGATCGTATGTGCCTTAAGTCCGCGGCAAGCTGAAATCGTGATATCCAAGTTTATGACCCTGTAAGGAAGATGCGCCAGAACCCTAGACTTGAGAGAAAACAGGATCCACCGTGATCTGGAGAAATTGAGCCACGGCGGAGCTCTAGGTACCTATCGATAAGACGATAACAGCCTTGCCAACAACGCGACAATTTTTACTCCTTCAGCTGCACATACTTCAGCAGCGCATCGCCATGGGATCACATACAGCCTCACAGTCGCCAAACGAGATGTTCAATTTCAGCGTTCTGACGTCTTCAGCAGCAGTCCTCGCCCCGCGGTTGGGACGACTGACGATCGCCGGCCGAAAACCCATCTCGACGCCCCACTACATCCCTCTGACATCGCGAGGGGTGGTCCCTCATCTCGCCCATGATGTATTGCGCGACAGTACCTCGATCGGTAGCTTGTACATCGGCCTAGAAGACTGTATGCACTTCGATCCAGAAATATAGTCTAAAGCGTGGAATGCTGACACCTCAATGCCCGCTGGGGCTCAGGTTTCAGTCATAGAGAAACAGCACCTGCAGTACAAAAAGAACTCATTACCTGTCCCACTATATGCAATTCCGTCGGGGCCTCATGAGTCTGCCCTGCGCAAATTCATTTGTGCTCAAAATGACCTGCTTCTGATTTTCGGCGCGCGCCGTGAGCCTCCAATCGCTTCTGCGCCGGCGAATACAGATACATCGATTGCTGTCCTTACATCCGTGGGCTATGCGCAGCTAAAGGCAGAGGAGTATCTTGGAGCCATCCAGCGCCTCAAACCGGACATAGTCATAGGTCTGGCAGACCTGCTTATCGGACCAAAGCCGGGTATCAAACGGCGAGTGAAGATGGTCGACCGCACGCACGCTTTTACCACACATGCGACGGATAACCTCTACGGACCCGAGCTCTCGGAGCATAGTCGGTCGAACGCGGCGTATTTTGCGCCAATACTTCCGCTTGAAAACACTCAACAGCAGCTATATCTCGAAGACCTGGAAACAGATCTGCGGCCATCCATCTCCGGACTGGCACTCTACGAGCCCGCGTCGCTCTCAGCCGTCCCCGAGTCTCTAGGAGACCTCCCTCGTCTGATTTTCAGCGGACCAGAAACGCCACACGACCTGTTACGTGAGGTCGAACTCGGCGCAGATCTTTTGACCATCCCATTCCTGGCCAATGCCTCGGACGCAGGAATGGCCTTCACCTTTGTCTTCCCGGCTCCATCTGCAGATACCTCGCCAGAATCAAATCCACGGACCGAACCTCTCCCTCTCGCCGGTGATCTCTGGGCACCATCAAATACTACAGATACCGGCCCCCTAATCGAATCATGCTCCTGCTACGCCTGCCAAAAGCATCACCGCGCATACTTGCACCACCTCCTCTCCGCAAAGGAAATGCTCGCATGGACCCTTCTACAGATCCACAACCACCATACGATGGACTTCTTCTTCGCCGGTATACGCCAGAGTATTGAGCGCGGGACATTCGAAGAAGATGTCCGCACCTTTCAGCAAACATACGCTTCTGAATTCCCTGAAACGACGGGCCAAGGACCGAGGTACGCTAGTTCTCTTATCATCCCCGTTCATACTTGTACATACTAATTACCATACTCCTTTCCCCTGCAGACTCCGCGGCTACAAACTCCCCACCTCAGGGCGCGCCCAACCACGCCGCTACCCACCCGCCTACGGTAGGCTAGACATCGCCGCGGGAAAATTCGCAGAGTCTCAGTCTGATCTTGCGACTCCTGATACGGGCGCCGATGGTCTGGAAGAGCATGGGTTCGCGGAGAAGGTGTAGCGGTTGCCTCAATAAGGGTTGCCTTTGAGAATAGCACTGGGAATTCTGGCTTGCATACAGGCCAATGGTTTTCCTTTGATATCCTGTTGTGGGGATAACCTTGGTAAATGGTGCGACTTGGTCATATAGCTCTCTTGGTAGCTTGGTTTCTTGGTGCATGGGTACATGCATAGCATGATTAGGGACTAAGGTTATTTTGGGCAGATCCAGGCCAAAGAGCGAGTTAATGATTGAAATAGAACTCAGAACTAGAACTCCGTCTATTGAACCCATTCCCGAAACGTGATGTTGAATGTATATACACTAAGTTGAAGAAAAGCAAAGGGAATGCAACGACTCATGCGCATCAAGTAAGCTTTACCAAATGTCGTACAGTGGTAATCCATGACTACCCTAACAGTTTGCCAAAAGCCTCCACATGAACTTCTTCTCATCCTCCTCCTCCGCGGAACCAGTCTCCGTCCCAGCTCCAAAGTCCTGACCGACAACGCAAACAAGCCATACGTCGTTCTTTGTCTTCTCTATGAATCGCTCCGTTGCCGAGTTCCTAGGATAAATGCGGCGCCATTCATCCCAGATGCGGTATGCCTCCTCACCCCAAGCTCGGAAACTGACTTCCTCGATGATGGTGGGTGTGACGATTTCCTTGCCGCGGAAGACACCCCACGTGACGGCGTTGACATTGTTAGGATTCATTTCGACAGGCTCGGTGTCTGATGTGTCGGCGGGAAGGGACGACTCGAAATCGCCGGCGGCGTTGGTAGCAAACCAGGCGAGTTTCTCGTGGCCGTGCTTTCGGAGAAGAGGTTTTAAGGTATTTGTAAAGTCGGATGATGGGCAGAAGAACTCGACGAAGGGTTTTTGGAAGACGAATCCCTCGCCCGGGGGACCCCAGCCGAAGACTGGGTCGTCACTGCGAACGCCGTTAACGGCAGGCTGGGAGGCCAGGGTCCACCAGCCCTTCTTGTCGATGAGGGCGAGGAGCTCCGGGCGGATGGTTTCTGTTTCAGCGTTGAGCCCGCTGGTGTTTTCTTCGGCACCACCCTCGGACCAGGGAACCATGTGAAGGTCTCCGGATACGTGGCGGCGGAAGAGCTTGCTGATGTCGTCGGGGGAAACGGGATAACCCCAAATGCGATGGGCGACGGACGGGGCGACGTGTAGCGTGGGACCGTAGCCATCAATTTCACCGAAAGCTGGGGAGCGAGCATCACCCCAACGACCGTTAGGGAAGTCGTCCCAGGTGGCTTCTCGGCCGAGGGCACCAAGACCTTCCGAGATTTGAAGAGTTGTGTTGCGATCCGGGGGACCGGCGGGCAGGCCTGCGCTTGCGGCTGTGGCTTCGTGCGTTATGGAAACATTGGATGACCCGTCGGAGACCTTATCAACAATCACGCGGTTGTGAGGGAGAGAGCTGATGGAGGAAGCTCGCCGCCGCCTGGTAGCTTTTGCTGCATCGACCGTGAGTAATGAGACGCCATCGGTCACAGCCTCTGCATCATCGTCATAGTCCGGAATCAGTTTGCATCGTTCCAGAATGAAGGACACTGTCTTCTCCAGGTTCAGGGTGTAAAAGTGGAAGCCTCGGAACCCAGAAGTGGGCAGCTTCCTAATACCATCAACAAGCTCGGCGATTATATCCACACCCAAGCGCTTGACAGCATCATCGTCGTGCCTGGCCTCTTCCAGCTTCGCGAGAATAGGCGGTGGGACCTTGACGTGGCTGAGTTTGGTCACTCTCGTCAAGATCTTGTAGCTGTGGATGGGCATCAGGCCTGGGACAATAGGAATGGTCTTGAACGCTCCAGACTCGTGGTTCCGGAGCATATTCTCATAGTTCGTGTAGGCGTCAATATCGTACGTCAACTGCGTCATGATAAAGTCGGCGCCCGCCTGTGTCTTCTCAACTAACCACGGCAAATCGACCTTCGGATCCTGAGTGCCCTGGAATGAATCGGCAGGATGGCCTTCTGGGTACCCGGCAACACCAACGCAGAAGTAGTCGCCATACTTTTGCCGGATATACCGGACCAGATCGACGGCGAAGGTGAAGTCCTTGTTGCTGTCGTCCTCCCCGTGCATATTGTACTCTTCGCTCCGCGGAGGATCGCCACGCAGCGCCAGAATATTCCTAATCCCCAACACCTTCGCTTCTTCCAGCGCCTGATCGACCAAAGTCCTGCTCATGTTCGTACATGTCAGATGTAAGCATGTTGTCAGCTGTAGTTGGCGTTGACAAATCTCCGCCAACTCGAGCGACCTCGCCGCAGTGCTACCTCCAGCACCCCATGTAACTGTAACGAATAGCGGGCGCAATGCTTGCGCCATACGCTCTAACCGCGCTTGCAAATTGGCAAAACCCTAGAACATCATCGTTAGCCCATGAACCCTTGCTTTGAAGGCAAACCGCTGAATGCGGGGAGGAATAGAGCCCCACCATCTGAGTCTTTGGAGGGAAGAACTCAAGAGAGAAGTAATTCGCGCCGGGCGGCAAAGCCGCGATCTTATCTGTAATCTTCTCCATGGCTGGAAGTATAGGTTCCAACTAAAGGTATGATGGATGTGAGGAAGAGGAGGAAGAGAAAGGGAGAGAGAATATGACGAATTCGGGGAGGACTTCGAGTGGGTTTTTGTTCGGAGTATCCTCGTCGCCCCCGGCCCTCAGTTCCAGTCCGGATATCGGCCTGCCGCACCCTACAGTTTCGGGATTTCAGATCAGCTCGATTTCTGGTCAAAAGCATTCTCTAGCAGGGATTGCGCCTCTCATCAAGACGAGATATCTGGCGCAATTACAGCAGCGTCGCATTGTCGGCCAGCTCAATCTCATCGGCTCTTTTCTTCATCCCAGTTGCCGCATAGATCCACCTTTAGGTACCACATACCCAACATGCACCACGTCCCCGAACCAGAACAGTTATGCGTACAAATGATCGACTATGTCCTGGTCAACTTGCCAATAGTATCTCTCTTGGAGGGCTACAGGACATCTCGCGGTTCAAAATAGGCACCGCTGCAAACACAGCAAACAGAGGGCATCAACACTGCCCCATAGTTTATTCCTGGCGGAGCTGGAGGAAGCTGACAATTGTTTAAATAGTGATACGTCTCCGCCGTTCACTCTAGGAATTCCCAATAAGCCTTGTGTGCTGAGCAGCCCGCTTCGTAATTATCTTTCCAGGGGCGATCCCTAAATGCCTTCAAACCACATTCCGCGCATATTCCGCCTATATTCGCGACTTGGCTTGAGATCTTCACGTCGGCACCTCAGTACACCACCAAACCCTACACCACCTCCTCCGAAAGACGCCCAGTCCCGCCTGCGTCGCTTCAATGACCGCCTCCCTTCGTTTCTCCGCGCGTACACAACCCCTCTGCTCGGTGCGCCGGCAACACACGTGACATCGTTCTTGATTCTGCATGAGATAACAGCGATAATACCGCTCTTCGGACTCGTTGCAGCATTTCACTACGGGAACTGGCTGCCTGATTTTACATCGTATAGCGGGTTTGAGGAAGGGACTCGGAGATTTGCGAGGTGGTTGAGGAAGAAGGGTTGGGTGGAGGACAGTGTTGATGTGGACGAGGTGACGGCGGAGCCAGCTACAGAGAAGAAGGGCGTGCGGTTGGTACTGGAGTTCGCGACTGCCTACGCGGCCACGAAAGCTTTGTTGCCTTTGCGGATTGTTGCCAGTGTATGGGCGACGCCGTGGTTTGCTAGGACTGTCTTGGGTCCAATTGGAATAGGCGCGAGGAGGTTATTCCGAGGGCAATAAACCGGACATCTTCCTGCGTGGCGCCGACAACAGACCTATAGATATGGAACACGGCTGTTTAGATTATGAAGGTTTTTATTGTATGAATTCTATTCACAGAGCATCTGTCCTGTCTCGTTCCACTGCACCGCGTTACTGCAGAGGCAGTTTCCTAGTGGCATGGCTCAGAGAGAATTTACTCCTTCTCGTAGATCCAGGAGAAAGCGTTGAGCTTGTAGCTCTGGACCTCCTCAGGGGTGAACCAGAGGCCAATCTCCTTCTTGGCGTTCTCAACGGAGTCGGAACCGTGGCAGACGTTGCGGCCGACATCGATGGCGTAGTCACCACGGATGGTACCGGGGGCGGAGGCAAGGGGGTTGGTGGCACCGAGGATGGTACGGCCGGTCTTGACGACGTCCTTACCCTCCCAGACCATGGCGACGATGGGGCCGCTGAGCATGTCTATCCTGATATGAGTATACATTCGCGAGCATGCAAATAGCTCAGGCGGGGAAACTCACAGGTAACGAGACCGGGGAAGAAGGGCTTCTCCTTGAGGTCACCGTAGTGCTGCTCGAGGAGGGACTTGGAGGGGGAGGTGAGCTTCATGGCAGCGAGCTTGAAGCTGGAAACAGTCAGTATCTCTGTTGACATGGTATTGAGGGTATTATACGCACCCACGGTTCTCGAAGCGAGAGATGATGGGGCCAACGAGTCCACGCTAACGGGAATGTCAGTGGTGGTCTTCATGGGGGAATAGCAGTCCGGTTCGTTGAAATATGTCGTATATAGATCAATTGCTGCTCAATGCGTACCTGGACACCGTCGGGCTTGATAGCGATGAAACTACGGTGAACAGTTAGCTTGACTGGCTCGAAGAGGGGTAAGGAGAATAAAGAAAGACTGATGAGTAGTTGACTATCTCGCAAGGGAAAGGAAGGAAGTTCATGTACTTACGTCTGCTCGGAAGTCATTTTGATAGGGATTGAAGGTGTAGAGGACAGGAAGTCAACAAGATGCGTTTGAGGAGAAGGAAGAAGCGGAAGCTGGTGTTGAGCTGGCGAAATTCTTCCTCTTATTCAGTTTAAACGCCTGTGTGGGGCGCTCGAGTTTGAGACTGAGGGGCTTTGGCGGCAGTGCATGCCTGACAGCCTTGGAGCCTGAATGGTCAGAATCGAGTTGCTCTGTGGCAGTGTGGCCTAAACAGTGAGGTGTCTAACCCCGGCCGCCAAAGAGGACTAGCGCTGGAGCTCTCCGCCTCCAGCATGAGGCCAGCCTGGAAGCACTTGACTGCTCAAGACTTGGTCTATAGCACCTTGTGTGGACCACAGCTCTGGTAGATGCAGCTCAGAGCCCCCCGTGGCAAACATTGATACTCGGAGATTGAGTGTCTCTGGTTGCATCCATTATTCAGACACCATGGCCCGGAGCCGGCTGTCATCCAGCTGGACCCTGCTGGTCACTTTAGCGATACTGTTTGGCTGCTTCATCACACCTGGAGGTACGATCAGTCTTGTCGCATCTATATTGCTGCATTCTGACTCTTTGCTGCTATAGCCGCGGTGAAGCATGAGAATTTCAAGAAATGCTCTCAATCAGGATTCTGTAAGCGCAACAGAGCGCTTGCCGACGATGTCTCAGCCAAGGGCTCATCCTGGAGCTCCCCGTACGAACTCGATCCCTCAAACATTCAATTTAAAGACGGGCAACTCCAAGGAATGATTTTGAAAACCGTCTCGCCGACCGAGAAGGTGAAGCTGCCTCTGATCATCGCTTTCCTGGAATCTGGTGTCGCACGAGTTACTGTCGATGAGGAGAAGCGCATGACCGGTGATATTGAGATCCGCCATGGAAGCCAGGCACGTAAAGAGCGATACAACGATGCACAGTCATGGGTCTTGGTCGGTGGCTTAGACGCCAGCAAGTCGGCGATCCTAAGCACGGAAGCTGAGGGATATACTAAGGTTCTGTATGGACCTGATAATGCCTACCAGGCTGTCATCCGTCATTCCCCCTTCTCAGTGGATTTCCAGCGCGATGGCCAGACCCATGTGCAATTTAATCACAAAGGGTATATGAACTTGGAACATTGGCGGCAGAAGGTGGAAGCTCCAGCTGAAGATGAACAAGATGTTCTTGGATCTCAGGAAGATGAGAGCACTTGGTGGGAAGAGACCTTTGGTGGAAACACAGATTCAAAACCCCGAGGAGCGGAGAGTGTAGGATTGGATATCAGCTTCCCTGGCTACACTCATGTGTTTGGTATCCCTGAGCATGCAGACTCTATGTCCTTGAGAGAGACCCGGTAAGGTGCTTGGTCTTTCTGATCCTGTTTATGAAACTGACAGTTACTAGAGGAGGAGATGGTAATCATGAAGAGCCTTATCGTCTATACAACTCGGATGTGTTCGAGTATGAACTCGACAGCCCCATGACTCTGTACGGAGCAATTCCATTGATGCAAGCCCACCGAAAGGACTCGACTGTTGGTGTTTTCTGGCTCAACGCTGCCGAAACCTGGATCGACATCGTGAAGTCAAAGACCGACACTCAGAGCCATTGGTTCTCCGAGGCTGGACAGCTCGACGTGTTTGTCTTCTTGGGGCCTACGCCTGGCGAGATTAGCAAGAAGTATGGCGAGCTCACTGGATACACTCAGCTACCTCAGCATTTTGCTCTCGCTTATCACCAGTGCCGCTGGAACTACGTCACTGACGAGGATGTCAAGGAGGTTGACCGCAACTTTGACAAATACCAGATCCCATATGATATTATCTGGCTTGATATCGAGTATCTTGATGACCGAAAGTACTTCACATGGGATCCTTTGACCTTCCCCGATCCCATCAGCATGGAGAAGCAGCTTGATGAGTCGGAGCGCAAGCTTGTGGTGATCATTGACCCACACATCAAGAAGCAGGACAAGTTCGACATTTCCAAAGAACTGAACAGCAAAGGCTTGGCTGTCCTGAATAAGGACGGTAATGTCTACGAAGGATGGTGCTGGCCGGGAGCTTCCAACTGGATCGACTGTTTCAACCCTGCGGCCATCAAGTGGTGGGTTAGTTTGTTCAAGTACGACAGGTTCAAGGGAACCCTTCCCAACGTCTTCATCTGGAACGATATGAACGAGCCTTCTGTCTTCAATGGCCCGGAAACCACAATGCCAAAGGACAACCTGCACTATGGCAACTGGGAGCACCGTGATGTTCACAATGTCAATGGCATTACGTTTATCAATGCCACATACCAGGCTATGCTGGAGCGCAAAAAAGGTGAAATACGCCGGCCATTCATTCTAACCCGGTCATTCTATTCTGGTGCCCAGCGCATGTCTGCCATGTGGACAGGAGACAACCAGGCCACCTGGGAGCACTTGGCTATCACCCTACCGATGGTGCTCAACAACGGAATCTCCGGTTTTCCATTTGCCGGTGCGGACGTTGGCGGATTCTTCCATAACCCGAGTAAGGAGCTTCTGACCCGGTGGTATCAGACCGGTATCTGGTATCCGTTCTTCCGTGCGCACGCCCACATCGATACTCGCCGTCGCGAGCCATATCTGATTCAGGAGCCGTTCCGTTCGATCATCACGGAGGCCATTCGGCTGCGGTACCAGCTCCTCCCTGCCTGGTACACTGCTTTCCATGAAGCTTCCGTTAACGGTACACCCATCGTGAGACCTCAGTTTTACGTTCATCCGACAGATGAGGCGGGCTTCACTATTGACGACCAGATCTACCTCGGATCTACTGGTATCCTCGCAAAGCCCGTGGTCACAGAGGACGCCACAAGTGTCGACATCTACATTGCGGACGATGAGAAATACTACGACTACTTCGACTTCACTATCTACCAAGGAGCAGGAAAGCACCATTCAGTCTCCGCTCCTATAGAGAAAGTGCCTGTGCTGATGCAGGGCGGACACGTTATCCCACGCAAAGATCGACCACGCCGTAGCAGCGGACTCATGAAATACGACCCGTACACGCTAGTGGTTGTTCTCGACAAGAACGGACAGGCGGAGGGCGCTTTGTATGTTGATGATGGAGAGACCTTTGACTACCAAGGTGGGGGATACGTCCACCGCCGGTTCCGCTTCCAGGACTCCTCACTCGTGTCGGAGGACATTTCAACGCACGGTCCTCAGACGGCTGCATATCTCAAGAGCATTGCCAGCGTGGGTGTTGAAAGAATCGTGGTTATTGACCCACCCCAGGAGTGGCAGGAGAGAAACACGGTGACTGTGATCGAGGATGGAGCAAAGACATCATCCTCGGCCCAGCTGGAGTACCATACTCAGGGAGACGGCAAAGCTCCGTATGCTGTGGTGAAGAACCCCAACGTTGGGATTAGCAAGACTTGGCGGATTGAATTTTAAGCTCCAGCGCTTGGTTAGATAGAGCACTAAATGGAAATACGCACCTTATATACAACCCTATCACACGATCTTTGACCCTTTTCTTTAGCACGAGACACTAGTGGACGATCGATGCACTAATCAGGCAAAGCTTGAGCTTGTTTTGGCTGACTCAGCTGCTGGCATTGAAAAAAGGAAAGCAGCTGAATCGCATGCGATTACACGAGACTCGAGGGGACTTGGGTTGTGTTATGTGATTGTCGATTTCTTGTCTATATTTGCCGTTTGATGTGCCTGATTGCCTCGTGCCCTTCTTCGCGCCCTTTCCTCCTCCCCGTTCGCGAATCCCGCTCCTCGGCCTCCTGAGTCCCGTCCGGAGTCCCTCAAGTTTAACCAACGGCCACACTATGTATATCGTGTCGCAGCTCCTCGAATATGGAGCTCCAATCTTGTGCGATAAAGCTCCTTGCTGACATCGACCACCACGAATGATGCCGATTGCTGACACCTCGAATAAACAGCATCGTCACGTCCCCCGTAACCTCGTATGCGGACCAGATTCTTAGCATACACCGAAACCGAAGCTCCGCTGGCTTCTCGCTGGATATCCCGTTGATTATGCTAGTGGCGTCAATCCTCAAGTACGACTCGTCGCTAGCGCAACAATGACCGAATCTGACAATCGATTGCAGGGTCTTTTTCTGGTTTGGCGACTATTATTCCATGGCGCTCCTGGCGCAGGCCGTCCTTACGATCGCAGTGCAGCTCGTGCTGTTGAAGGTTGCCCTGGATAACCGACCTGCGCCTGGTCAGAAGAGCGGAGTGGAGCATATCCCGTTCAGCGGCGTGGATGATAGGGGGTTTGCGAGACCGTATGATTTCTGGCAGTGGAAAAATGGACGGCCGTATGTTACCACCCTTTAACTTTATGAGTTGGGCTCGTGAGACTGATGCTCCTTTTTTTTTTTTAATACAGATACTGGTTGTTCCTGGCCTATTTCACCGGCGCCCTTGCCTTCATCCACATTTTCCTGACCCCGATCTCAAGCTCCCCGACCTACATCAGTTTATTGGGATATTGGGGATTGGCTGTTGAAGCGGTGCTACCCCTGCCGCAGGTCATCGCGAACTACCGCTCTCGGTCGTGCAAGGGATTCCGAGTGTCCGTAGTCGCGGCGTGGATTCTCGGTGACGTGATGAAATTGAGCTACTTCTTCACCAGCGAGCAGGTAATTCCCTGGGCCTTCCGAATGTGCGCCATTTTCCAGTTCATCTGCGATAGTTTCCTGGGCATCCAGTTCTGGATGTACTCCCAGGGACCTCCGCGAGCTGCACTGAACCCGCAGCAACGTCTCGAGAACGAGATTCCCCTTGAAGAAAAGGACATCCGTATGACTTGATGAGAACCGGCATGAACTATTTACCTAGAGGCTGGCAGTGCGTGCCCGGCCATTGATTGATAGATGTTTGTTTTTCTCTTTCTATATATTTCTTCCGTGCTACCCGGCCGTTTTGGAGCCCCGCGTTTCTGACCCCACCAGAAAAGATCATGGATGACGACTGGATATTACTACTCTTATTATTCTTCCTAATCAACCTGACTTTCTACACTTCTTTCCTTTAACACAGTTGAGCTAGACATTGAGCATTGAGTCGTCATGGCTTCAGAACAAACAATTCGAATTGGCTATGTGCCTGGTACGTCCGTCACTTACTCCCCGCAACCCATAGCTACAACAGCTACCCCGTGAGAGAAGCAAAGAGCTCAGAAATAAACCATAATCTACTGTGAGCGCTGCTAACATCTACCTAGAACACTACCTAGCTCCCCTCCACCTCGCCCTCCGGCACCCCTCCGCCTCCTCCCTCCCCTTCAAAATCGCCCTCACGCCTTTTCCCTCCGGCACCGGTCACATGATCACTTCCCTGCGCTCCGGTGAAATTGACGTCGCAATTGGTCTAACAGAGGGCTGGGTCGCCGGGTTGGCGGGTAAACAAGCACCCCAGGACGAGAAGGAGCGCGGATACAAGGTTGTCGGCCAGTGGGTTGAGACTCCGCTGCGATGGGCTATTGTTACGGGACGGAACAGAGATGAATTGACAGGTGTCGAGAACCTGGAGGGGGGAAGAGTTGGCGTTAGCCGGATGGGGAGGTGAGTTACCTATATGCTCGTCTATTTATTCGCCTACGCTTTTGATATTGGCTACGGGCACTAACTATAGCTGCAGCGGCTCACACATAATGTCTTTCGTTCTCGCGCAACAGCGCGGATGGAATTCCACCTCCTTAACGCCCGTGGTAACGGGACCCTTTGGCGCCCTCCGTGACGGCGTCACGGGCAACAACCTCGAGGCCAACAAGCCGTCCTCTGAGTTCTTCATGTGGGAGCACTTCACCACAAAGCCCTACTTCCACGCCCCTGACAGCCCACTCAAGAAGATCGGCGAGATCTTCACTCCCTGGCCGTCGTGGATGATTGTTGCGTCGACTTCCGTCTTCTCTGCGCCTGAGACGGATGAGCGCCTGAAGCAGCTGTTTGCGTTGTTAGATGAGGGTGTTAGAGAGTTTCAGAACGATCTTGGTCGGGTTGTGAAGCTCCTGGGCACGGGGGAGCTTGGATGTACGTATGGTGCGGAGGATGCGGGCGAGTGGATCAAGGATGTAAGATTTGCGGAGGGCGTAAGGGGCGTTGATGAGAAGGTCGTTAAGGGTGTTGTGGATGTGCTGAAGGTTGCGGGGGTTATCGAGGAGGGTTTACAGGATGGTGAGGCTGTGAAGAGGGTTGTGGGAATTTCGAGGTGAGTTACGGAGTAGCTTGAGAAACAAGAGTTTATAGTGAGCTCGAAAGAGCATTGCGGTGGCTCAAGGGTGGCTGTCAGGGTGTATTGGTTCTCGTGACCCTGAAGACCATGACACATTCCATACAAAGGCGCTGTATGCTATCATCCCCAGCCTCCGGTGTCTATCAAATCCCACCAGTGCATTGTACACGGGCATCTGATTCTTCTAACGTCCAACGTGAGCCTCAGAATCAAGTCCAAATAGCTATGGCTAAACCTGTCATCTATTGATCTTCTAGATATA
This sequence comes from Aspergillus mulundensis, assembly GCF_003369625.1. Taxonomy (NCBI): domain Eukaryota; kingdom Fungi; phylum Ascomycota; class Eurotiomycetes; order Eurotiales; family Aspergillaceae; genus Aspergillus; species Aspergillus mulundensis. The sequence continues at coordinate 1,583,143 of NW_020797888.1, forward strand.
TATAATAACTATCTAGTAGGCATCTAGTCAAGCCCTTGGGCTTAAAGGTATGTAGCGCAATAATGCGTGATTTTTGATGATCATATAAGCATCTCAATTGGTGCTATGGCCTGCGAATATCCAGGACACGTTGATGGTCTCCTTGCTTTTTGAACTCAAATTCTCTATCCCAGAGGCTAACCCCATATATAGACCTATGACGATGTTCCAGAAGTTGCATGGTCGCATAATACGACGTGCCTCTTGCGCTGTCCAGCATGGAGGACCTCGATATACTCACCCACCACCAATTGTCCCGAACCACTCTCCCCTCCCCAAACAATCGCAAGGTATTACCTTCACTCGCGCCCCGGCAAAGACTAGCATTCCAATGACATTCCACACTATGGTCAGCCCCGAGCATCCATACCCAAGGAGGCAAGAAGATCGCACGGGTACCTGGCATGCTGGAATGCAGGCCACCCACAAGCCACCAATGGACGCTTTTACGGTCCAACAACTTGAGGAAACTGCTTTAGCACTCGGTAAGCTTCCATTCGTAACTGAGCCTTAGTTTGATAGCGCTGTACAAGTCGAGCCATATCGAGGAATGCTTTACTAACAGGAAATACGGGCCTCAATGTATCCAAAGAATGACTCGCAATCAAAGTACGCCCATCGGTATGCACCAACCTTCAGTTCGGCATGTCTATTAAAGACCGGTCGAAGCATCCGCAATTCATGTCAAGGTTGAAGTTATTCCCTCTTTTCGGTCCCCGTCCAGTCCCTCTTCCGCCTAGGTAGACTGTTGAGTTGCTGGCCGTCTTCTCGCTGTCGACCCGTCGTTGGAGGTAAAAGGTTGTATAAAGAAGGAAGACCGAATATGGTCTTCTTCAAGAGATTCCTTGGTGCGGTGGCTGGTCTGGTTGCGCTGCAGACTGCATATGCCGCGCTTGACCTGAGCTCGAATTCTACAATCGTTGTATATTGGGGTGAGTTCTCGCATGGTATGATAACTGCAGTACCCGATGATGACTGACTCTGGATGTCTAGGGCAAAACTCATTTCAAGGGACTGGGGATTTGGCACAGCAGCGGTTAGGGAATTACTGCGAAGGTGAGCATACTATCTCTTGCTGTACGAAGCGAAGTACTAACCAAGGTATGTTGCATAGACTCGAACATCGATGTCCTAGTCCTTGCCTTCTTAACGACAATCAATGGCCCAGGTGGTGCTCCAGAGATCAACTTTGCGAACGCATCAGACAATTGCACTACATTCAGCGGGACGAACCTGCTGAACTGCCCTGAGATTGGGTACGGCCCCTTGCCTAGTTCCTCCTCCCGTATCTTGGTTAGAAAGATACTGACTTTTCCAGCGAGGACATAGCAAAGTGCCAAGCGGCAGACAAAACAATCCTCCTCTCCATCGGCGGCGCGACATACACCGAAGGCGGATTCGCTTCTGAAACTGCGGCCAACGCAGGGGCGGACCTCCTCTGGGCGACCTTCGGCCCTGACAATGGCGATACCACAGTGCACCGACCCTTCGGCGAAGCAGTCATCGATGGCTTCGACTTCGACTTTGAAGCTACCGTCTCAAATACCGGTGCTTTCGTAACGAGGCTTCGCTCCCTCGCAGACGCAGACACTTCAAAGGAATACTACCTAACAGCAGCACCACAGTGCCCCTTCCCCGACGCCGCAGACAAGGACATCCTCAACACCGACAGCTCAGCCGCCATCGACGCAGTCTTCGTGCAATTCTACAACAACTATTGCGGTGTAAATGCCTACTCCCCCGCTCGCAAAATACCCATTAGCGCCAGAACCAAGGCAGATGCTAAACTTAGGGCACGGGCGAATGACTTCAACTTCGACGTCTGGGACAACTGGGCCCTCACGGAGAGCAAGAACAAGAATGTGCGTGTGTTTCTGGGCGTGGCAGCTAATACGGGCGCCGCGAGCACGGGGTACCTGCCTGTTGCAAGTCTCGAGCCGGTGATTTCCTACAGCCAGGGGTTCGAGAGCTTTGGAGGTGTGATGATGTGGGACGTCTCGCAGGCGTATGGGAACCCGGGATTCTTGGACGGGATCGCGGAGGCACTTGGGAGGGAGGCGACGACGCATTCCCCGACGGAGCCAGAATCCCCGCAGCAGCCCCAGCAGCAGGATGACGCTGCGTCTTCAGCACAGCAGAGTCAGAGCGAGTCTGCAACCGCAACTGCGAGCAACCCATCACAGCAGCCCCAGCAGCAGAATGACGCTGCGACCTCAACACAGCAGGGTCAGAGCGAGTCTGCAACTGTGACTGCAAGCACCCCGCCGCAGCAGCCACCGCAGCAGGATGACGCTACGTCTTCAGCACAGCAGGGTCAGAACGAGTCTGCAACTCCAACTGCAAGCACCTCAGCACAGCAAGATCAGAACGAGTCTGCAACTGCAACTGCAAGCACCTCAGCACAGCAAGATCAGAACGAATCTGCAACTTCAACTGCAAGCACCTCGGCACAGCAAGATCAGGATGAGTCTGCAACTTCAACTGCAGGCACCTCAGCACAGCAGGGTCAGAACGAGTCTGCAACTGCAACTGCAAGCACTGCACCGCAGCAGCAGCAACCACAAGAAACCCCGGCCGCTCCGCAAGAAAGCGCGGGAGAGCAGCAGCAGAACCAAGATGTGGGCGACGATCAGGATCGGCCCTCGAACCTTCTTCCTTCGCTTCTGGGGCCAGTCGCCGATCTGGGCTGGATTCAGATCTGATTGCCTTGGCCGCATTTTATTTATCCCTCATTTCTTTTTCTTTCTCCTTCACATTATTATTCACGTGCCTAGTTTACTTTGATCTCTTTACTAATATAATGGTGTATGCCGATTTGTACAACGGATTTGAGTGTCGATGTTTATTTAGCATTGACCCGTGGGCCTGTCTTCTTCTTCTCTTTCCCAGCCTGGCGGATCTTCATCCCGCATGAACTATTGCGCTGATCATCATCATGATTCAATCTTGCAGCTGGCTTGGCCGTGGCTGGCTGCGCCGAGAGACTTTTCCATTCCGTGGCTCTGGATAGGAAAAGATATGCGCTTTCCGGACGCATAAATATCGCCTTCCTTCTCCGTCCCCTGTAGCCAGCAGCAGCAGCAGCAGCAGCAGCCAGCGGAGCCAGCCCATCCCATCTACCCTCGCCTAGTCTCTGTAGTGGTGAAGGGACAATTCGTCAACATGCTCCTCTCACGCCTCCTCCCCCTCATCCTGTCCCTAACAGGCACGGTCCTCTCCGCCGTCATCCCGGAGACAGACTACGATGTCATCGTCGTCGGCGGTGGTCCAGCAGGTCTTAGTGTACTGAGCGGTCTTGCCCGTGTCCGCCGCAAGGCAGTCATCTTCGACTCGGGCCACTACCGCAATGATCCCACGCGGGAGATGCACGATGTTATTGGGAACGACGGTACACTCCCCTTTCACCCTCCCCTCTCTCTACCACCGCATTACCAGAACAAGATATTAACAGAAGGATAGGAACACCCCCAGCCGTCTTCCGCGCCGCAGCCCGCGCCCAGATCTCAAACTACAGCACGGCCTCCTTCATCGACAACGAAGTCATCTCCATCACACCCGTAAACCACACGAACGCCACGACCTTCTTCCGCGCAACGGACTCCACTGGCGCCGAGTACACAGCTCGCAAGGTTGTCCTCGCAACCGGCCTCGTCGACGTCCTCCCCTCAACCCCAGGCCTAATCGAGGGCTTCGGAAAGGGGATCTTCTGGTGCCCCTGGTGCGACGGGTACGAGCACCGCGACCAGCCGTTCGGGATCCTAGGAACCCTCCCCCACATCGTATCCAGTGTGCTCGAAGTCTCCACGCTAAACAGCGACATCATCGCCTTCGTCAATGGCTCCTACACGGACGAGTACGTGTCCGCCCTGGAAAGCAGCTCCCCCGACTGGCAGGCGCAGATGAGCGCGTACAACGTCTCCATCGACAACAGGACGATTGAATCCTTTGAGCGGATCCAGGACGGCGGCGCCAACCGCAACGACCAGGGGCAGCAGTTTGATATCTTCCGCGTGCACTTTACGGAGGGCGAGCCCGTTGAGCGGAATGCGTTCCTGACGAACTTTGAGACGGCGCAACGCTCGTCTCTCCCGTATGACCTTGGGCTGGTGATGCAGAGCGGTAAGATTGATACGAGCATCAACCCGGGTATGAGGACGAGTCTGCCGGGTGTGTTTGCTGTTGGCGATTGTAACTCCGATGGGAGCACGAATGTGCCTCATGCTATGTTCAGTGGAAAGCGAGCGGCGGTTTTTGGGCATGGTATGGTCCCTCTATCTTCTCTTCTTCTATTACTGAAGAAGGCTTAACGGCTAACTTGGTCTAGTTGAACTGGCTCGCGAGGATATGGCTGCTGCTATCTCGAAGCGCTCGCTGTCGACTAGGGCTCTGCACAAGGAGGCCGAGAGGGCCATGGGTGATGAGATGGAGAAGCTCTGGGCGAAGATCAAGGCGTAAGGCTCTTGTTCATTCTATTCCTGTCTATACATAACTTAGTCAAAATTTTGGGGAAGATAATGGCTGTGACTCCCGACGGTGAAGGAGAACTTAATGCCCTTAGCTGAGCCATACTAATGCAACATCTTCTCTATGGAAGTTTCCTTGATTCGATTGGTACTGCGTCAACAACATCCCATTATCAACTATCAAACTAAGTAAAGGCCACTTATATATTAATAAACAAGGTAGATTGCGCGATATCACAGTCAGCCACCAAGATACAAAAGATACCAAACGTACTGACCACCCCATTAGCGGTATATCTACTCAGCCTCCTCTTCCTCCTTACTTGTAGCCAAGAAGAACCGTCCCTTCGGCTGGCCAGGCACCTCATACTCAACCGTCAAGCGTGCAAGGTGACCCAACAGGTTCTCGATTTTCAAATCGCCCTTGTCACGCTTCGCCCGACCCAGATCATCAAGCCATTTGAACTTGTTGAGCATGAAGTATACAAGCGCAATCACGATCTCCACGCCCAGCGAGTAACCCCAGACTCGGACGACGGTCACGATATCTGTCCAGCCGTTGGTGGTCTCGACAAAGGACGTTGCCGGGTTCGTGGGCATGGTTTCGTTGCTGAACCATCCAAACAGACAGAAGATTGTTGCAAGAGCGTCGACACCTAGGATGGCTGTCACTAAATGGATAGATGGCCAGGTATCTATGCCGCGCGTGACGAAGATCAGCCAATTTTCTGTGAGGGCAACCTCAAGGAACAGAATTTCTTGAATAGAACCCCAGTTCTGAACAATGCCGCCAGAGGGTAGGAACATTGTGCCCCGAATCACCCAAGTTCCCAGTGCAAGGAGGACGCCGAGAAGAACAGAAATGAACCAGATCTTGGGGAGTTGCCATTCCACGGGTCGAAGTTCGAACGATGCGTTATCATATGCAACCGCAACCGTCGCCAGGTCGGCGAACAGAGCCAGAAAGACGATGAGCTCCACGCGAATACTTTCATTGATAATGATCATTGATGTCACCAAGTAGATTTCCAAATGCAGGCAAAGGGCAATGCGGTATTGGATATATGCCTTCATCCGCTGGAAAATCTGCCGTGCCATCTTGATCGAGTCAATAATCGTTGACAGCCCTGGCTCCAAGAAGACAATGTCTGCTGCTGACTGTGCTGCCTCAGAGGCCCCTTCAACTGCGATGCCGCAATCTGCTTTCTTCAATGACGGTGCGTCGTTGACTCCATCCCCGGTCATGGCCGTGAGATGGCCTCGTTCTTGAAGCATTTGAACCACTTGATATTTGTGTTCCGGGAATACCTCTGCAAAGCCGTCTGCTTTCTCAACTAGATCACCAGCCATTACGCCACTCAGGCCGCCATGAATCAACTTGTCCGAGTTGTACACTTTTGTCCCCAACGCAAGCATTTTGCAGGTCTCTTTAGCAATTGCTAAGGCGTCTCCTGTAAGCATCTTCACGCTGATCCCTAGATTTTGTGATTCCCGAATCGTGTGTGCTGTATCTTCTCGGGGCGGGTCAAACATTGGAAGCATACCCAAGAGCGTCCAGTCTTCCCCTTCACGTTGAACAGCAACGCCCAAAGACCGAAAGCCTCGGTGTGCAAATTCCTGCGCCTTTTCCTTGTAGAGATCGGCGGTCTCTTTTGCGCAGTTGGAGAGTTGGAGAACCGCTTTTGGCGCGCCTTTCGTACAGGTGTACCTAACCCCATCGCAGGTGACCACGGACACGATACGTTTGGAAACAGGGTCAAATGGTGTAAATTTCTCTGTAACCCAGCCCCTCCTCAGGATCTCGCGTGCTCCGGGATATGACCGGAGAGTAAGAAGTGTTACCTTATCAATAGGGTCGAGGGAATCGATATTGTGAGAAGACGCAAGCGCGGCCACCGCAAATAGCCAGTCAATATCAACACCTTCCGCTACGTACGGATCGCGGATGCTTAATTTGTTTGCGGTCAGCGTTCCGGTTTTGTCAGAACACAAAATATCGACTCCCTGGAGCTGTTAGCTGCTCAATCTGGGCATCAAGTTCAAGGATTACAAACGTACAGCAAGCGATTCAATAGCAGTGAGTTTCTGCACAATAGCCTTCTTCTTCGCCAAGTACGCTGCTCCTACGGCCATCGTAGTCGTCGTCACGACAGGAAGACCAACAGGAACACCGATAATGAGCAAGGAGAGTGTGTAATGAAGCAGCGTCTGCTGGCGAGGGGAGGCAATGGGCAGATGCCGAAAGAAGCCACCAATCCACGCGGCAAGGATCCACGCCATGACGAGTATTAACAATGATGTACCAATGTTATCCATGACAATTTCGAAATGCCCTGCACCTGTTGCCGACTGAACCATGGTGGCTGTGCGGCCCACGAACGAGGTCTTTGCCCCAGTCTGGACTATGGCATACGCTCTGCCTCTCTTGCAGCCAGTAGTGTAGAATATCATTCCGCCCATATAGCGGTCTACTGCTAGGGACTCGCCCGTGATAGCAGAGTGATCACATGCTAGAATTGGGTATCCACGCTTCCTGGCAGGTTTTTTCTGCTCAGCTTTCTCATCGTCATCCTCCATGTCGGACTCGGAGGTGCTGCTGAGATCACCACGCTCGAGCTGCAGCTTGAACTCCTCAAAGCCATTGGGATCATTGTAGTCACAAACAACCTTTGAGTCTGCAGGAACAACCTGGCCGTCCGCAACGATAATCTGCTGGTCTTAGTATAGGTCTGCATCCGGCGGTTTGCATCACATACGACGTCTCCAGGCACGAGCTCGCGGGCCAAAATTTCCTGTTGCTCCCCGTCACGTATGACATTGGCCCTCAAGGCAATATCTCCTTTGAGACTAGCAACCACATCTTCGGCTTGTTTCTCTTGATACCATCCAACCGCAGCGTTCAGGCACAGGATACCAATAATGACACCAAAGTCAATCCAATCCTCCAAGCCCGCGGCAAGAAGAACAGCAAGCTCCATGACTGAGCCGGTTAGAAATGCGCTTAAACCAAGGGATTTCTTGACTTACTGTATAGAATAGGTCCCCTAAAATATGACAGCACTTTAGCAAACGGGTTTGTTTTTTCAGAAACCAGTTCGTTCCACCCAGACCGCCGTCGCCTGTTGTGCACTTCGGCCGTGGATAGACCCTGTTGGATATCCGTGACGAGCCAGTCCTCAGGATATTTTCCGGGCTCTTCATCTGTCTCCTTGAGGCGAATCTTGCGTTTCTTCCAGGGTGCGTACCAGACTCGTTTCTCCTCGAAGTTACCCTCGCCCTCTTCTTCGCCTTTATCGCGGAAGGTTGAGATGTACTTGACGAGCTTACCATACTCATCAAGATTCGCATAATCTTCTACCTTGGCGGAAGAACGGGATACGCGTCTGGAGGCTCGCCTTTCGTGAGAACCGGAGGTCCGACCTTCTGTTGGAGGAGCTGCTGGAGGCATTATTTTGATACCCTCCTCCTGGCCTTTGTCACCGCCGCCATTACCTTTTCCTCCATTACCTCCGCTGCCTGAACTGCCTGTTCCTCCGGTTCCCGATCCTCCGATGCCTGGTTCGCCTTTGTCACCTTTGTCGCCTTTCTCTCCCCTCTCACCCTTGTCTCCCTTCTCACCTTTATCGCCCTTATCTCCTTTATCCCCCTTGTCCCCCTTGGGTCCTTTCGCCCCTTTTCCTTTATCGGCCATGATGACGGACGGCTGCTTGACTGGTGGAGGACGAGCGGCGGTTCAAATGCATGTAGTGAAACTCGACGTAAAGGAAACCCGCAAAGATAGCCTGGTGCACGAAAGAAAGATGACGGAGATGGCTGGTTTTTGCCCCCTCACATCCGGGCCACACTTCAATCAGCTCACAAGGCATGTTTAGGTTCTCGAGTCAGGGATATTTCCGGTCCATACGCATGATATCTTGCCCTTGGGTCGCCAGCTAGTAGCACCCAGCCAGGAGACGATCTCCACACTTATGTCTCATAGGTACCAAGTGGCCGCACTGGCCATATTGCAATGGCGATCGAGCAATATACCGTCCCTTTAGATACTTTGCGCATGAACACTTGAAGGGCCCATCCTAGAAGATCGCGTCAACGACATTCTGTACGCTGTATATCTCGCTTGAACCAAAAGCCAATTCTCAATTAGAGTTAAGCTTATCACCTTGGACCGGTTGGAAGCAAATCAACAAATCCGGACCATGGATTGTGACGACGTTTTACCTTGAGGCGAGTGAACTGATCTTGGACATCCCAGCGGTAAGCATCGAGTTGTGATAAAAGCCAACAGAGTGTCCGGTGGTTCCGGGGCAACCCTCTGAGACTGACGTGTGACATTGGGATAGAAGTTAGGATGGGCCGTGTCCCGATGCAGAAGTCACGTTGCTGAATGGATGCCCCGTAAACACGGGCCCCAATAGTACTGGTGGTTATCATAGGTACTCCTCTCTAGGATATCAGCAGAGCCGGGTACTATAGTTACAGCTGTGCACGCGGTCTTCCTGCTGAAAACCCTGTTACAGCGATGGGTAGAGGTACCCAAGGCAGAGCACAAGTAAGATAATTCATGGTAACAAGATATACATCGAATACATACTGTTTGATTTTTGACCCCATATAATAACAGTTCACTCTCCAGGATATCCTCAAGCAGCTTGAAAGCCTTCCAACAGATTCCAACCCGCTCTCATTGAATCGGTGCAGGCCTCTCTTTCCCCAACTTTCCATGTGCGCATCGTGTGGGGAGTATAGGTGCGATGAATTGCTTATACTTCTGGCAAAGTTTATTGTAGTTGGTACAAGCGATGCAAAACCAGCTCTGAAGGGAGTTTGCGATAACAGCCATCTCACTTTCCAGCAGACTGAAGCCAGCGCTCGATATTCAGTATTTTGGGCTTCTCTTTCTCCTTCTCCTGTTCGCCGCCCATATCTTGAGCTGAGTATGAGAGATTATTGCATACTATGATAATATCTGCGAACACAGAGCCTGAAAGATAGCATGGGCCTAACTCATAGCCAACAGGCGGCGGCGCCCGAATTAATATCGAATGCCACATAATTTTCGTGCGTGGAGATTCGTTTTTCAGATCTTCGCAAAGCTGGCCGAGGCGAAATGGGTCATTGTGCCTATCGAGTCTGATCAGTGTATAGAATGGACCTGGACCCTCAGAGCCAACAATTCCCCTGTCGCGATTCAATTCGGTGATAGCAATGTCTTTCCAAGGCGGTTGCGTGATCAGCATACGTCTCCAGCTTGCTTCGTCTCGCTTTGCGGCTTGTGAAGGTGGTGCCAGCTCGCACGGGCACCCTCGAGGCACAAACCCCCAGATAGAGTCGCAAATGAGGGGGTTCAGCCTTGGCTGTGACATCCCGCCGCCGAGGCGGTTCTCGGGATACGGCTTAAGCCATATTGCGACTTGCAGGTCGTCTGAACTTTGCACAAGGGAGTTCCAGAAGCGGCAGACACGTTGTGCGAGAATTATAGTGCGAAAGTCCGTTTGTAGCAGGATAGGCTCGAGGAGCTCGCGGATGAAGAAGACCGCACTAGGACGTGTTTCGGACATTTTTGTAGTTTGATAATTTCTCATCATGTGGAGTTGAAAACTTGCGAGGCGTAGCGAGGAAGATTCGTCAAAGGAATAGGGCATGACTTCCATATATTTTAAGTTTGTACCGGTAAGTGACCAACGGCGTTGCCACCTCATAAACTTTATCACTCCATATCAATAATCCCCAGCGTCGCATTATACGACGGCAGAGCCGCCGGATCCCTCTCCGCAGCAATCTGCATGGGAGCCTTCAACCTGAACGGCTCCGAAGCACCTTGGACAGAAAGTTGAAAGCAGAGACTATACACCCTCGATATCAAGCAGGAATAGAACGTTGGAATGAAACTCTTATCCTTGGGTAATGTCACCGGTACAAGCAGGGTCGTTGTATAACTACCCGTCTGGTCCTGTGTCCAGCCTAGTCGTGGAGTAGACGGAATGGATAACGGAAGCTCGGCATCGCGGAAGTTAGCGGGGCGATTGAAGAAATCTCTCTTTTTGGGAAGAGGGTGGATGGCATTGTCGAGCTTCGTGGTGTATATCGTTGTTGCTGTGATTTGGGCTTTGAGTGACTTGAGTTCCGGAGGTGGAGTGATTGGATCTGAAGCTGAGGGTGTGTATACGAGGAATATTCGAATTGCTTTGCTGATTAGTCTGATTGGATCTCGTAGAGGATGATAAAAGCATCCGGGATGTTCTAATGTCATGGCCAGACGGCCTGTCACCGGAGACTTAGATTTGGAGTTGCCACCATGAATAGTCAGTTCATGATGTAGGCTATAACCACTGCTGGAATTGTTCATGGACTGTAGGTCTGGAAGCGGCACATCACCGACAGCCGGCTTGATCCGCACCTTAAGCCTCTTATCCGCGATTGTCTCCTGGGTTTCAAACGTTTTACTGAAACGTTCGAGCTTAGCATAGATGGAATAAACGACCTTGCACGCGGCTGGGGCAAAGTCATCCCGCAGTTTGCCGCCAAACCCAGCTATGCTGGCGTCTCCGCAACTCGGAGGCAGATGGAGATGGGCTGCTTTCAAAAGAGGGTCGGACGAATGGCGGCATGACGAGGAAGGTAGATAATCAGGGACTTCAAAGCTGAATGGGAATTCATATTGACGTTTGGCTATAAAGACTTTAGGGCTCGGAAGAGCCGAGTCGTGGATGGGCTGAATGAGCTCTAGGAATTGATGCTTTGCCTTATCCGGGTTGCTACTCGGGATGGTTGTGCTTTCCTCGCCTGTTCTGAATCAGTTATGAGGCTCCTTCATCTGGGCGGACGTAAAGCGTACCGACAAACGAGATGTGGAGACGATCGAAGCCGAAATCGCGTTGTGAGATGATGGAGACGGTGCCCTCGATTTTCTCGCCCGTTAGAAACGAAGCGAATGGCGAGGCAGAGGATTGAATTTGTGTTGCTGGTGGGTTGATGTTAACATCTAGAGTAAGCGACTGGCTGCGGATGCTCGTCCTTTGCGAGATGACAATGTCCATGATGCGGTATGGGGTAGAGAGATGGCGAAGGGAAAGAAGGAAGCTGAAGCTGAAAAATCAAGGTATATCTCGCTCCTATTATAGATATTGACTCACCTGAAAAAAGAGGAGCCGCCAAGCCAAATCGAGGACAGTGACATGAGCTTGGCCTTTTGCAGAAGAACCGTGAGGAACTAGTCTAGGCCATGGACTACGGAGTATTTAGGAGCTATCCGATGTCGGGATTCTCCGAACATCAACATATTTTAGCAGGCTCACACATGAGGTGCAGCAAGGGTGATAGTAATGCACTGTTCTTGACAAAGGGGGGAAAAGCAAACAGAGAACATAGTTTTCCCAAGGTTTACGAAATCCCGTAGGCTGCGTTGCCAAGAAATTACGAATGCGGCTAATAGTAGGTAACCGACGGGGGTGCGAAAAAATATACCTCATCTTTCTACGGAGAACTTTATTCTTGGGGGACAACGATGAGCTACCGAACATGCGGTCTTAGGCTTCAGGCTGAACTTAACAGACCTCTTCAAAAGAAATAGTCTTCAGGAGAAATACTGTAGAGGATTTAGAGTGCAGGTGGGCAGTGGATCTATACTTATCTAACCCTAAAAAGAACCATTCTGCGCTGCTCCTATCTACTTTCTTGCCTCCCCATCAAGTCGTCGAGGTTGACCAGTCAGAATTCCTTCTAGATGCACCTCGTATGAAGGAACACTATTGGATCTTGATACTACTTTGATCGGCTACCTGAATAATTCAAGATATCAGCGGACAGGCCACCCCACCACGACCCTTTGCCAAGTACCCCCGCACAACAACCATTGCTATCTTCAACCCCAAACAATCCCGCAGGAACCAAAAAATCAAACCTGCATCATGTCCCGCATCGTCACCGAGATAGTTACTATCCCATTTACCCCTGAAGCAAGAATCGACGAGGTCGTCCCAAAGACAATTCCCGTAATCTCCGCGCAAGAGGGATGTCGCCGTCTAAAATGGGGTCGATGGGAGGAAGACCCGAATAAAGTTCAGATGATGATTAGTGCGCCCCCTCCCCCTCCGAGATTCAGACAATGGGTGATGTATGCTAATGAGCTTGGACAGACTGGGACGACATCTCTTTCCACCAGAAATTCATCGAGAGCGCCGAATACCCCAAGCTCCTGGGCCTGCTAGAGGGACTTCTCTCTGGCCCGCCATCAATCATCCACGTGCATTTCGACGAGGAGGCTATTAACAAAATCACCGATGATCCAATCGTTGAACTTGCGACATTTTATGCCGTCGGTGAGGGCTTTGTAGATGCTGTAGATCGGACGTTGGCTGTTGGGAGTGAGTCAGAGGGGTGCCTTCGGTATACGAGGGGTGATGTAGTGGAGGAGATCGCGGTTAGTGAAGGGGAGGCGAAAGAGAAGGGGCACTATGCGGCCATCTCGTGGACTTCGCTGCAGGCGCGGTTGCATGCGACTAAGAGGGATGAGGTTAAGGAGAGTGGGTTGGGGGTGGTTAGCAAGATTGGAGGGTACGAAGTACATCATGTGAAGTTCCAGTGAATTCTTTCCATGATGAAATGAATGCATAATATCTTGTATATGAGCCTATATCTTGGTCTTGATTGACTGTACTATACTCGTCTACTCATCCATCTCGTAAAGTCATTAGACTAGCAATTATTTGCCAGTCTTACCGGAGGGAATGTTGAAGAAGACAGCAGGCTTGCCAGGCGAGGCAACCTTATCGAGACGGTAGTATCCCTTGCGCTCGAATTGGATAATATCACCTTCGGTCAGGAAGGCGACATTGCTGTCGGCGACGGCATCCTCGTGGAACTCGGTCTTAGGGTTCAGAACGTCCTCAAGGCGGTCCTCCTCCTGCATGGAGTCCTTGTTAAGCAGGTGATCAAAGTCGACTAGATCAACAGCAACCAGGTCCTGGTCAGCAGACAACCAAGTGACCTTCTTCTCGGTCTTCTTGAAGTCACCTTTCTCGTTCAGATCCAGCTCCATCTCAGTAACAACGCCAGAGGCATCTGTTACAATCTTACGGACGAAGGCATTGCCCCAGTTCATGAGAGTGATTTCCTCGTCCTGCTTAAAGCTCTTCGCATCCTCCTGGTCGAAAAGGATCGAGCTGCTGTAGGTTACCTTCTTGACACCGACATCCGGGTTCTTGTTGTGCTTAGGCTTCTCCTGAGTGTAAGGGGCATCGGGACCGCCCTTGAGAGTCGCCTTCACAAGGCCCTTCTTGAGGACGGCAGTGTGGCGAGGAGCAATCGGGTCAATGTACTTCTTGTTGGTGGCCCAGAACAGGGTCCAGTCAAGGTTGACGATATTCTTGCTAGGACCTTGCTTGAGGATGAACTCACGCAGGGCAGGAATGGTCATTCCGCGGCGTCTGATACCACGGATGGTGGGGAAACGGGGGTCCGACCAGCCATCGACAACTCCCTCGTTGACAAGTTTTGTCAGCTTTCTCTTTGAAAGAAGGGTGCGGATAAAGTTCATTCGGGCAAAGTCCCAGATTTGAACGTGACGGAGCTTGAGTGTATCCAAGAACCACTGGTACTGAGGGTTGCGGTCGCGGTACTCAATGGTTCTGAGCGCGTGCGTAACACCCTCCATGGAGTCGATGATGGGGCAGCAGAAGTCGTAAGTAGGGTAGGCCTTGTACTTGGTTCCGGTGCGGTGGTGAGGAGAAGGGTTGCAGCGGTAGATAACCGGGTCACGCATAGCCTTGTTGGGGTTGTCAACAGACATCTTGGCACGGATACACCAGCGCGCTCCCTCCTCAGTACCCTTGTTCATCTCTTCAAATCGAGCCAGGCTCTCCTCAACGGTGGCATCGCGGCGCTTGCTGGGCTCTCCGTTCATTCTTTGGGAAGCCATGGTCTCCTTGTCGGTGTCATCCGCGTAGGCGTTTCCGTCCTTGATGATCTGGACGGCGTACTGGTAAAGCTCGTCAAAGTAGTCACTGCTGAAGCTCGTCCTGTCGGGTTTGATACCCATGAGAGCGAGATCCTCGATGATGGCATCCTGGAATTCCTGCTTCTCGTTCGAAGGGTTGGTGTCATCGAAACGGACAAGGAGGGTTCCCTTGTACTTTTCGTGGGCAAAGTAGTCGTTCAGAAGGGCAGCTTTAGCGTGTCCAATGTGGAGGTATCCAGAAGGCTCAGGAGGAAATCGAGTGACGACTCCCTTATCGGTGTTGAGGAGCGCAATGTCATAGTTGGCACCCTCCTTGGCCTTGGCGGCCTTCTTCTCCTTGGCCGAGGCGTTCAGAGCCTCCAACGCAGCGATGGCCCAAGGGCATAGTTCTTCAAGAAAATTGAACCAGCGGGTCAGGTTGACCAGAGCTCCCTTGCGAATGGCACCAATTGCGACACGGTTTCCGCGGAGAGCACCCCAGAGAGCAATGTCAGCAGTGGAAAGGGCGTAGCCGACGACGAACGATCGCAGGATGAGGTGGTTGTTCAGCTGCTGGAGTTTCGGGTCGACGGCTTTGAAGTCAAGCGAGGCGAAGGCTTCAAGCTCGGAAAGCCAGTCGCTTTCCTACAAAATAGTCAAAATGAGATTGCAAGCATGGAGTGGCAGATACTCACCAATTTCTCCTCCTTGCTGTTCAGGTAGGGGAAGCTGAGTAGCAGTTCCTTGAGAGCAGTCGCTCCGTAGACAGGAGTGCCATTGGCAGCAATGAACTCGACAACTGCCTTGTCGCCCCGCGGGAGGACTGCGACGTCCTCATAGTTGATGGTGATAACTGGGGTGGGTCGGGCTTCGTTGACAGAAGTTGCAACGAGTAGGATAGGTAGCAAAGTGGCCTGGTTGGCCTTGGTGGCCAGAGTAAGCTGAAATTGAGACATCTTGAGGTGATTCTCAAACAAATTCCAGCAGGAGTTGAATAAATGGCGGGGTTTAATGGGCTTGACTCGAAAAAGAGAGCGGCCGGAAACACATTCTTCCGTCCGTCTCCGGCCAGCGCAAAGCTTCGGCGGAAAACAATTGCTGCGCATGTGAGCATTACACATCCATCTAGGGCCTAAACCATGTCCTCATTCAGCTCGCTGATGCCCACCGGGGCGAGGACAATACTGTCAATATGTCGGCCTTCCGTCCGTCATGGGTCAATGGCGGCGCCCCTGTTCTCCGGGTATCAACAGGCCCGAGGAGCCGCAACCGCCAGGAACAAGCAGGCAGTGGAGCGGAAGAAGAGAGACAAGGCTGCTAGGTCACTTGCTAAGGGTAAAAAGGGTCCTCGCGAGTTCAAACAGAAGAGCCTGAAGGACATGGAACAGTTCGCACTGTGCGATGCTATGAGGTGAGATGCTAACTATACCGACCTGGCGGCACTTCTAATTACATCTCAATGGCAGATACCTTCGCGCATTCGAAGTCGGCCGCGAGCCAGCGGTAGCCAAATACGAAGTTCACATTCGACTGAAGACCCGGCGAGACGGCCCCGTGATTCGTAACATGATCCGATTCCCTCACTCTGTCCAGACTGAATCTCGAATCTGCGTGATCTGTCCGCCTGGGTCAAGACATGCGAAGGAGGCTCTCGCAGCGGGAGCGGTGCTAGTGGGGGAGGATGAAGTATTTGAGGCAGTGAAGAACGGGAGGATTGAGTTTGACCGTTGCCTTGCCCACCCAGACAGTATGGCCGCGCTTACCAAGGCTGGACTGGGTAGGATTCTCGGTCCCAGGGGCTTGATGCCCAGCGCGAAGATGGGCACAGTTGTCGAAGATGTGGCTGCTCGTGTCGGGATGCTTCGCGGAGGTACGGTGTACAGAGAGCGTGATGCTGTGGTCCGACTTCCCATCGGCCAATTGGGCTTCTCTCCAGAGCAACTACGAGACAACCTTCGTGTTACCATTGATCAAGTGAAGAAGGATGCCAATAACCTTCAAGACCGGATCACGAAGGAGATCTACGAAGTGGTAAGTCTGGGAATGTGTCGTCGTTTGATTATTACTGATCGACTGCAGGTGCTGAGCTCAACCCACGGTCCTGGTTTCAGTCTGAACGGAGAGTTCAAGTCCGAAGACACCGTGGACCCCGCCTTGTTGACTGGTGCTTAAATACTTTCAATCTGCTGTATAGGACATGTTTTATTAGGAAGGATACGGTGTACTATAATGGGAATGGTTCAAGCATATACTCTCAACGCCGGCGCTATGCAATCACAAACACAAATCTATATAGTCAAATCTTTCAGAGCGGACACGGCACTCGTATCCTCTCCCATGTGCTTGTACAGACGCAAAACGGCCAGCGTTTTGGTGTCGCGCTTCTCCCCTGCCTGCTTCGCCTGTTCGAGCGCCTTTTTCAGGTCCAAGAGCAGCGCCGAACGGATCTTGGACATGCGCTGTTGCTGTTCGAGTAGGAACGGATGTTCCTCTCCAATTCGGGACGACAGCCTCGTCAGGTAAACGTATTTCTGTAGGTGGTGCTCAAGCCGTCTGAGTGAGACAAGCGGAGCTGTACTCTCGCCTCGATCCTCATCCTCCGTCTCCGCTTCGTTTTCACTCTCCAGAATATCTGATTCCGTATCAGACAGTTCCGCTGACTTGTCCTGTGGTGTTTGCTCCCCAATCATCAACTTCTTCTCGAGCTCCTCGACCCGATCCGAAAATTCTAGCAGCGCACGCCCAATATTTGCATTCGCTCTTAGTCGCTTCTTCTCATTCAGCAAATCCTCGAGCTCCCTTTGCCTCGCTTCTACTTTATCCCTGATTGACTGGACATCACGTTGGAACGCGAGCAGTCCAACGCGCACTTGCTCGACTTTCTCCTCCCCCCCTTCAAGCGCACTACCCAGTGACAGAAAATCCTGATAATTCTCATTGACCAGATCTAATAGTTCCCGGCTGAGCAATTGGTCAAGGTCGCGCAGCTCCTGACGCAGGTCCTCGAGGGTTTGATGTCGGTTGGTTAGGGAGGAGAGGTACGTCGCCGGATTGAAGTCCGGAGAAAGGAAGGAAGCTCGGGACAGGGGTTCGGGAAATGGCAGACCGGATGTGTCGTCGTCTGACGCAGACTCATCAGAATCGCCGAACTAGGGATTGATCGAGGTCAGTTGGCTGTTGTTGAAGCCAATGGGGAGGAGACAATTGGGGTAGCGTACGCGAAACTTGTTTGATTTGGCGGCCATCCGGAATTCCAGCGGGCTTGTCGAGTTGTGGCGGAGGCACAATAAGCTGCATGTGAACGTGAAGGGTCGATGTGGACTCTTCTCCGTGCTCCGTGCTCCGTAGGCAGAATGTTGGAAGAGGGGTGCGGGTGCGGAGTTGGATGGGTCTGGGCTGGATGCTGGACTCCGCGCTAGCAACTATCAAGGCAGGACTATCAAATGCTGCGGAGTAATCCTCCAGACCGACTAAGATATTCCTGCTGCCAACTCATCTGGATCCCATGTCTGCATCCTCCCGCATCAATCAGGAGTACCACAGGTGTCCGACAGGGCCCGACTATGCTTATCCGATGCATGCTAACTTGTTCAACTCCGCCTGAGCTCATGCGCCTCTGTCCTTCCACGCAATGCGCTGGGGTGCCTCCTACGTGTCTGTGTTTGTGGCCTGATAGCAGCGTTTCTACCTGAGAAGCGGGGTTTCAACCTGAGCCCGTAGTGACCGTTGTCGTGTTCCTCTCGTGTCTTTCCCTGCGCCTGCATCACCGGAAGCTGAAAACGTTCTCGTCTGGAGCTACAGACGCAACCACTGCCGCATTGTGATAGCGACTGGCTCCCTCTCATCTGACAAAATGGATCAGACGCAGTCCGGCAGGCTGTCCTCCCACCTTGATGCATTGCGACGACCAACATACCCTTCCTCTTCACGGCAGAGGAGACCGCAGCAGCACGCCACCACACCCTCATCTTCTTCGCGGACCCTCATCGAACCCGCTAGTTTATCCCGGCAGGCGAGCTCGAACCCGAATCCCTGTCGCTATGAATCTCTAGAGGAGACTTCCCGTGCTTATCGTACCTCTGCGTTGCGCCATCTTCACGGAAACGGCACGCCCAAGCCCTTATCCTGGAAGGCTCGCCAAGCAGCAGCCAATAACCCCGGCAGCGGCAAGTCTTCGAGCCTAGCATCGCAGCCTGTTCTTGTTCGGTCCTATTCCGGAGATCCTGATGAGAACTCCGGTTCGTCCAAGATGCCTACTCGGCGGTCGTTTCTTTTTCCGGGAAACTCCAGCTCCAGCTCTCAGCAACGACGGCAGCCCGAGCCCGAGATCCCGGCCGGTGAGGAGTTCAGTATTGACGGCATCCTTCGCGCAATAGAGCCGAACATTCGCAGTACGCTCAACTCAATTGGAGAAATCTGTGGCCGCAGCAAGCTCAGTTTAGCCAACGAGTATGGCAGTCACATTGCGCCTCTAGGCGAGATTCGTGCGCCCCCTGGAGGACTCTTACCTGTTGAAGAGGCCAGTTCCACTCATGAGGGATACTCTGGCGATAATGTGGTTATCTATGATGATGACAATCCTGTCGATGGACGGGAGCATTCTCCTTTCTCGAACTATACCTTCTTTGACGCCCTCCTTCCTCCCATCTCTGTACCCTCGCAAGCTGTTCATACGAACGATCAACCGCGTGAACAACCAGCCGAGCCTATTCCTACAACGCGCGAGTTTGCATCAAAGCCCAAAGCAGGCGGGCGCGCATTACTAGGGACGACAGAAGCAGACGACGACCGTGTTCAAAACATCCTCACACCAGCTCTGGTCTCGGAAATCCTCCTCGACGCCCAGGCCAATGGCCGTTTGAAGCCTGACCATCTTTCCAGCCAAATGTCTCAGGCAAACATATCAACTCAGTGGGCAGATCCTAGCAAGCCGTCCGACGTGCAATCACTCTTCCGCTGGCTGAAACAAGCTGCGTGGAGCGATAGTTGCGAAGGTGGACAGCAGACGGCCGAAAGCCGGCTGCGGGCGACGCTTGAGCGACAAAGTGAGCCCGTGTCTCCTTGACTCTCGTAGTCAATCTCCATCTATATCTGTCATATGTCTGTATATGATGAGCCTATATCCAACTTAACGATGAACCTTGCTTTTAGCGGTCTTGTTATTTAGCGAACATACTCAATGAGACACAAAAATGTATTTTCTCCACAGGTATCCATATCGAAAAGCCATACCATATCTATAAAACAACGACTTCTACACTTACCATGCATCAGCCTTCAATCTCTCCTATCAACGTCCTAGCAAACCCCTCAAACCGCCCATATGACCAACACTCTCTATACCTCTCCACCAGCGGCCTGTCATCCACCACAGCCTCCTCTTTCTCTTCTTGCACTTTGTCCTCTTCATCCTCATCATCACTATCCTCTGCACTCTTCGCCTCTACTAACGCCCCAAACTGCACATCAACCGGCACTTTCCCCAAAAACCTTACCCCCATCTCCCTCGCCATAACCTCCCCGCCCCCACTCGAGAAAAGATTACTCACCTCCCCGCAACATGGACACGTATAACCAGACATATTCTCCACCACGCCCAGCGTGGGGATATTCGTCTTGACGCAGAAGTTCACCTCCTTGCGCACGTCCGATGTCGCAATTGCCTGCGGGGTTGTTACGAGCACGGCGCCCGTGAGATGCGGAAGCGCACTAGGTCCACTGGTAGACGGGCTTGTCGTAGAGATCTTCAGCAGTTCCTCCGCAAGCGCAATATGCTCGTCGCTTGTGCCCGGTGGCGTGTCGACAAGCAGGTAATCCGTTTCGCCCCAGTAGACGTCTGTAAGGAATTGGCGGATCATGGCTGTTTTCTTGGGCCCGCGCCAGATGACTGCGTCGCCGCGATCGCGGAGGAGGAAGCCTAGGGACATGCAGCGGAGGCTTCCTCTTGGTTGTGTTGTGCCCCCGTTCTCGTTCGCAATTTCGCCGGCAGCGGCAGCGGTAGTGGTAGCGGCAGGCGCAGCGTCATTTTTGGGAGCTGCTTGAGACTGGGTCTCATGTACTGGCACGGGAATCCATCCGTTCGGGGACTGGGTGATCTTTGCGTTCTCGAGGCCAACGAGGCGTGGGATGGAGGGGCCCGTTAGGTCGATATCGAGTATTCCGACGGATTTGCCCTGCAGGGTAAGGGCGAGGGCGAGCTGAAGGGTGACTGAGGACTTGCCAACGCCACCCTTACCGGAGAGGATCTAAATTGACTCTCGTGTTAGTGCATGCTTAATGTTTGGAGAGCATGGGCTCATGAGGGGAAGGAAGGGTCTGTGGCGATTGTTATCGATAAGGCTTGGAGGGGTCGGAAATTTTCTCTTCTAAGCTCTCTCTTGTGAGCAAGGGTTGTGAGGGACTTTTGCATACCAGGATGATATTCTTGACACCTTCTAGAGGCATTTTCTGAGGTATGGGAAGTGGTTGAAGCGAGTAAGAAGCAAAGTTGGGGAAGCCGATGTCGCTTTAGATCGAAGTTCTGCGTCATTCCGCGGAGCTGCTTATCAATCGGACACCTAACGTCCACTGACTACTGATACGAAATCCTCTACCACGGTATGCTCATCATTCTTTTGAGATACTCGCCACTAACTAGGTGACTGTCCATCCTTCAGCATCGTATCCTTGAATATTCTAGTGCCTGTAGAACAGCGCTACTCATTAAGTCGCTGCCGTTGTTTATTGCCATTTCTGTACAACCACTCCACCACGCTTAAACTCGGCCAGGTCGCCAAGTACTGCTGCCTTATCGCTCAGCTCTTTGCTGGGGAAAGTAGTTAACAGTATCCACGGGCGAGCTTGACTTTGAGGGCTAGCAGCGGATACAAAATCATAAACATCGCCGATCGTATGAGTAGTGTTGAACCGAGAGGTAAGACGGGTTCCATCACCGAGACGGATCTGTAGAGTAACAGCAGGCTGGGATTCATCCACATTCGTCTTGGGAGGTTCGGAGCTGGATTGAGGCGCAGTTGCCGGTTCAGAGGTGGTAGGTTCCCTAACACCGGGTGTTGGGCTTCCCAGTCGCTGTCCTTTGCCGGCAAAAGGCTTGTACTTAGGCTTTGGCCTAACATACTTTTCGTCATGTTGCTTGATCTCGACATCCACATCCTGTCCATGCTGTGCGTTCATGATCGAGAGCGGGGCGCGGCCCTGTCGGATGCTGTTCAGGATCTCGGCGTTCTGAGGGTCGTCGGATCGGTACAGGTCACCATCGTCCACGGAGAATCCGTCCGCCCAGAAGTGCAGAGTGCGTCGCACGCGGCGAGGAATCTGCGACTCAACGGGCGCGCTCGGAGCGTCAATAACTCTGCTTGGTGTGTCCTCACCACCTAATGTTCGGGCGGAGCCAGTGAAGTAGTTTCGTCTCGGTTCATTGTCATCAGATGCCGGGAGCTGAGTCCTAGAAGCATTTAGCATCTGTGCAACCAATGTACGATAAAGACGTACTTTCTGGCTTTCTCTATGATTTTCTTCTTGAGGTCATCTGGGTTCTGTACGGCTAGCCCGGACTTTTCACCCCCAGCAAAGAAATCCTGGTTCTCGTCGTCCTCATCATCAGAGCTATCGGCAGCTCCTGATGTAAGGTCGCCCAATGTTGCGAACTTCTTCTGGGGCTGTTTCCGGGTCGATGAGGATTCTCTGGGAGTAGACGATGAGGACTGGGCGGAAGGCTGGCCTGCTGGCGCATTCGACCCCGCGGTCTCGTCTTGTTCTGCGAAGAACTCTGTAACTGCAGCTTCGAGATCCCAGCCGTTAGTTGCCAGATATTCTTGTGCCTAGTGTTTCGTTAGCTAGCTAGATCTCATCTCCGAGACAAGCTACCCACCTCGTCGGGGCGCGCCCTGGTCATGGCGCAGAACTGCGAGACGGCCTCATCGTGCTCGGCGGGATTCATTGTGTATTTTAGTTGGAGTGCCGGAGCCTAGGATTCGAAGAAATATAAATGGTCCGTAAGAAATCCGAATGCTGAGAAAGAGGACAGGTTGATAGAAAGTGAGGTGAGGGCTAAGTACGTCGAAATTCAGCCTCGCAAAGCAAAAGCAACACCGGGCAGTATGCTACAGTACGTCACTGTTTGCCTGATTGGCCGGGCTCAATATAATCCGTGCTGCCTCAGGAACGGCACTATAAGCCACCGAGTCCGAGTTATTGTCAGGATTGCAGAAAGCTGTCTATTTCAGACCTCAAATTAGATGGAAGATCAAATCTCTGAGAGGGTGAGCGTGTTGTTGTGCTGAAGTTGTGTTGAATCTTAATGTACTTGCTTAGTAACCCCGTGGTTAGCGGAGATCACCAGTGGCCCGTGTCAATGAGCTCAAGCTCACCAGCATACCTCATTCGTCCCTAATAATCTACAACAATCTCCCGCCGTCCTCTTTACCACCTCTCAGTTACGGTCTCCGCTGATTTACCTCCCTACGGCTCACGCGCTAACAGCTCCATTTCTATACACACCATGGCTTCAAACGAGGTCGTCTCCAACTCAACCCCAGCGCTATACGAGTCCGGGCTCACGATCCCCTCGGATTCAGAAAACTACTCAGCCAACCATGACTCTTCTTCAACCTCGTCAGATTCACCGCTGATCCTGTACAAGCCCTCAACGACACTATGGAGTATTCTCCGAGGTGCGGCAATCAACCTGTTCCTCCCTTTCGTCAACGGCTTGATGCTGGGATTCGGGGAGCTCTTTGCGCACGAGGCCGCGTTCAGGTTAGGATGGTCTGGAACAAAGGTATGATGTGGTCTTCACTTTCCATATCCAGCGCTTAAATTGACTTCGTCTGCTCAGGTCTTCCCCACGTATCGGCGGTCTCGGCCCGTAGCTGCTGGTCTCGGGTTATAGAGCGGCTTTGGACAATTTTGCGGACGTGAAGCTGAGGAGATACCACCCGTTCATCAAATCGAGGAGTTATAGACATTTAAATTGAGTTTCATGCAAGGATCTATGTTCTCGGGACTACTGTTTTCCTTTCCTGCTCAACGACATGCGCCTGGAGTGATGTCCAAATGTACATACATAGACCCCAAGCAGGAAGGACAGTGATGACCTTGATGGAGTTTGGGAAGCAAGTCTACATATTGCGACTGCGCATTCTCCGGCAGTAATAGCTACATCATGGATACTTCTGTTGTAACGTTGTCTGTATACTCCTGCTTTGGTGCCGTTGGTCCGCCGACCGCCCGGCGTCGGCAGTCAGTCTTGGCAAAAAAGTGTTCATCCGCAAGTCAATCTACGCCATCTCCTCCGTTCGCTCGTCGCCCTCCACAATGTTTGGTGGCCCTGGTTTGAAGGGGCGCATTGCCCGGCAGCAATTTGCTGCCTTTGCGCAGTCGAGTCGATCGGTTCGTCCCAATTCTATAGGTTCCGAATCCGGCGCTGACTTGAGCAGATGTCCTCGTTTCGACCGCAGCTATCAAGACTTTCCGTACAAAATCCAAATGGCAAGATTCTCAGCGGAAGCACGACATGGAGACGACCGGTGCCCTCGTTTGCTCTGCCAGCTGCTCGATTGAATTCGACATCTTCCTCGACTCCTACGCAAGTGACCCCCGAAACTCAACCATCATCCGAGTGGGACGTCGATATCAGCCAAATCCCCGAAAGCATTGGCTATCTGAAGGAACTGGGCTTAGACTACGGCTGGGGCCCGTCGGCAATGGTTGAATACATTATGGAACACATTCACATCTACTCAGGCCTTCCCTGGCTGGCTACTATAGTCGCGACAGGTGTCCTCTTCCGGTTGGCGATGCTACCTCTCTTTATGCGTTCAGCGGATATCGGTGCAAAATCCTTCAACGCCCAGCCTATGATTAAGCCGATTCGGGAGAACATGTTGAAAGCCGCGCGTTCTGGCGACCAGGTGGCGGCACAAAAGTTCAGAGCCGAGATGGCTAGTCTCAATTCCAGACTCGGGATTAAGCCCATGCAACAGTTTCTCCCGATGCTTTTTCAAATTCCCGTGGGTTATGGTTGCTACCGTGTTATCAATGGCATGTCTACTTTACCTGTTCCTGGCTTGGCTAAGGAACAGTTTGCGTGGGTCAGTGACCTCACGGTATCTGATCCGACCTTCCTTCTTCCCATTATGACCTGCGTGGGCCTTCATTTGAGTCTTAGGGTACGTGTTCCTTTAACCGCACATGTGCTTCCGTCTAACTGATCAATTCTTACAGAAAGGAAGCGAGGACGGAAACATGAATTCGGACATGGGAACGCTCAGGAAATTCATTATGTACGGCATGCCTGCAGTGAGTTTACTTTTTATGGCCTGGTGGCCCGCTGCGCTGCAAGTGTACTTCCTCACTACCGGTAGCTTTGGTCTCATCCAGTCCTATTTATTCAGCAGCACAACCTTCCGCAAGGCCACTGGCATAGCTCTCCTCGAGAAACAGGCCCCCGCGCAACCATCCGGCAGCACAACCCCAGCTGAACCGAACAGGTCGCTCCGCATGATCACGGAAATGTTGGAGCGCGAAAACGCCAAGATCAAGGAGGCAAGGAAGGATCTCGGCGAGAAAGAGAAGCTCAGCTTCGTCGACCGCGCCATCAACAACATCAAAGAGTCCAAGGACAAATTAGCCAAGGAGACCACTCAGAAGATGCAGGAGATGAGCGGGAATGGCCCCAAGTCGAATTCCGATGGCTCTCCCGCTGAGCCGCCCCGGCTCAGCGACAAGGACCGCAAGCTGGCAGAGGACTACGAGAGACGCCGCAAGGAAGAGGAGCATTGGAAGCGGGAAGAGCGCAACTATGCGAAGAAGGAGGCGTTCCGGCAGGCGATGGAGCGGGAGAGGCAAAAAGCCAAGGAGGCCCTCAACAAGTCAAATGTGAAGCGGTGAATTCTGTCGCATGATTTGTGCATTGTACAATAGCATTTTATTCTGTTTAGGTTTAATAGATATCTCTCTATCTCAGTCCTAAGCCACGGGGTAGCCTCAATGCAGCTGAGCCTCTCCAGCATTGTTAACACACAATGTGAGATCAGTGTACCATCTAGATAATGGTCATTTCCTACAAACTTGCTCAATCTCATTCATAAATACAGCAAGTCTCTGCCCCCGAAAGCACTTGTGAGCCCGACCCTTTTAGTGCACCGACAATAACATGTCAGCTCATTCACTCAACACAGCAAAGCACAACCCATCTTCTCTTTCTTTTTTCTCTTCCCCTCATTTCAGTTGCCGAAACCATTGCCTACCTCTTTGCTATCAAATCACTAAACTGAGCGAAAAGACTAACATTTACACCTACATCCTCGGGAGTAAGTACAATGCCCCTACTATGGCTCTTTTACCCAGTTGAACAATATGGCCAATGACAAAGTCTACCACTGAAAGACCCCAAGACTTAATATTCGATACAGCTGGGTTCGTGCAAGGCCAGTCGAGCATCTCATATCCGCCATTCGTGTTGTTTTAACCCCAACCAATCCCACAACGCAAACCAGATCAATCAAAACCATCGCATCCGCTTCGGGCTCGCATAATGGAAGTGCAGCCGGAGGCCCATATCCTGAATATGCCCGGCCTCGCTGCCCTCATGTCTCTATTGCCGCTCCTCGTTGCAGGCTTGGTCGTGGCTGAATGCATGCGCCAGCTTCTGATCTCTGTGGACGAGGGCATGCGTCGGCGGCGAAGGCGAATGGTTATGGTAGATGTCGCGCACGATGCCGACGTTGATGTTGCCTTGAGGCCGCGTAGGGGCCCAGCGGGTCTGCATGGGGTCTGGAACGAGGGTGGCCGTGAGGATGGGGATCGGAACTGGAATGGCAGGGGGAGAGGGCGTGTTCGTGTTGGTTTGGTGCCGGATATTTGAGGCTTTATTCCATTTGGTAATGGCTTTAGGCTGGTTTACGGAGTTATAGGTTTGGTATGAGCGGTTGAGGGTGAGGCAGGGACGTCCCTGCTCGTATTAGGGCTAATGGGTTCGAGAAGTGCCATCATAATTGATGCAGCTTGGTGGGGATCTGTCCATTTGAACTGCTGGATGATAATTCTCATGCAAAAAAGTAAGTAGATTGCTGTCTTCCAGTGGGCTGATATAAGGCCATTAACCAATTCTGCAGATAGCGAATGTGATGGTTTGGGCTCGCCCAGGTATACATGCGAAAAAGGAAAATCCAGCGCCCCCCAAATTTATTTCCAGTTCCATATGGCAGGTGGGGATTATATGTTGGCTTTTTCTTTTTCAATCTAAGCTTCGTGCAATGGCAGGGGAAAGTCCGGAAGTGTTTGTCAAATGAGAGATAGATCTCGGTGCAGTAAATATTCACAGAATAGGCGAAGAGTTAGAGCATAGCAAAGCGTTCTCCTGGAAAGCGTCACACCATCCCTCAAGCTCGCTCGTCAGGTCGGAATCCAGTACTTCTGCCTTCGCAATCGCATCTTCAAGCTGGTCTTCATGATCCTCACGAAGACAATCGATTAATTCGTAGGTCTCCTTGAAGTGTGCAACACGTGGCAGCTCATCGAGGGCGTCTTCCATGCTCGCAAGTCCTTGCCTTATCCGTTCGGCGTGCTCAGACGGTGCTCCTATCTCCATCAAGGCTTTTTGGAGGACCTCGTTCACAGCCAAGCCATACTCCTGCATGGCTTGCACCCCGTACCGTATTTCCGAGAGACCTACGTGCAGTTTCAATAGAGCATCACGATATTCGGCTTCCTTTGCTCGGTGCTCTCCCTCAATTGCCTTGTGCATTGCTTCCATCTCCTTTCCTTGTTCAGCCAATATCTTCAGCGCAGATGGCCAGTCTTCTATTTCTGGCTGAGACGTTGCGTTCATTGCTTCAATCGTACTCGCTGAACGCTTGTAACTTGTAGTCGTGGTCTTCGCGGCAGCAGAAAAGCTGCATGGCTTCTGTGGGGTCGAAGTAGAGTCTCCCTGTGCCTTCTTGCTCGAGCCCTTTGCGGCAGCTTGGGTACTGGGCATGGACACGGGCCCGTTGTTCTTGGTCTTGATTCCCGCCATTTCTCGAGGTTTGTTGACCTGAGCTAAATTTTCTCTAGAGTATATGAGCTTATCTGAATTCTAGCCTTTTCCTGTATTGAAGTTTTACTGACCTTGGAATTGGGCTAGATGGAGCTCAGCTTCATATGCAGTTGATTGAAACGAGGGAGCTGAAGAGTAAAGGTAAAACGACGTGTTCGGAATAGTCCACTAAAATGGTCAGTGTATACCCATTTGTGGGATTGAGCAAAAGATGAAAGTTTGCAGCCTACCTGCGCTCTTTGAAGCGTGGATAGTCGGTGATAAGATGCTGGTTGATTCAGAGAAAGAAGTATCCTCAGCGGTGATTGAAGTTCTAGCTAGGCCACGATGGAGAAATGAGATATGGTTGTATGCAAGAAGAGTGAATGGAAACTAGAGGCAAAGAGGATAGACCGCGTATGAGAGAGGCAGAGGAAGGGAGTGGAGGTATACAGTTAAGTTAGACGAGGATGCGGAAGGTCGAGCAAACTAAGAAGCTAGGTGAAAGACCAGGAGCAGCGATGATAGGGAGTAGCCAGAGAAGAGAGAGCTTGGGAGGAAAGACGGCTGAAGATGTGAAGAAGTGCAAGGCTCTATTTGTATAGGGATATTCAGTCCACGTAAAGGCAAATGTCAAGGCAAAGTGAGGTTAGTATCAAGGAGGATCCATATATGCTGCAGTAGATAGAATTGTATTCAGTTTTTAACCTAGCTCTTGGAGCAGCCGCAAAATCCATGGAGATAGTCGACCCTTTGACATACTCAAGCTACATCCAAGGGCACAAGATGGCTCACGCCATATGGAGAAAGAAAATTGACCAACCCCAGAGTGAACCAATACAAAGCAACAGGTCATGATAAGAAAAAGGTCCATATGACTTCATAAATAAAACGAGTTGAGGTCAAACCACTCAGACCTGCCTTGGACACGAACCTATCTCAAAGTCCCTGTCCCTCCATAGCCTGAGCGTCAGACGCAGTCTCCTCTTCCCAGATCTTCACAAACTGCACCCAAGCATCCTGGATGATTTGAGCGCCCTTGACAATGGCGCGAGCCTGCTCACGAATATTCTCGACATTCGCACCAGGACGGATCTCCGCCACCGCGTCAAGATGTTTGGCCATGTAACCCTCAAGGTCTCTAATAGCCTCGTGCATGATCTCAACGTTCCGTCTTATATTCTCGACGACTAGGGAAAAGTCCGTCTCAACCCCGTTCATGAACTCGTTCTCCATGCTGTTGGTGGCGTTCTTGATGGCCCACGAGGTCTGCTTGACCTTGCGTACCACTTCGCCGAGGCACTTGAGGAAATGGTCTTTGGTGGAGGCGTAGGAATCGTGCTCGTGGATTCGCTGTTTCTTGGGAGTTCTGGGTGACGCCGGATATTCTTTTGTAGTGCCCTGTTCGTTGTCGGGTAGGGCACGCTTGAGGGCCGGTTGCTGGGACTCGGGTTGTTCCTCGGCTTGGGTCTGATTGTCAGTTCTGGTTCCGTCTTCCTCTAGCTGAATTTTTTGGTTGGGTCTGGAGCTCGGCCTTGAAATTAGAGTCAGGCGTGGCCGGGGCATAGATCACAGCTTCGGCACCGAACTTTTCAGCATGGGGTTCAATCTCAATCTTGAAGTCTGGAGCATCTCTCAGAGTTTCGGAAGCAGTACGGGGATGAACACCTTCGTGAACTGTGTGCTCGACCTGTGGCTGTGCCATTTCTTGCTGCAACCAGTTCAAGGAACTAGCGGCCTTGCATATTTCCACGTTTTGGCTAGGTTGGGTGCTAGGATGATCCTCAGTGACGACTCCTGGAGCATCCTGCAGAGCCTTAGAACAAGTCTGTGGAAGAGCCTCCTTTTGAGATTCAGACTGGACCTTGGATTGTGCGAGATCGTGCTGCAGCCACTTGAGAAACTCATCGGCTCTGCGTTCTGTTTCGCTGAGACCAGTCTGGGTGCCAGGAAGGTTCTCGGTCTGAGGTTCAGGCTTGACTGCAGGTTGAAGGTCCGGAGCATCAGGGAGAGGCTCAGAGATATCGATCGTAGGGCGAATCTCGCCCTGGACAGCGGATTTGCCTTCGCCACTTATTTCTGCAGGGACAGAGTGAATATTCATTCGGTCCTTGGCCTCACGCTCCTTGGAGTACCCCATGGCAGGTTGCACCTCCTGTTCAGCGAGGCTGCTCAATGTCAGTCAGTGGGTTTGTACTTCGCCCACCAATATAGCAGTCCGCTCTGTAAGGAGACTGACCTTGCTTCCTGCTCCTTATCCTTAGCGGACGGCTGAACTCCATTCTCATTTTGTGTCAATTCGCAAACCGCGGAAACTACCACCGGGGAGTCGACATCCAACAGGGGAGCTATGGATACATTGTGCAAGTTAGGGTTGCTGGATGCCGGCACAGCCCCGGCAGATTGCGCTTCCTTTGCAGCATCTTGATCTCCAGTTGCGCCCTGGGTCAAGTCACAGAAAACCGCAGTCACCGTAGCCGGGTTGCTGATCACCTCAGGAGCACTCGACGTAATAGGTGAGGTAGCGCTTTCCCATACCACACTAGTCTCTGAAGGTTGTGTTCCACGCCCGTCGATCCCTGCAAGTAATTCGTCAAGGCTGACATCCGGACGGCGGTCGAGACGCATCCCCGCCGTTGGGTCTATCGTGCCGGCATAATAACGCGGGCAGTACTGGGGAGGAGGGCTGCGCAGGCCTGCCTCGAAAGTACCTCGCCGCTCATCATGAGTTGCTTTCTGGGGAGACTCAGTCAAGTCCACGACATGGCGGTCAAAAACAGCATCTGTGTTTGGCGTATTGCGGGCACGGAGACGGGGGTCAGAAGGGGCTAGGTCCGCAGGCTGTGTTTCCTGTCTAATAGCACTGCTCGACAGGGTGTTAAATACTCAATGTCTCTGCCCTCAGATGTGCATGGAAAGCTTGACATTGGCGACATACCTAACTTCCTGGCCTTGACCGTTTTCTTCATCGCGGTCCCGGCGTTCTACCTGCGGTGTTCCATCACGGGTTAGGTCACAATAGGCCGGGACGACCTTGGGCGGGTCGGAAATGATGATAGGATTGCTGGGGGCGTTCGGGGCGGTGCCGTTGGCGTTGGGCTTAGCGTTAGGCTCGCAAGAGTCTGCCATGTTGCTCTGCATTGCGTGCTATGGCGTGTGTCCACTGGCTGGATCTTGCTCGAGGTTAGCAGAAGCTCCTTACTATGTGTGTTACGGCCTTGAATCGGATATTGGCGAGGCACTGACCTGGTAGATTGTGATTGTCTGCTGACGATCTTGCCGAGGGAGACAGAAACGAAGATAGCACTGGTTGTTCGAACGAGTTGGAGGAGGACTGTAGAGGATGGGGAGGAAAGGAAAATGAAGAGAGAGGTGGGTAGAAGAATATAACACATGCATGATTAGGAATTGAAGAGTGTATATGCTGTGACTCAGGACAATGTAGTGAATAAGATTCGCAGACATGCTTGCTCATTGAATCATATTCACCACATCACAGTCAGTTGAGGTGGATTCAAACAATAGAAAGTGTTCCCAGAAGCAGGTGAGTTATTGAATGATTCTCAGACCTGGCCAATATCATTCACTCGAGCTGGGAGACTACTTGGATGATCAAAGGAGTATGTCCATGATAGTTCAAATCAGAACCCAGCTTGTGATGGTGACAGCACCTGAAGGTGACAAGGGAAAAGCATTCCCTATCCAGCCCCAAGGGGCCGGGTACCTAAGACGCTCATCCTGCTACGATGTACACCTAAGCTACAGCACCAAGCTACATCAAATAAATAAAGAGACACGTTCTATCGTCATAGGTATGTTCATTGTTCCTTTTGTACATTAATAGAAAATAAGTAAGATGAAGTATGTGTAAAGAAGACAGCCTTCTGGAGAAATGGCTAGTGGACAGATGCATGTAGACATAAGTACAACAAACGACACAAGTCAACTCCAAACCCTGATGAAATGTTTAGTCACGCATGGACCAGCCATATCTTGAAAAGCAGCGATCCGGGGGTAAGATTCAACAGAGAAAGGTACAAAAAGAGAAAGATGAAATGTATGGTCAAATCTAAAGGTGTCGATGGTCGAATTTGAAGATGGTAAATGTATCAGTATCGTCGAGATGTATCGTGTAGTGAGGCAAACAAATGCAATTGGTCTGATTGTGCTAAATTTGACTGTCGTGTTTAAGCGCTCTGGATGGGCATCGTCTGCATGGGCATCGAGGTCAAGGGTAATGACTCGGCTTGGGCGGGCTTTTCGTCCTGGATAAACATGCGGTTCTCCATCTTCTGGGTCAGGCGAGCACAGAAGGGGTCAACGTAGTTTGTCCATAAGGTTGCACAGAAGTATACCAAGCAGATCCAGAGAGGAATACTGATGGCGACAACCCATGGTGGGCGGATCGGGATCCACACGGGCTCATCCTTGCCCTCTTGCTTCACATTAGGGTCGAAGGGCTGACCGGTGATACCGTAGAGACACCAGCAGAGGACGGTACGGAGTAAGGTTCCGTGGACGAGGTAGACGGCAAAAGACCGACCACCAAGCCAAAGAAGGAGGCGGTTCGAGAGGAATTCTTTGACGCTGGGGGAGATGTAGATGGCAAAGATGATCAAGTCGATACCGACGGCGGTGTAGCGCTTACCGATGTTGACGTCGGGAGGGAAAATGTAGTGAGCAGCTTTGTGCATGACTTCGGACCAGGTACTCCATTCAGGGTGTTCACCGGGGTAGCCGGCAATGAAGAGACCGGAGGCACAGAGGATAGCGGCCACGACCCGTCGGGGCCACTTCCACTTCTCGAGGAACTCTTGGAACGAGACTTCATAGGACAAATCGCTGAGGAACATGCCGTAAACACCTTGCAGTTGGAAGGTTTCTAATCTCGTTAGCGTAAATCCACCAAAACAAGTCTATACTGAATAATTACCTGTGTTCTTAGCGTTGTCCTGGTGGAAGTAAAGCGCCATGATGAGATAGACAACAAGCCGCCAGCGGAAACGCATGAACATAGTAGCACAAGTCAAGAGATACACCAACATAGAAGTCATCAGCAGAGGCAGCATCGCCCACTGATGATCATCATAGGCCATGTATCCCGTCGTCCAGGTAGAAAGGAAGTTCTTGCCCAAGCGAATCACCTCCTTCCAGAAAGAGTCCTCGAGATCCGGAGCAGCGTATCGGCACCACCAGCAATCTGACCGGTTGGCAGCGATGAACGCACCGCACTGAGCCATGGCCCAGGATATTATCATAGCGATTGTCGCGGGCATGATGAGACGTGGGGGGCGGCGGAAGGCACTTTTGCCGACAGCGGTAAAGGCGCCGAGGACGTTTCCATTTCGTGAGAGCTTCAGCGGTTTCAGAGCGCAGACGTAGCCAGTCAAGAAGGCGAAGATGGTGACACCGATACGGCCCTGCCACGGGATGCGGAACACGGGCAACTGCAGCAGTCTGGGAGACGCATCTTCAGAATCCCGAGGGGCAAACAGATCGTAGTCCCAGGCTCGGGCAAGGTGGGTGAGGATGACAAGGAAGGATGCGATACCTCGAAGGCCCTGTAGGTACTCGAGTCAGCCTCGCAAGACAAAAGTGGCGTTGATAATGAAGGTGCTCGTACATCGACCCATTTGACACTTTTCCGGGGATCACCTTTGACGTTTGGATCACCACCATTCCATGGCAGCGCTTCTCGAATTCGAGTGTACAAGTAGGAAGCTTGAGCTTGGGACATCCTGCACCAAGACTAGTAGACCGAAAGCAAGCTCATTCAATGAATGCTAAATGCTAAGCGAAACCAAAAAAAAAGACCAAAGGAGTGTGGAAGAGATGAGCGAGGAAGTTTGCTTCAACACGACATGGGATGTGGCAGTCAAGGACAGTTGATAAGTTAGACAAGAGGCGAGTCAAACAAGGAGGAGGAGAAGGAAGGACACGGAGAAACCCAAAGAAAAGCTAGGCCCTAGAAGGCTGAATACGGGGCAAGTCTGGAGACAGAAGAATTGAAACTTGAGAAAAAAGGGAAAGTGAACGACCAGGTGAAATTGAAGAACGGATCAGCGTCCAGCAGTATGGACTATGGAGCAGTGCCGAGCGAGCGATATCCACCTATGTCTCCCAGTGAAGAAGCAAAACGGAATTTTAAAGGGAACAACCTTGAAATCCGCCTTGTCAATCAATTATCAGACAGGGGGCCGAGAATAGAACCACAATCCAGAGATAGGCAGAACCATTCTTCCTCAGTGTGGCCACTGGCGGTCCAAGCCGCAGACGCAACGAGGGCACTCGGATGCATAAATCATGGCACATCGCAGATGGCAGTCTCAGCCCGGACTCGGAGCCCAGTGCCCACAGTGGCCTCCCAAGCGAGACACTGAGACAGTGTCGCAACCTCCCCCCATTCAAGGCTTGGGATAAAGCCATTCAGGGGGTGCAAAACAGCAATTCACGGAATCACGGACGCCAAAACGGCGCAGAAGAGCCATAGGGCGGCGGCTCAGGGACAGCGCTAGAGAGCCACGGATCCAGGCTGGGGCCAAATCTCAGGGCGCGGTCCATCCAACCAAGGGTCTGCCCCAATTCTGCGGGTAGATGGCGTCTTCGTGCTCGAATCAAGACCCTGCACTAAGCACAAGTTCGTCTGCGTCGGCCCTTAGTGGATGACTAAGGACTGCTAGGCTGAGTCTAGTGGCTTGGCTAGTGGCTTGGCTGCTTCTTCGGACGCTCACTTGGCGACATCTCGAGTCCAAACAGCCGATAACTCCGAACAATCACCAATCAAAGCTGAAACGTCTCATTAATATATACAGATATCGAGACTGTCCGAGAGGTAAATTCAGCGAAATAGACGCCGCCCTCCTACGCTGCCTGCACTCCAGGTGACCGACCCTCGAACCCCCAAGTTCCCCAGACTGAGCCCGGAAAAGCCAACGCCCCCGCCCTCTCCGTCTCGTTTATACCGTCGGAGCGCTTCTCGCAAATGGGAAGGGAGCAGCTGTCCGCGGTGGGGGTTAGGCGGAAGCTTCACCCTTGCGCTTCCGCCAGGTGCCGAAATCCGAAACACACCAGCTGTGCTGACGCTCGAGTTCGTATCTACCGGCTCGTGTTTCACTGCCGAATGAGGTTCGTTATTGGTTGCAGCGTGATTTGGCCCGTCTGCCGCAGCTTCTTCCTGAGCGAGCCTTGCCAATGCTGCTTGATCGTGTGCATCCGCCCACTCCTTCTGTACCGTCCGTGCCTTTTCTATCATCTCTCCCGCAAACACTTTTGTAAACCCGTTGATCGTGGTCACCACACTGGCCGGGACCGATTGCGAGAGCGCATGATTGACGATCCGCCGTAGCGTCTCCTTCCTCAATTTCGCCCGCTTGAACAAATCATATCGCTCGGATTGTAGCGGATTAAATGCATCCACCAGTAATCTATCACCGACCAGCAAACCATTAGCATCCGTATCCTTGTATCAACTTCGTAAGGAACGAAGCGAATGAAATAGAAGGGGCCGAAAAAACCGAAGACACTCACGCAAGATTCTTCCTCTCCGCCTCTACGTCCTCACGCTCCCCTCCATCCTCTCTGCCCAGCAAGTCCCCCTCATCGTCAAAATCATCATCTTCATCGCCTTCCTCGCCCCCATTTCCTCCTGCGCCACCACCAACCGTACTCGCCGCCCCTCCCCTCGCAACACTAACCATATCCTCACTATCTCTCTCCCGCTCACGCTCACGCTCGCGTTCCCTCTCCCTCTCGCGCTCCTTTTCAGCTTTGCTCTTTCGGCCCCTCTTGCGTCGAAAGACACCGTCCGCGCTCGCGCCTCCAACGCTCCCTGTGAAACTCCCTGTCACGCTTCCTGCATCGCTGGTCGCGGTTGCGCTGAAGGCTCGGAGGTCTGGGTCGACGGGAAACGAAGTCTGGCGGAGGGGGTGCATGCGCGGGCGTTTATTCTGGTGGCCGGCTGAGGCGGAGGAGATGGAGGTGCGTTTTAGAGGATTTGGGTTCGGTGGGTTCGGTGGTGGTGAAGACATTTTGCCTGCGCTGGCGCTATTGTATCCTCACTAAACTCGTTGCTTGCACTTGTTCGTAGTTATATGGCGCCCGGGATGGGTTAAGATAATGTTGGTGTTGGTGTTAGTGAGGTGCGACGGTGGAGTTTGTATGCGGGGAAGTGAGGCGAGTTTGAAGTAAATATTTTTCTCGCGTAGTCGAAAGGAGAGAGCTCGGGTAAGTAAAGCAGTAGCCGGCATTCATGAAATGGGAATCGCGGTCGTGTGTTGATTGATATCTGAATCCTGAGCTGCACTTGATGATCGCATATTCCGATGGAACCAAGATGTTCCGCGCCGACTATGGACCGGGAAGGCGCGTACTACTACTGGAGTCTGGACAGGCGTGCTACTCAGTTCCTACGCTCCTATGAGGCTGACAATCATTAGCTGGAACTATGTTACTGATCTCCTTCATTTGAAATCAAAAGACTTGATTTATAATCATAAGCAGGCAACGGGGTGACCTAGGCATCCTAGTACTACGTAAAGATACGAATGTTTGTAAGAGGAAAACAGCGATGAAATAGCAATGGATTATACCTAGGCTCTCCGAAACTGGAAATCACAAACACTCATAAGGAGCGCGATCAATAACATTCATGAATAACAGAAAAGACAGACATGAGAGACATAACAACGAACGATTCAACTAAACTAACAGCCGGCAATTTAGCAATGAAATACTCTCGACCGAAATCAAGCAATAACATCTTCGCCTAGCCTCGGGGCCCCCCCCTTCCAATCAAGGCGTTCATAATAGCGGAAAACCAAGTCATAACCGTGTAGATCATGGACAATGCGGTCCACCCGCCTGTATCCTTCAACATTTTCTCCCTTCGAGACACGACGGGCTGCCTGGCGCTCGATATAGCGAGCTTCCTTGCTAATATCCCAGTCGCCATCAATTCCAGGCTTTGCTTCAAACACCGTGACAGTAAAACGGCCGGGTTTGAAGATGTTCACTACTTGCTGAATGATATCCGCGGAAGTCTTACCGTTCTGCGAGTGCGGAACGTTGGTCTCAAAGGACGCGTACGAACAGTGAGGCTCCGGCGTCACGTGAACAGTAAAGTAGTGAGTGCCCTTGCCTCCATTGGGAGAAGGTATCACACCATTCGCGGAGAACCCACACGGGGTAAAAAGATAAGCGTCAATTCGTGACTCGGGGAACGTGTCCTTTGGGTATACATCCGACAGACCGCAGGACTCGGAAACCACAGTACCAAGAGCGTGACCTTCGGTGGTGAGCTCCGGAGGCAGAATCCCGCTACCCTGAGAGGATGAGACTTCATCAACCTCGAGGTCGGAGCCATTGCTGAACACGTCCACATGGTCATCCTTCTCAAAGTTGCTGTATCGCTTCTCAGCAACACTAGTGGCGTGGTCCAGATAGAACTGCTTGGCGCCCTCTTCGTCCAGGTCAGTCATCAACACCTCGAGAGTCTCATCTGAAGCTTCATCCTGCGCACCCATGTCCAAGTCAGAGCGATCGGGAAGCTGAATGAACTTGGTCTCGGTAACTTCGTCGTCCGAGTCCGCAGGTGGGGTAGCAGGAGGCGTAAGCAGAGTGTTGGGCTCAGTAAGGTATAAGTACCAATGCTCCCCGTTCATCTTGCCAATCATGTAGGCGCTGCCATTCAGGAAGAGCCTGTCCATAGACCGAACCTCGTCTCTCCAGCTGCGGTGAGGTCCACGCTGACGGTCGGGGAACAGGAAGTTCTTGCGACTGTAGAATACGCGGTAGGGAGCGGCCGCAACGGTAATGCCTCGAGACGGTGGAGCAGTGGACTTGGGAAAGCCACCGTGCATGGCAGCTATTTCCAGAATGCGGGGAAGACCGGAGAGCAGAGTCGTGGTGCCGCATGTCTTGAGAATCAACTTGTGTGGCCAGACGAACATGCTAGATTCCGAGAGGAGATAGGCATCCACGTCATCGGACGACACAATAGACAACACCTGGCAATTGACAATGTCCAGCATCTCCTTCCAAACATCCTCTGAGACCGCCTTCAAGCCAAGGGGATTCGAAGGACCCAGGTCCTTTGGAGACGCGGCAAACCAAACCTCCAGAAGTTTCTCAGGGCCTGCACAGTCAGCCACATTCCAGTGCATCAGAATGAGCGCAACATACCTTCGAAGGCGTTGGTGGAGTCTAGATCCTGGGCAGCCTCATGGTTAATTGTCAAGGATGGCGTCGCATTAAACGAGGACGGCGAGTGCGTGTAGTGCTGAGGAATGAGGTTGACCATCTCTTAGTTGGTGGTAGCCGAAGCTTTTGATCTATCTTGAGACTGCTGCCGGCGATTTATTGAGATGATTTGTGTAGCGCTCGATCGTAGACAAAAGCCTAGAAGCACTATCTGCGACCCAGACGAACAAGGGGGGGACTGTCCGCCTGTGAAGAGAAGGCCCTGAAGAATCGAGAGCAAGAGGGGCACTCAGCCGATAAAATATATGTCAAGAGGCTCGAAGCGGCGTTAGGGGGGTCGGAACGAGAGCGAAAGAAGGAAGAACCCTCGAGAAAATGGAATGGTGGGCTATGCGTAAGGCCTCGTGCTGAAGATACCGATACCGTGGTAAGTATCGGGTCTAGCAGACGAGGAAATCTGCTCTATAAGAATTGATGGTGGATAAAGAGCGGGAAGAACGTTGGTTTTTGTTGGTGAGGGGTGTTATCTGGGCCTTTATAGGAAAGTCAGTCGCGTGTTCTGAAAGGCAAGTAAAAGAGAAGGCGCAGATGCTCAACACAAGGACAACCTGGGTTGAGCACTCGGTTTGAGAGCTGAAAAGTCGCAGCGACTTACTTCGCGGGCTTGGACAGGAATCGCAGTAGGTCCTCTGAGTTCATGGAAGGCAGAGCAAATTCGAGCTTAAAAGAGCACGATGGAGCGAGACGCCACGGCTGTGAACATCTGAGTATTTGCTCCAGACGAGAAGGGGTGTGAGAATGATTATCAGGTTGAAGCAATCCCAAGTCGGTCAAGAGACGAGAGATTTGGAGAAGAATTGAGGGAAAAAAGAAGGCAGGTCAACGTGGGGTGCACAAAAGCAAGAAGTTGTCGCCGGCGTTGGAATTTGAAGTCTTTTCCTATTTTTATTGTGGGGCTGACCAGTGCCAGCTCCAGTTGGGCGCTGAGGGGTTGATATACCGACGTGCGGCTAACAGGAACAAGATGCCGGTGAGGACGACGAGAAGAAAACGACACGGAGTGAAACGGTATACTGAGCAGCGAGTATAACTACAGGGAACAAGATGCGACTGGATTCGAAGACGAAGACAGACAGCAAAGTCGGTCAGGGAAGTTGGGTCGCCCGCCCAGCCCAGCCCTCACAGGCTCACACGGAGGCCTGCTATGATTGGCAGGCGGTCAGTCGCCGGGAAGAATGACGTCGCCTCCCGCGGTCAGCGCCTTGCTCTCCTCCTACTCGTCCCGTCGGAGGTATACAGACAGATCCAGATTATCGATTATCGAGTCCCAGCTGTCATTCCCAATCCACCCGGCTCTCTCCGCTCCCCGCCGGTAAAAGACCGCCAGTCAGCGTCATTTTCCTGGTGAGCCCACGGCAACCTCTTTACAGCATCTCTAAAATCCCCGCCATCAGGCTTGGTGCCTGAGCGTCCGACTAGGGAATTTCAAATCCCTTTCAGCGCGCCTATCTAAATACGATAGTCAAGCCATGGCCTGTCAGAGAGACACTGAGTCGATATTAATCCAGGCACTCTGTTTCGTGCGTTCGACGCAGAGACCATTTAGAGTCCTTGACGTGCCCAAAAGGATGGTGTATATCCCCATCAGAAAATAGCGACCTCTCCTTTCTCCAAACAGAGCAGTATCCTGAACTGCTTCAGCACGCAAGGCTCGAGGTCTATGAGATAACTTATCCGCTGGAAAATTGAAATTTTTCCATGTGCTTTAAAGTCCCCAGCAACGACAGGTCCATGGGTCCTGGTCAAGG
This sequence comes from Aspergillus mulundensis, assembly GCF_003369625.1. Classification (NCBI taxonomy): domain Eukaryota; kingdom Fungi; phylum Ascomycota; class Eurotiomycetes; order Eurotiales; family Aspergillaceae; genus Aspergillus; species Aspergillus mulundensis. Next base: position 1,622,602 of record NW_020797888.1, read on the forward strand.
AGCATCCTACCGCGAGTTAATTGACAGTCAAATAGTTTCCTTCACAGTTTAGGCAGACTACGCCATTTTAGTCCAACTGCACTATTATCTTCGTTTACATTTAACACTTCAAACGGGGAAGTGCTCCCGCATGGGGGTCACTGCTGTTGATCCTATTGATGAAGCTGTGACTCTGACTGGGGAAGTATTTGGCCAATATCGGCCTGAGCATGAGGGACACGCTCCAGGATCCCTGACAATGAAGATTACAAGGTAGGTATCTTGTACTAGCACTGCACCGTGTTGAGCTTGGTCAACTGCGGCATGGCAGACAAAGTCCGAGTGGGCTGTTGTTTTTGTTCTTGCTGGCTGTGCGGTTGCAAGCGAGGTGCCCAGTCTGTCTGCTCTAGTTGGCCTACTTCCGCGTTGGATGTTGCTTTGTAAACTATCCCATTCTGCGCAATAACGCCTTTGGTTAGTCTTCATAGCATTGAGACGCCTCGTCAGCCACCACGGGGTACATCTGCGGCGTGAAATACACCGGACGATGTTCGGTGGGGAGACTGAAGTACAAAAAGGTGGAATAAACACGATCTTGACACAATAGACAAAGCAAGTGTCAACAGAGCAGATGATGCGATGCCGGAAGACGAATTCCAGCCTCACAGGACCTTCAGGAGCTTCATGCTGAGCGAGGCAGCGGTAGAGAGTATATCTTACCTGTACATCTGAAACATGGCAATCAGGACAGAAACTCACTCAGACAGAGCCTCCAATCCCGGGACACAGATAATCTCATGACAGACCTACGGCATGCGTCGAAATCATAACCAAGATTCCCGACAGGTCAAGCAAGATATACTTCCTGCCAACCCACTTCATCAGGGCTCCCTGACAAAAGCAACTCGTCTCTGAAATCCCACTTTCACGGACCGCCCCGCCGACTTCCTTCTCGAACTCTCCTTGGCTGTGCGCGAATGCAGCATTCCCACGGCGGTAGCTCAGCAGCAAGTCTGTAGAACGGAGGCTCTGACGGGGCCATCCGGGTAAAGAGATGGGTCGACATGGAATGTTCCCAGACTGATTGTGTGCTTGAACAGGAATGAATCAGAAGGGAACATTCGGATTGCCTCTCATGGTTATGGACAAGAGTCAACCAGCGGAAACACAACTAAAGGGTGTTCCGCCCCCCTGCTTTGTTCAACCCTACCTGTAATATACCGCCAACAGCCTGGCCAGAACACCGATAGGACTGGGACCTTGTTTCCATGTACATTCGGTGATCAGGGATGTGCTATATACTGTCTCAGGACGTCTTTCAATTATCCCGAGACGCGGGTTGCATACGGCACCAGGAAAGCCTCGATGCACGATACGGCTCGGCGCATGATCGCCGAACTAGTATGTTTGGGATTTAAGTCCATTTTCATCCCCGGGTAGATGGACGCGAGGCTCTATTCCGTATTGCACCGGCAGGATATACCTTCCAGCTGCTGGAAGCGAACCCCAATGGGTCAATTCGGCGCAGAAGAGGATCTCATTTGGCCGGTGGTCCTGTTTGCAATCGACGCGGCGTCATCTACGAAGGGTTTGATATTAGGCGAGTTGTACTTATTAGTTGCTGCATTGTCAACGCTGCTACTGACGCGTTACGCGGATATATCTTGTTTCAACCAAGACCTACAGGGCAAGACGAAATCCAAACCGATGTCGTTTTACATGGTATCTTCGATGCACGCATATGAAAAGGTTCATAAAAACATTAGTATTGGAATTGAAAATAGTAATGGTATCATCTTAACCACAGCCCTAGCCGAGGCGGGCCCGGCTCTGTTCTTAAATGGCAAGCCCCATTGACAAGGCTTTCAGATCTATGATTGAACAGCGCCTACTCCAAAATGGCATGCACGACGCCTCCATCCCCAAACTCCGCAATCCTATCCGCCAAGAACGCCCCCAGTTTCCTTTCCAGCCGTTTTTTAATATCATCGCTGACCATTCCAGCCCCATGTCCATTCGTGAGGACGGGTTTCCCTTCTTTCAAAGCCGCCAGAACACCCAGTAGAACATTTAGGACTTTTTCAGCCTCTGGTCGTCGTGCACTCTCTTCCGCAAGACCGTCTTTCAATAGGTTCCCATAGGTAGGCAGATTCGGCAGGATAAGGACGCGGACAGCTTCCGAGCCTCCGACGGCGTGGAGACCAATTATAGCGCCGTAGTGTGCGCCGAAGGGCTTGGACGGGTCGAGGAGGGTTTTTAGGCAGGAGCGGGCGAGGCGGGGTTTGAGGGTGTGTGAGGAGTGCGAGTATTTTGTTGCTATGAGGCCGAGGAGGGAAGCGGAGAGGTCACGAAGGGCAAATTGTTCGGAGAGCTCGGCGGTGCTGCCGAGTTGGCGCGCGATTAAGCAGGTGAGGACCGGGGGGACGAGGGAGGCAATCTGTAGAACTCGTCAGCAATGTCTCGGGGTATGACTGGGTAAGGTACATACATAAGGGTCAACATAGAGAGACTTGTTCTGCACCAATGCCTCAGCCATATGCATGACCTGTGTCAGGACAAAGATGTCTTTCAACCCATGCGTGACCTTTTCTGAGATAAACTGGACAAAGTAAGGTACGAGCTGATGCAACCCCGGATCCTCGCGCAAGCTCGCATACGCAGATGTCCGATACTTCTCGCTCGACTCATCCAGAAACGCATTGCACACTTTCTCAAAGTAGAGCTGCAGTTCCTTGGACAGGACATGCTTGACGAGCGGCTTGACAGCGACGTTCCCATTCCCGCTCATAGCCGCCAGTGTCGCGTTCGCGTTCGGTCCCTTGGACATTAATTCGAGGTTGCGCGAGTCTGCTGCCGTCGGGTTCTGTGGTATAGACGGCTGGACACCTTCAACGGCGAGCCAGTGTGCTAGCAAGACAACATTAACCCTTCACTTGTCCTACTCCAAGTTGTATGTTCGAAGAAAGAAGGAGTACCTACCAGTAAAGTTGATCTCCCTGGGAACCCTCGGCAACGGCGCATTAATTAACTTCTCAAAATCAACCTCCTCATCTTCGACATAGAAAAGCGGCTGGCCGGGCCCTAAGCTCGCCTCGCCAAACTTCAGCGGCCTGGTCGACTCATATCCGTACAGTGGCTCGACGTCTAAAACTCGCAAGGCTAGCGCAATATCCTTCGTCGTGAGCAGTGTGCGGCGGCTGTGGCGCATGAACTTCAGTGCTTCTTCCAGCACCTGCGCGATGCGGTATTCAACGTCACGCGCGAGGTTCTCGGTGACATCATTATTAAGGTTGACGATACCGACGGATTCGGCGACATCGCGAATGTTGTCGGGGTTCCAGACGGACATTTTGTGGGAGGAGGACCTTTATTGATCGAAAGTGAGAGGAGGTGGTGGTGATGGCGGTGACGGATAGAGATCGCTGGGCGAGTCGAGCGATCAGATCGGCGGAGGGGTCGAATCGCAAAAGGCAAAAGGCATTCTGATTTCAAAATGAATGCCAAAAGCCAATAGTTGCGATTTGATGAAGAGGTGTTCTAGATAGAAGCTTGAATTGTCGGGAATCTGATCGGAAGGGCGGCGAGAACCTCGGGCTTATGATGTCCCGGTCACCGTTCAGATCTATACAGAACAGCCTCAAGAGCAAGCAGCAGAATAGATCGAGAGTGCCTAGAATTGAGAGTCTTTCCATATTGCTAATAGCGACTTACAAGTTAAACGTATTTCTTTAGATCTGAGCAAGTCAAAGGCCATCCAATCGACACTTATAAGCCTTTCAACGAAGAAGTTGAGAGCTTTCTTGATTAGAGATTAAATATACAATTAACTAAAAAGGGCTGCAATGGGTCCAACAGAAACAACCAGTCTCGAAATCACTCCTCTCCCGTTTGCCCGTAGTAACAATTCTAAGAGGTATCATAGTAGAAAGAAACGCAAACACAAACAATGACCCCAACCACCTTTCAAGAGCGAAAGAGTCGATACGATTACTCTGCCTTCTGTTCCTCCTTAGGCTCCTCCTTGTGTTCTTCCTTTGGCTCCTCCTTCTTCACCTCCTTAAGAGCAGGAGTCCGCGCAAAACCTTCAAGGTCAGCAGCAGAGCCGCCATAAGCCTTGGGGAACTTCTCCGCCAGGCCGGCAGGGAACTCCTTGGCGAGGTTGGCGCCGTTGGAGATAGGATGGAACTTGCGGGCAGTGTTCTGGTTGACGAACACCTTCATGAGGGCGAACATCCAGCCCATAATGGCAGGGACGTTGACGAAGAACTTCTCGCGCAGAAGCTCCGGGTAAGCGGTGCTGAAGACATCAATGGTCTTCTTGGTCGCCGCCTTGACATTCGGGTTCATGCGGAAAAAGCTCACGTTCAGGTAGTCGTGGACTTGTACCATCTGGTAGGGATCCTCGCCATCGTAGTCGATGACCGAGGTAGCTTGGTCCAGCTTCAATTCCTGAACAGCTAGCTCCATGAGAGCCGCGCGCCACTTGATAAACCTGAAACATTGCTCATTAACAACGGTCTAGCAAAGAAATAAGTGGAGATGAGGCTCTTACTCAGCAACATCGCCAAAAGTCTCATCAAACTTCTTCACAGCACCATAGATATTCCAAGTAACGATCAGATCGCCCTTTCCCTCGCGCTCATAAGTAGTCAGGTATCCCAAACCGCCGAACTTGGCAGCATCATAGCTGCACTTCGACGCATCAGCCAAAGCAATAGGGTCGTTCTCCTTGCGCCAGATCAGAGCCTTGCTGAGCTGGTCCTCGGCAGCCTTGAGGTCGCCGGCGTTCGCTCGGAGGAATTTAATGAGGACGTTGATAGTGGGGATATCGGCCGCGTCGTGCTTCAGGGGCACACCCCACATCTCCTCATGGCCGGCATTGGACAGGATAGTAGGGAGCTTGTCAAAGAGCTGCTCCAGCGCAGGAGTCTTCATGAAATATTCGGGCTTCGAGGGCTCATCTTTCTTCTCGGGCTCGGCCTGGGCTTCGGACTTAGTAGGCTCTGGGGCGGGAGCTGTGGTCGTTTCAGCCGGCGCAGCAGCGGGCTCAGGGGCAGCAGGAGCTGCGGCTTCGGTAGCGCTGGCTACCGCCGTAGGGGCAGGCTCAGTGACAGGTTCTGGCGCAGGCGCAGTCTCAGTAGCGGTGGGTTGCTCGGACTTGGTGGTGTCGGGCTCCTGGACTTGGGGAGCTGGCTGGGCCTGGTCGGGTAGTTTTGCCTGGTCAGCCATGGTAACTAATCGTATTCAAGAGGTGAAAGAAAATATAGGATGGATAGCAAGGATAGATGCGAGGGATGAGATGGAAGAAGAGAAGATTCGAAAAGCGAGGAAGATGCAGGAGCAGTCGGAGAGGAAAAAGACAAACAAACACGACTCCTGGTCCAGGTTTAATAGTGAAATTAGGCGTCGACGATAGCGATTGACTCATGTAACTTTATCTATCAAATCTAGGCCACTTCTTATTTATGACTAGTCTCATCAATTTCGTCGTACGATCGCTCATTCGTGACTTTCACGGCAACATTTCTGCTCATCTCCTGAGTGCCAAGCTGTCATTCTATAGTTAGACCCACGAGCTATATATAGGCGACTGCTATAACGTATGCATCTCTCGATAATTGTGGATTTTTTTTTCGTGTCCTTCGTCGGTGGACAGATTTGTTATTCAGATGAGAACTGTGCTCCGACGTAGAGACTGGAGATCTATCAAGATTATTCAGAAAACAGGAGCAAATCAAGCACATAGATAACACAGTATGCCGAGAAAGACAGACACCTATTCATCACTCATCTCGTCGCCATCATAACTCAAAGCGCTGGGGAATATACAAGGGGAAAGCGGATTTAGACCTCGACATCATCTCATCATCATCATTGAAGGCTCACTTGCCGCCGTTCACATATTGCTGCGGGACCTGCGGCATGGGAGGTGGGACACCCGATCTGGACGCTCCTTCATCCTCGTCCTCGTCCATCTCGTCCAGGTCCTCGTGGTGTCTGTCATGGTCAGCATGTGCCAAGAAAAAAAAAAGCAAGAGGAGACATACGCTAAAAGCTCCTTGATATTCCGCATCTCATAATGCTTCCTCCGCTGCTTCTCGAACTGCCGATGCTTCTCCCGCACCTCCTCGGGCGACAAACGCTCATCTCCGTTTGACTCGGTGCTAGTATCCGCCCCAACGACAACATGCCTGTCACTGCGACCAGACTCACTGCTCAAGCTGCGCGCACGCATGATCCGATCGCCAGCTCCAAGATGTGCGTCCTGCGAAACCTCCTCTTCGGGCTCTCCCAACTCCAGCTCAGGGATATCATCTTCAGAGACCTTATTCTGCGAGGATGAAGCCGACGAGGAACCTTTCTTATCCTTATCAAGCTCATCAACAACAACACCCTGCGCATCGATCAGGCTCTCCTGCGCCTCAGCAAGCCTCATCTCTTCTTCATCCTCGGCGGGATCATAGCGCGGTGCATATGGGGTTTTGGGCTCGTCGATCTTCATCTTCGCCGTCTTTTCTTGCTCCGTGAGGTACAAGTTGGCTTCATCCCACTTGAGGCGGGGTGAAATTTCGTCATGGTGTCCGTGAGCGCTGGCGAGAGAAGTGCGGCGCGAAGAGGCAGATGGGCGGCGACCGGCATTCACAAGGGTGTTTTGCAGGGTGAGCTCTTTGGTGTCTTCGGGTGGCGGTGATGGGGTATGATGCGCGTCGTGCGTAACGTGGAGGAGCTGCTGAGAACTAGAGTTTTTGAGGATACCTACGAGCGCATTAGCGATGTAATAATAAATGCTGCCAATGCATCGCGACGATACTTACCCTTGGGCCTCTTTGGAATCGGTTCGGAGTTCTGCGCCATTTCGGTGTTAAGTGGGGTATGGTCAAGTCACAGAAAGATTGCTTGTTCTACCCTTGTCCGTTCGCAAATGAAACAAACGAATAGAGAATAAGCTGACAGATTCAACAAGAGATCTATAGGCAGGGGAAACGGAAATCTCGAAGGCGCGCGATGACCTGGTTGTGCCTATATACCAGATCCGAGTCAGCTGAAGGTCTAACCACACAGCTGAGGACAGGTCTCACTCACCCTCCTGACAGCGTAAATCGAGTCCTGTAGTCACACTTGGGCAGATGATCAAATGATTAGAAAGAACTTGGACAGTGTCTCAGCCTAAAGAATGCGTGATGACCCAAAGTAGCGCTGTTGGGATCGAAAGAGGCGGGCCAGAGGGAATCTTAAGCCGCACATGTTTGGCTCGTCTGATTTGGCACGTGGGGCGACAATGACGTTGTACACTTGTTATGTAAGCTACTCCTATCTCGAGTACTCTGTAGTTATATTGATGGCTCAAACATCTTTACTGACCTCCTAAAACGCCAACCGGTATAATCGCATGTATCAAAGGGTACTCCTGGTATAGAAGCCAAAGTACCACCCAAGCCAAGCATTGTATGCTGCAACGTATCAATCAACTCGCACTCTTCCGACAGCAAAATTTCAGTACAGCTACAGGTCAAGAACAAAAGACGGTCATAGATACAACTGAAAGTAAGAAAATCACTGCTCCGAGATTAGCGATAAGTGGTAGAACGGAATAGCCAGAGTATAAGGTTGGTATCAAGACGGATAAAAACAAGAAGACGGGACGAATAAAAAGAGTAAAGAACATTAAGCAATGGACTCGAACTCCTCGCGCTCACGAAGCCGGTTCCGCGCGAGCTCGTCTCCCCCATTGGCCGAGAGTTGCATCCAGTGCAGCGCCAGGCACATGGTATGGGGGTCCGATTTGGAGTCCTTATCTCGGCGGTACATCATTTCCGCCTTGAAGGTATCTCTTAAAAGAGTGAGAGGGAAAGTAACTCTGGGGACGAGTTCGGGGTGGGTGAGGTATAGAATGGCCAGCTCTCGTTGAGCAACGGAGTGGCCTTCCTTCGCTGTGATGATCCACATATTGGCCGCATCTTTCAACGGATCAACCGCGCGATGATGCATATCATACATGTGTGGAAGGTGTCGACGAGTAAGTTCTTGAGAGACTATCTCGTCCGCAATCTCCACCATACTATTGCAAACTTCATCCTTCAAGCTGAGAGCAGCCAGGCCGAACTGCAGAAAGGCAGTGCCACTGTCGCTCTTGTTCAGAGTGTCACTTGGGACGAAGGCTGAGATAAATTGAAGATCGCGGAATAGGGTCTTTGGCTTCATGTCGAGAATGATTTCGCGAAGTGTCTCGACTATTTGCTTCTCAGTAGGCACGGAATAGTCTGATGGCCGCGAATCAAAGATTATGGACTCGGCAGGAGGAGATGTCGGAGTGAGCAGTGGGTCCCTTCCAGGTCCGTGGTGAGTATGGAGCTCAGAAAAGCTGCTCCGCGCATCGCGCTTCCTGTGAATCACGGATGTGCGTCTTTGACGAGGCGAACTTTCTATCAAGGGAGACGAGCATTGGTCATCGTTGGCGGTAGTAATTGACGCAATGACTAAGCTTCTGAGATCTCGGAGCGCGTCCAGTTTGACGAAAGGACTCCCGTGACGGGAGAACACGTCGAGGAGACGACGAAAGACCGTACTGTAAGAAAACGGAACAGAAGTTTCCAGGTCAGGAGGGTTTGTGTCTGTAGCATCTCTAGAAGATACATCTGTTGGCTCTCGATTAGGAGGATCAAGTGACCTGCTTCTTCGGGAAGATGGGACGCGGGAAATCGGCGGACGGCTCGCTCGCTCATCACACTGGGCATAGAAACGTTGGATGCGAGATCGTTTTCTCATCTGCGCTTGGATTCTTTTCTGATCTAGTACGCTGCTAAACCAAGCGTCTGTTTCGGTTCCGCAACTCCAGACTGGCGAGCCAAGATCACTAAGCAGTAAGCTAGTCAAGGTGTGCCTTATGTCGTCCAAGAATGCTGCCTTCCCATTTGACTTTCGATCAGTACGTTGTGGTGGTTGTACAACAGTGTCACTGAGCATAGATGGAGGACGAGAGTAGAGACTGGATGCGCTTGGTGCGTAATTAGTATGCGGGGGTGCAGCAGACCAGAAGGTGCTGCAGGAGTCACCAGTGGTTGTAGACGGCGCGCGGTCACCGAGGACGGAAGACGTGTCAGTGCTGCATACTGGGGACCTCCATCTGTCGGAGTCCAGACTTTGGAAAGAGGGCTTAAGGTTCAACTGAGGAGCTTCTTGCCTCGGAGTTTCTGGGGACCGTAGGATAGTGCTGGCGAAAGTGGACGCAGGGTGAGAAGAATCGTCACTAGCCCCGCTAAATGACCGCAAGCTGGAGGTAAGGCCAAAGAAGCCTCGGTTGCTGGAGCCTTCGTACTTGGCTCGCTCTTTGTGGAACAGCTCACTGGCCCATAGGACTGGGGTTTCTGCCATTGTCTCTCCAACCAAGCGGTTGATACTTGTGCCGACCTCGTAGCAAAAACGATGAATTCGCTCTTCCCCTTTGCAGAAGTTGTCGATGTTGTTATGGTCCAGCCATTTTCGAATTAAATCAACCTGTTCATCCGCGAGCTTCGTTGGGCCGGCCTGGCTGCCGGGAGCTTTCATGACGTTCATGATCTGCAACTCGGGTTTTTGTATCAAGCCTCCGCCAAAGGACCTAGCCCCGCCGCGATACCGAGCATCGCTCTGAGCGTACCTGTGGGCGTAGGGCATCGTCTTAAGCGCGAGCGCGACATGCTTGGCTTCTTCGTAGCGTCTGGAGTTTCTCACATCAGTCATGTACCACATTTTGTTCCGGAGCTTCGCCATTGTCTTCATCATATCTTTGACCGTCCTTTGAAGCTGTTGTGTGTGACGGTCAAGGGCAACAAAATCGGCCTCGCAGCGCTCTATGACAGAACTGGATGTCTGGAGCGAACGAACGCAACCAGAATACATAGGCTCCAATATCCAGGAATCATCGGCCAATTGGGTTGTAGAGTTGGTAGCGCTTCGACCGCTTCGGCGGAGCAGCCGAGTAGCGTTCCACCAATAATGTGCGCCAATGAAATCAGACTTCTGGTGGCAGTATGCCATGGCACGGTTGAATCGTTCTTTAAGTGAAATGACACCTGTTTGTGGCGTGCGTCGGGGTAGCTGTAAGCCGTACTCAGCACTGTCGTCCGCATGGCTCTCTTGTATGAGCTTCACGATAGCTGTCTGTAGCGCTTCAAAGTTGTCTTCGGCCCCCAAGGTAGAAGGGCTGCCTTCATCGACGGGAAAGTCTTCCAGAGCACTAGGTTGACTATCTAGGAAAAGGCCCCAGGCAAGTCGCAATCCATCTCGAGAAACGGTAAAGAGTGTCCATTCCTCGGCAGAAGGAGGTTCTAGATGGTTATAGGTATCATGCTCACCTAGGCCAGACAGCTCGAACCTGATCCTATCAGCCTTTGAGCTGGTATTGTTCTCCTGCAGTGAGAAAAAATGTATATCCGTAGGGAAAGAACTTTTGGTGTGCAACGCTCGCCGAGGAGAAAAGGGCACGGTTCCACGGTAGAAGCCTGGTTCAAAGGTAGACAGTCCATGCTTGTCTGGGTGTGATCCAAGAGGCGATAACGAAAGAACCGAGGAAGGCGATTGAGAGCTATACGCCGGAGAAGGAGCACAGGGAAAAAGTGAGTTTAACAACGTAAGGATGTCCGTGTTGGAAAGCATCAAAAACACCGTAGGGGATGATGGCTCATCAGAAAACACTGCAGGAACCGCAAGTGGAATAGTAGTGTCCATGTTGATAGAATCGCCAGTGATACAGTCAAGCATGCCCTCGACATGTTGTCTGACCGTAGGGCGGGCCGTAGGATAAGGTTGCCTAGCGAGGTCAACTCTATTATCATAAACACGAGGTCAAAAACGCACATTGGGCGAAGGACCGCGAGCGCCTGCGTATAAGCTTGGTATCCGACTTGACCAAGCAACTTGTCTCTTGCATTTTTCCTGATGTAGAAATCAAGCAAAAGATCGTGGCCCTAGACCTTGGTTAACAAACGCCAAGTGAAGATGAGGGGTAAAATCTCACCTCGGGGTAGGTGAGAGCCCCGTACAGGAATTTGGGGAAGAACCACTGTCCAAATAAGAAATCCACAAAGCGGTGGCGACAATCCTGGCGGTCGAGTTTCTGGATAATAGCCTTGCTCAGCTGTGCGACTGACCGGGGCAATCCAGCATCTGGGTCATCCAATAATTCAAGCAGTGCATCCACGGTGGAAGCGAAGTATTCCTCGGCAACTTCTGTCCTCAACAAGTCCAGCGGGTCCATGTCATAGCCAGGCGGAGGCTCAATATGTTCAAGAAGGAATGCACCAGTTTGAAGGATGTCCATCAAATAGAGCTCAAATTTAGGTTTCGCTTTCCAATCACTTCCTGTAGCCCACAATGTCAAGACATGGTCGAGTAGAGCAAAGGACCTGCTAGCACCATCGGCAATGAGTTTGGCGCAGATCGAGGACCACGTATCCAAACGGAGCTGCGCCTCCGGGGCCTCCGAATCCAGAGGGGCTGCATAAACATTAAACAGCAAGGTGGATAGGGGGTCCGTCCGCTCAAATGCCAGAACGCGGTCCTTGAACGGGATGCCAGAACCAGGGACGGTTTTCGAGCCCAAACTAGGAACCCTGGAGCGAGAAGTGGCGGGAAACGATTCCGCGCCGACCTCCCAGGAGGAGACTGATGAAGATATCAAAGCGGACAGCTGCATAGGAGTCAAACTGCATAGTTTCTCAAACACGAACTGGGGGTCCATGCGAACGGATTGCAAAATATCAAGGAGGTCGGCCTGTGACTGGGGGCTCAGCTGACGAAAGAAATCCGGGGCTTTGTCCAAGCCAGACTCGCGAGATTTTGGCCAATCTTCCCAGTCATCCGGCTGACGAAGGTGGCGGCGAGCTGCCAGGGAACAAGGCTCCTGGAGATCGATCATTGTGTGATAGAGAGCGATGAAATTGGCCTTGTCATCGTGTTTGAGTCTGTCAACCAACCCTCGCTGAACGGCAGCACCAAGGCGGACCAGGCGCGCCGAGATACCTATTGAGACCTTGGTCGCATGGAGGCGCTGCTCCAGTTTCTTCCTGCGCGCCTGCTTGTGATGGTTCTGGCGGTAACAACCAGCCAGCTCCTCGAAGGAAATCCTGGGGCGCTCCTCCACCTGCACGGGAACGGGTTCCTCAGTAGAGGGCGTTCCATCATCCGAGGAAGTGGGTGTCGAAACATATCTCCAGCTCGAACGGTCCGAGTCTCCAGACTCACCTGTGATGTGACTCGAAGTCGAGCTTGGCGATAGCTGCACATGAGACATGCTGGCAGTCGCGTCAGCACCAGTGGGTGCGGCTTCACATGGTCGGGTCGTCTTAAGAGCGGCGGGGAGCAGGTCTGATAAAAGAGCAGTAAGAAACGTGTTAGGAGTTGGATAATGCGCAGTTGTCGCAGGGAGGAGTTCATGCCCAAAAGCAAGCTTATCGCCAAAAAAGGGGGCCGAAAATCACGCGCAAAATCATAAGGAACGATCAATGAAAAAGCACATACTGCTCACAAAAGCCAGAGGTGACGAGAGACCATCGGATTGGGCATCGAACATGATGTTGTTGCCATGGGCAGTAGTCAGTAGTGGACCGCTTGGCTTGGATGGCTCAGAAAGGGCGGGAGGAGATAACGGGGGTGGTCGATTAGCGTTATCGCATGGCTCCTCTAGAGAGCGCGAACACGACGACGGACGGGTCTCATGAGGGTCTGGACTGGGAGGCAGTCGAGTCGACACGGTGAGAGTCTCCAGGGTGAGGTTGACGCCACAGAAGTAGAGAAAGGGAGGGAGAGGGAGAAGGAGGGAAGGGAAAAGAGAGGGAGGGAGAAGGGATAGAGGGAGAAGCGATGAAACGGGGAATAAGTAAGAAAGAAGGATGGCAGATGGCAGGCAGAGGAGGCTAAAGCAGGGCGGGCTCCTATTGGCAGTGTATACAACCTGAATCCGACCAAGCAGATGGACGGGGTAAACTCCGACTGAGGGCAGGTCAGACTCAGGACAAGACAGCGCGACAAGTGGCGATTTGCTATAGAGCGGGGAGCTGAGCAGATGACATGCAGGCTGGGTTTCTTAAGAAGAAAGCAAGAAGAGAAGAAAGCGAGTTAGTTCATAGGTATGGGGATGCTGCCAACAAATCGAGGGGAGCATATGAGCTGGCAGGCGGTGACTCGAATCGGACGCCTGCATCTTGCTATGCGTGCTATACCGACGCGCTTTCTATACAGAACAGGGCTGCTGAAGGTCCCTACTAGTCCAGGAGCGGATTCCCTTATTCAACTGTTTTCTTCAATGAAAGCGCCCTCGCAAGCTGACGAGTGATGACTGACAATCTCTGGACTGAACAGCTGAACTGGACTGACCCTCCACTGTGCTACGTGAAGAAGTGATGCGTTGGCAGTGCATGCATGAAGGCCTCCCGCCCCTCTGATTTGTCGCCCGCCCTCCTTCCCGCCTCTCGTTGACCACGAGAATCCTTTATCCAGCACTTGAATGCGCTTCTCAGGCCATGTCTTCTCATTCTTGCGCTGAAACAGTGATCGTCTTCGACGAAACATAGTCGCTACTCCGGCTTCTTTTTAGGTTCGATTTGCCCCTTCCAAGGTTCTCCGCCAAACTCAGCTCTACTGTATGCTACCAGATCATCAAGGTGGTGAAATCATATTGTATTAAACGCAAACTGCATGTGTCCCTTGAAATCAACTTCAATCCCGACTCCTCTATGTAGATAGTAAGACTAAATCTGCTCGCATGCGCTCGTTCCTGCAATTCTTCCCCGTTTTCGCATCTGGACCATCGGAATCGGCGGGGTACACTTCACGTCCTGCGCTGTGTGCCCCTCTCCCAACCACCAGGTACCACATACCACCTCTGTGCTAAACTTGCTGGCGCTGCTGACTCAAGCATCGAGGTTTCTGCCATATCTGCCTCGATGCTATACGACTGTTGAATAACGGACAGTCGCCCAAGACACAGCAGTAGACGGTAGTGCCAGCGTTGTTCTGGTAGTATCGCTCAAGGGATAATGATAATAGTGGCGTTTTCAATGTACTGGTCACTATCGCCGTCTGTTGTTTGTCGGACAAATCAGACTCTAGACTACCTGCAGACCCATTTCTTGTCGGCTTCCTTTTGTCCAATCCGCGTCGCAACCGAGTCCAAAGTGTCTTTTAGAGTGTTCTTGGACACCTTTGGAAATCTAATTAGAGTGGTCAGTAATTGGCCTTGTTCATAATCAGACCGCTTCTCGTACCGTTTCTTCAAGACTTCGATCAAGCCGGTCTTGGTTAGATCGCTTCCTTCAACAACGGTCTTGAATTCCCCGAGTTGGTCAGGCGGGAAGTCCCGCTTAGGGTTGCCGGGCGCCCTCTTTCCACTCTGCATAGCCACGAAGGCCGAGTTCCGTGATACCGGGTTCACCGTGTAATAGTTCCATGTCGGACGTTGTCCCAGGCCGTTGACGTTGGTCATTCCAGGCTCTGGAGCCTTGGTGGGCTTGCACCAGTTTGACGACGAGAACGGGTCGATCGGGAATGTAACAGAGGGTAGGATGGTCTCAAGCTTGTAGGCCTGCAGTTCTGGATCGAGTCCCTGATCCTGCCATTTTATGCCGCTGCAGACAGGTTCAAGATCGCCACCCACAAGCAAACGCCGCTTTCCGTTTGCTAGATGATCATCTTCATCGTCGAGGAAACCATCCATGTCCTCGTCGCCATCTTCGCTACCCTCCTCTTCTTCCTCGGAATCCAACTCTTCTCCTTCTTCGGCATCCTCCCATTCTGCTTCAGAGTCGTAGTCATAATTGACCTCAGGCAGCTCACGACGGAATGGGTTTCGCATTAGCTTTGACGCCGCTTCTCTGGACAGATTCTTCGTATAGGTTCCTTGGTATGGCGGCCGGACATCTTCTCCAAACTTCAATGATTTCATGCGCACTTGCTTAAGTGATTCCTGTAGCCTTCGAGCAGCATCCGAGGTTTCTGGCAAGTCACTCAGGCTCTGCATCTGGAACAAAATGTCCCTGACTGACATCTTCTGTTGGCCACGTCTCCTTTTGTACGGCATTAGTTTGAACAGCTCAGATGGTCGGAAGGTCAGTTGTTCAGCTGTTTCGATATTGAAAGACGCGTCAACCTTCTCCTGTAAATGAGCGAGGGCTAGCGCATCCCTTTCGAATCTGTGCGGCGGTGCGAGAGTGGTGTTTGCGTGTAAAAAGAAGTTGGGAAACTCCCGCTGATAGTCAGAGACTTCTCGAGCACTTTTGAACGACCCAGCAGAGATCCCATCACCAGACAACTTCTTTGGCGAGCCGCCAACGGTTGAGGATTGCTCGGTAGGGACCTTGGGTTTCGCGAAAAAAGAGTTTAACTTCATTTGTGCCTGTCAAATGTTAGCAGATTCACTTGACCACTGGGAGAAGAATGATAACTTACCCTCTCCTTCTTCAGTTTCTCTTCGTCTTTCTTTCGCTTCTCTTCTTCCCTAGCGGCTTTCTCCTCGTCCTTGGCCCTCTTTTTCTCCTCTCTCTTCTTTCGCTCCTCTTCTTTCTCTGCATCTCGTTTGCGCTTCTCTTCTTCTTTCTTAGCTCTCTCTTCATCTTTCCTAGCCTTTTCCTCTATCTTCTGACGCTCTTTTGCCTCCTTCTCCTGCTGTTTGGCCTCCTTCTCGGCAGGTGACAACTTTCGCTTTTTAGCAGGCGGGGTGCCCGCCTGAGACTGAGCCTGCCCCATATTGGTAGCAGGCACAGCTAGACTTGCTTCAGTTGTGGTTGTGGCACTGCCTGCCAGTGTGGGGTTATTCAGTGTGCCGTGGCCATGCTTCAAGCCTAGAGAATTTCCTCCATTCTCTTTGTCATCGGCGTATATCGGAGTTGGGTTCAGGGATGGGTTCGGAGCAGCCTGGTCAAAAGCAGGCGTAGTACTAGGCGTATTGTCTTCGTTTGCAGATCGCTTTTGTCCGGGGGACAATTGGTTCGGTTTGGAGGATGGAGGTTGAGCGGGTGGAACTGTGGCTGAAGTTGCAATTAATGTAGATGGAATCGATGGAGATGTTGAGTTGGACTCTGCCATAGAAATTTGCATGCTGTCCATTCTGACGGTGGACGGGGTAGATGAAATGAACTGCTGACGGAAGGTGCAACCAAAGCTCACCCGTGACCCACGCACATAAAATCAAGACAGGCAAACAAAAACGAAGACAGAAAGTAAACAATCAAAACAGGGTGTAATTGATGTCATCAAAGCAATAGTCAAAGAGTGGATGGAGCGTCAATTGAATAGGGACAAGGACATGGGCCGATTCTCGAACAGAACTCGGACGCGTTAATTGGAAGCCACGCGGGTCGCGTAACATCACGTGATCTACTTTGTACGTAGAGGGCAAGACTAACTTGAGACTACGGAGTATAATACTTGGTCATCTAATATCTAACTCAAAAGTAGTTTCTGGCCCGCTCTAGTAATTTATCCCATAATTGTCTGCTCGCAAGGATAAAGACCCGAGCGAACAGCTTACGAACTAGTCCGCATAATAAGACTATAAGGCTCAAGATTGTTATGTAGGTATGAGTATGTATGTACAAGATATTATTAGTAGTAGTGAAGTAGCACTCCTTCAGAAGATGCCAAACTGGAGTCTAGATACCGGTACATGGAGCACATGCGACGATTGGTCGCGCGCTATATCCGAGACGGTACCGGGGCGAGTAACTTAATAGTGGGAATATCCTAGGATCCCGGATGCGATAAGATGCCCTTTTTAATCCATGCCAGTGACCCTGGCCCACACAAACGTGAGATACTGAGTAGAAGGAAGTGATGGGTGAAAGTTGTCGAAGAAAGCAGGAGAGGATGGTGCGGGATATCAATATGCTGAGAAAGGATCGGTACGGTAACAATCGAGCGCTCAAAAAGGGTTCATCCCAGTTAGAGTGAGGGTGTCCCGGTTCGATTTAACCCTAATCGCTCAAATCTGGGTTTGCAACGAATAGCCGCACGTTGGTCATGGAGGTTGTTCGATCATCCACACTACCGCGACGTCGAAGATCGGCCGCCTTTTTAGCCTTCTGCTCAGCCAGAGTAGCGGCACTTGGCGCACCCATCTCCCCGAGGGTATCCTCTTGCTCTGTAGCCTCTGTTGTAGCATCGTCCTTGGCAGCACTTTGCTGCAACTCCTCAGCTTTGTCCTCGGAAACGCCCGGAAGATCCGTCCTTTCGTTCGGCGGCGTGTTACTGCTGCTCGTTGTGTTTCGCTGGTAGCCACTGGGATAACGATGCCCGCTGCCGAGGGAGCTCCGTCCGCTCCCAGTCCGACGATACGGAAAGTCCCTCTCGCTACGTGCGTCGTCTTCGGCATCTCCCACCTCGTTGGCACTAAGTCGAACCGGGACGGTCGCGCCAACAAGCGCAGAAGGAGAGAGATCCGTGACTTTGTTACCATGCTTGCCCTTTCCGCTTCCAAGGGTACTTGCTCGTCCGGCGCCTGCACCGTGGACTTCAAGGTATGCTCGCTTTTTATCTACGAGCTTCTGTTGACGCAACCGGGGATCCTCCGCCTGCGCACGGTCACACCAGACTGTTGCCTTTTGCCTGCGCAAAAGAGCCACATAGCTCATCTGAGAGCCAGCCGATCGCGAGGACGTACTCCGTCGGATATCAGCATTGTTGCCTGTGGAGGTTGTCGAGGTGGTGGCACTGGACAAGCGCCTTGCCAAGGGATTATAAGGAACCGTCATACTGTGCTGCGGAGAAGCCGGTTGCTGTGGGTGGTGTCGGTCATGGCCCGCGTACGGCAAAACATTGGAGGAGGTTGTTCGGTTTCGGCTGTGCGCAAGGGAAGCAACCGAGGGATGTTGAGCCTGCGGATGCGGCTGATACTGTTGTTGCTGATATCCATGGTGACCAAACTGAGGCCCGGAGTGCACAGAGGGAAGGGGTTTTCGCGAGGGCATTTGATGCATCGGCAATCGATAGTCTGTCATGGTGGGCGATTAGAACTGAGCAACGGCCATGTAGGCCCGATCAATGCGGTTGGGCGGAAGGCGGTTTTTGCTTTTTAGCGAGCGGTCGAGATTAAACAGAATAAGATTAATGTTACGGATGCCCCCAGGCCCAGATGTGGTTCGCAACACAACTCGACAGAGACGGACGAGTTAACGGTTCGAAAGTGAGCGGCTGCTGGAGTCGTACGAGTCCCGAATATGCGGACGAAAAGAGCAGAGACAGGGTATGCCTCGCGGGGTGCGCAACGTGCGCTTTAAAAGCACGAGTTGCTGCCGTCAAAGCAAAGCAAGTAGCAAAAGCGATTCGCTCAAAGAGGCTGGGCTGCCCAAGGTCAAGGGGGAGACTGCGAGGCAACGGCGGCTAATTAAGCCACCCTGAGGACACGAACTGGAGGGCCGAAAAATGGCAGTGGTGGTCCTGAGCAAGCAATTGCAAAGCGAGCAAGATAAAATCCCAACCAGCCAAAGGGAAAACCAGGGTTAATTATATAAAACAGGCACGGGCAAGGTATGGAGAGAAGAGGGGAAGGCCGCTGGATAGCGGAGAAAAAGGAACGGGTTGAGACTTGAGAAGAAGCTGAGCGGATGATACTAAGAGGTATCGTATGGTAAATACCCAGCACAGCCACTTGAGCCACATCATAAGACAGCTACTGCTTTATGCCTGTTAGTCATCACAACTCTCGTGGCTGTCACTTTTTGAATCATCGCTCCACAAGCCCACTTGTAGGCACCTTTCTCTGTTTTGGATCCTTTCCATGGATCATAGCACCCATTCTCTGGCTTAGGAATGAAAAACATGTGGCGGTGACTGCGCCACGATCACGTGCAACAGCCTCTTGATAGTAAAATACTGTATCGGAGGCTACTACATCCGCCCCGTGGAGCGTACCTGATTTTCCCTCAAAGTCTCAGCCCGGGTTTTATGTCACTTAATATGATCTCTGCTACTTCTAATCATGACGTTGAACCCCACATCTGTCCGAGAATCCCGGCACCAAAACAGAGAGCGTTACAGACAATCCCGTCCCTTCGCTACTTCGTAGAGGGCAGACTGAAGAGGCAGGGAACAGGGCTCGTGCTCGTATTGACAGCGCAGCTCAGCCGGGGAATTCAGCGCCTCAATCGCGTATTGTGCATCAGGACTGGAGGAAAGCTGGAAGATAATGACGTGAGCATCCACTAAGATAACAGTAACCATGACTAGCGCTAGCAGGAGAACGGTTCAGGGAGAGAAGCGAATCAGTCCCCGCAAGTCCAGCATGTGTTGAGTTACATCGAGTCCAAGTCCCGGATTTAGCGCTGCGAATTGCAACCCTTTTTCGACCGTTACTTTCGTCGCGTGGCTGACTGCGATCCGAGACATCGTCTTCAGCTGAGCAGGTCTTCGTGACTGCCATTTGTGTATTTTCTCCGGCTGGGGACAATCATCATCGACCTGGTGGCTTTGTCCTGTGGTGACTGGTGATGTCCATGAGACGACGGATAAAGGGGCTCTGCTCCATCGTCTCACTCGGACCGTGGATCGATCGTGGATCCGTTGTTTGCGGCATCGTGCACCGAACCGGAATCATAAATTACATTCCTTTGATTTCGGAGCTTCAACCTACGGAGTACTTGGGTAAATGTTACAATTTGGACTTGCCATCAGTCCGTACCAAAGCTCCATCCATTCTCGTATCATAATCCCGACCTTGCTCCCATCCAAACCATGCCTTCAACGTGTCTTTTCCCCCAGTCCCTGGCTCAAGAATGCTTGGACCGCCGTCGGCCGCGCTCGGTCGGGCCGGGGTATCGGACAAATGCACGATCGGCCGCTGGTCAAAGCCGGCCTCCTGCAACTCAGACTGTTCCAGGACTGGCGTCGCACACGCATCCGTCCCGTCGAATACGGCCTCCCATTCCGCACGTGTCTTTTCCTTGAACCGCTTCCTGAATGCCTCCCGGAGTGCAGGCCAGTTGCTACGGTCTTCGCGTGACGGTAATTCTCCCTTTTGGAACCCTAATCCCTTGACCAGGGCTGCATAGAACTGCGGCTCCAACGCGCCGACCGAAAAGTATTTCCCTGCATCCTTGGTCTCGTATGTATCGTAGAACGGACTTCCACCGTCAAGCATATTCGTCCCCCGGGGCCCATTCCAAATCGGCGTCTGGAGACCCAACCGCGGCATTGTCGCTAGGTACGCGGAGCCGTCAACCATGTTGGCTTCGACGACTTGACCCCTTCCGGTCGTCGCGCGCGACAATAATGCTAGCAGGATGCCCTGAAAGCAAACGGCCCCTCCACCAGCAAAATCACCAAGGATATTCCCCGGTGCATACGGCCTCTCGCCCGCGCGCCCGAGCATGGACAACACGCCAGATACGGCAATGTAATTAATATCATGGCCAGCCATATCTTTATACTTGCCGTCTCGTCGAAACCCCGTCATCCGGGCAACGATCAGCCGCGGGTTCCGTTTCAACAGCACATCCTTAGGCGACAGGCCAAGGCGCTCCAGGACGCCAGGGCGGAAGGGGTCAATCAGGACATCGGCCTTCGATAGCAGGTCAAGCAGGAGTTTGTGAGAGGCGGTGTCACGCAGATCGAGCGTGATGGAGCTTTTGCCGCGGGTGAGCTGGTCCGTGCTGGTGGAATTCGGACGGTCTATGCGCAGCACGGAGGCGCCATAGTCCGAAAGTAGGAGACCGGCGAAGGGGCCTGCAGAGTGTCAGTGTTGAACTTCATCTGAAGTGACAGGACGAACCGGGGGCTAGACCGGCCAGCTCAACAACACGGAGGCCTGCGAGTGGTAGCTGTGCTGACATGGTGTTACGATTTGGTTGGATCTGTGAGCGCCCGCCCTGCACCGGCTTCGGAGGATATAAAGGTGGTTGTCTGGTTGATGGTTTGATCTCCAACCGAGGTCCGGCCACGTGCGGGGAAATGTCTATCTACCCCGGACCGTGGAGCAAAATAACCTACTTTGGTGTTCGGACAGTTGATCATCGAGATCCTGGTCTGACAACTGTTTACCTTCATCTGTCTTCTGTATCGCCACACTTTTTACCCCCTTTGTACACGACATCCCGCCTTCACTATCAATAATCATCTTCATACGCCTCCTCCTTCCCCTCATCGTACGCATTCTCCATGTTATCTCCAAACTGCTCGACATCATCAACGGCATCATCGAAACCGTTCTCGATATTATCCCCGAATTGCTCAACCTCGCCGACCTTTTCGCCAGTCCATTCGGCGGCATTCTCGGGGAAGTCCTCGACGTCTTGGACTGCGTCGTCGAATTTATCTTCGATCTTGTCGGGGATTTCCTCGACTTCGCCGACCTATCAAATAACAGTCAGATCTGACACTAAATGATGCTCCATTGCTCAATCACGTACCGCTTCACCCGTCCACCGCGCCGCATCCTCAGGAAAATCCTCCACATTCTGCTCGATCTTGTCTTCTTCGCGCTGGATGTCGTCGCCTGTAGTAAATCAGTTTATCTGGTCTCCAAAACAGGTGAGAAACATACCAAGCTCATCGGCCTCATGCATCGCAATCGCACCACCAACAATACCAAGAGCCGCACCAGCCGCCGCACCAGCGATCATCCCCCCATGGCCTTCCTTCTGCGGCTGCTGCTCGTACTGCTGCTGCTCATAGTAGCCTGCCTGAGGTGCTCCACCACCATAGTACCCCCTCTCGGGAGCAGGAGCGCCATAATACCCTCCCTGCTGCTGCGGCGGAGCACCATAACCACCTCCGTACGACGGAGCAGCGGACGGTACCTCCCAGCTCGTCACCCCAGTCTGCTCATTCAGGTAGTAATAGCGCTGGCTGCGTTCGTCCCATCGTGCGACCCAGGGGTAGGGGACTTGGGGCGCTGAGCTAGGGGGGCCGGAGGGCGCTGCGTAGTTGTTGTAGCCGGAACTCTCGGGTTGGGGTTGGTATTGTTGTTGCGGCTGGGACGAGGACGAGCTGCCCTCGAGCTTATCCTCGATTAGGCCGGTGATGAAGTCGCGGAAGCCCATTTTGCGTGAGCAGGAGAAGAGCGAGAGAAGTTGGAGAAGCCAGGTTTTACTTTATCAGCGGCTTCGCGGACACGGGGTTGAGGGGCTGCCGGCTTGCCGCTGTGCGTGATTTCCATTGATAGAGGGTCCACCGGGCTAAAACAATAGGACAGGGGAGGGGAGTCTAAGCTTCTGCTAGGTGCTAACAGGTGGGTCTGTCTCAGCGTCCAGGGACTCAGGAGTCAGGAACCGTCACCAACTCCCGCATCCGGTGGCTCCTAAGCACTTGCTCTTGAAGCTATTCATGGCCAGATATATGGTTAGTGTTCGTCCGCAGTCCATGGTTGTGATTGAGCCATGGCCTGCCTGCTCTTTCAACTTTGTACTTCTATCTGGTTACTATCGGTTCGTCCCGCCTTGGCTGAGCTTGTCCTGTCCGGTGATCATCTACTTGGCCTTATTCTCTGTGTAAGTATACCCATCACTGCCGGAATAGACATATGGAATCAAAATAGTATAAGCTACCTCTGGCACTGGTTCGGTCACGAGAAATGATATCACAAAGTAAAATAAAGTCTCTGAAACCCATGAAGAAGGCAGTCCCATTTTGGCTTGTTATCTTATTCCAGAGAGAGCAAAGTGCTACGCACCATACGTGGAACAAGCCCATCCTCAGGCTCAAGCTCCCAACGGATTCCCGATATCTGGTAGAGCCTCGTATTCAGCAATTCAAGGACATCCCGTGCCGTAATCTCCTTCATACTATTCGTGGGCGACCACGGACTATGAAGATTGAAGATTCCAATTCGATGCAGAGATGCCACGTTACTAGACAGGAAGTCCTCAACGTAAGAGCGAAGAATACTCATGTTTTGGATCTCGACATCTCGAATATGCAACGGATACGCCGTACACAGGCGTAAAACAGTGCGACTCCGGGAGAGTATCACTGTGTCAACGTCTCCGAACATCTGCTTGAGCGATTGCCTGAGCATATCGCGTGTTTCTTCTGAAGATGGCCAATCACCATCCCCGCCTACCACGGACATGCCGACGAGACGGAGAAAGACGAAATGCTGGCCTGCTGCTCTTGCATGTGAGAGGGCGGATGCTAGAACAGGGATGTGGTGAGCGTATGCTTGAGATTTCAGGGACGAACTGTCTTGTATCCGATGAGGGATCTTAAGGATATGTCCGTGGTGGTCCTGGATTTCATTACGGAAATCGAATCTAACGCTCCCTTGAAATGGTAAAGCTTTCAGTGCAGACGAGAGAACGGTAAGATCTGTGCCACTTTTGATGATTTCTTGAGTATCTTTATTGTGTTTGTGGAAGATATCGTGCCATTCTTCGCGAGATCGGCGGGTACCATTTGCATCCTCACTGTCACTGAAAGTGAAGGTGAAATTCTCGAGCGTCAGGGCTTTTGGATCGAGAAACGGCGGTATCCAGTAAGCGAAGAAGATCGCATGATGACGGAGTTCCGACTTGGCCCAGTCGCGGAGGTTTTCGAGGCCAAATTTCGAACATGAGAACCTGACGCTGTCGAAGATCGATGGGACACAGAGTTTTCGGAATCTCTTGCAGACACAAGAAAGGCTTATAATGTCCTCATCGGATAGAACATCATCGTAGCGGATCTCGTCAAAGAGCTCTGTGGGGAGCTCGGCGAGGTTGGCCATGATAGGTGTGCTGGTGAACTGAGGGGCGTGCCGCAGCTACGGTAGGTACCAATAGGTAGGTATCTTCAAAGCGAGCGCCAAGATTCTGCAGCCGGCCACTTACTTCAGTAGAGCTGTTTGAATGTTTGAATTCTCCTTGCTCCCTGGATGTCTGATTCAAGAATATCTCAGGCTTGGCCAAACACCAATCAGTCTGAACGCACTCTCGGTGACAGTGAGATTGTGTTAGGTATTCGTACGACTTCTGGCATAAAGGTTGGCAACGACACCTTGAACTGGCCCATTGCCTGCCATACCTATGGAAGGCGCTCCCAACTGCACTTGGCAGGCAGGCAGGTCTTGGTCAAGCTATTTCCCCCGTCTTACTTGGAGACCATGATCTCGACAACAGAAACATATGAAGGCAAGTCATCCTGTCATGGCTATCATGCGAGGTAGCCAGAGACCTCCAGCGGCAGGAATTAGTTATGGTAGGAGAGCAGAGGGATTACTACCCAAGACTGTCATTTGATTCTGGGCCTCTCATGGCTCAGTTATTTGGCAACTTGGCAACTTGGCAACAGTCTCGGGATGTATGCGGTCCCCACCGTCTACCGGGCTTTGCCTTCAGATCCCGAGTCAAGGCGCCGGCATGGCCGTCCTTCTCTTACCGGACTAGACAACTCTTCTCGGGTCTTCGGTGAACAGCAGATAAGAGATATGCACCATGGTTACGTACTCCAAAGCGGTTCTGGAAAGCTTTTATATGTGATACCTACCTTATCTGGGAAGATGATCAGGGCGACATGATCTCATAGGGGAAATATTAGCGGAGATGGACTTTTTCGTACCCTAGGTAGAGTCTATACAATGCCGTTTATACTTGCCGATCTGCGCAGGATCCCATAACGCAACCGTGAGCCGCAGTGGAGATATTACTATAATGAAATATATGGTAATGTAGATGCTTATCTATCAGACAAGATGATAATAACATGATAAGACCGGTAGAGAGCCGATTGGGGTGCGTATATAAACTTCCCTCTAACTTCTGTACTTCGAGCAGGTCATCGACAAAATGCGCAAGCAACTCCTTGGTCTCTTCTGCCTTCTGGCCGGCGCCGCCTCCATCCCGCTCAACACCACTTCACCAATCCTCAAGGCCGCCCTCGTTCGTGCTCCTCCAGCCATCTGGTCCGAGCCCATCCTCAGCCGAGACTACCATGGCGTGGATATCAACGCCACGACCACCCTGGGCGTGAGCTACATCGAGCGCGCCGCAAGTGAAGGCGCCAACTTCGTTGCTTTTCCTGAGCTCTGGTTCCCGGGGTACGTACTTTACCTACCCTTCATGTTAGATTCTTTCAGTCACTGATATGTGAGTTCGAGTACAGCTACCCCCGCGGCAACGACGCAGCATGGATCAAAAAGTGGGCAAAACAATACGTCGCCAACTCCATCACCCACGGTGACGGCAATTGGAACAGACTTGTTGCAGCTGCAAAACGCAACGCCGTCTATGTTGCCCTGGCGTACTCCGAGCGTGAAGGCGACTATATCTACATGGCGCAAACACTCATCAACCCTGCAGGCGAGGTGCTGATCCACAGACACAAGTTGCGTCCGTCAGGTGGAGAACGGGATATCTGGAGCGATGGGACAGTCGATGGGTTGACAGTTGTGGATACACCGTTTGGAAGGATCGGGTTGCTGGAGTGTTGGGAGTGAGTATCTGCCATTCCCTACCATCTGGCCGAATGTATACTGACACTACGGGTTTTGAACAGACACTTCCACCCGTCAATGACCTTTCCCATGCAAGCACAGGCCGAAGCGATTCATATCGGCGCCTTCCCGTACATGCCTGACTATGGGGTAGTTGGGGCTGAGGCGTGGGAAGCAGCAGAGGTGAATATGGCTGCGGCGTCTGTGTACGCTACGAACAGTGGCGCATATACCCTCATTCCTGTCGTTGGGCGCGCTGCGGCATTCTACCCATCTGGACTGGAAATGGCACACATCTCGGCGAACGCGTCGTATGTAGAGCATCCGTACCTGCTAGTCTCTGTGAACACTACTGGCTTTACCAGGAAGCCGGCATATGATGTTGATGGGGAGCAGTCGTGGGGTGTATTGGAGCAGATCAGAGATGGGTGGCCGGAGGGTGTGCCAAAGATAAAAGGGGAGTTCACCGACAGAGTCTTGAATTCTGTTTATGATTTTTAGAGTGGAAGATATTTGTACAGACTGAGAGTACAGTAGGCCTTGCCACTTAGGGTTAGGTCTGCCCTGTCCGCATAACCCGATGCTTGTACGGTAGCGATCGCCTGACTTACTGCGCCCCGTTCCTCTCCAACTCTCCTACTCTCCTACTCTAGAGTCTAAGCAGACAAGATACCTGCCCTATCATGCTCAGCTACTAATTCCAGACCTCGACTTGTTGAGGCAGTTCAAACGGCCGTCCGATTCATGGTAACCACCGCCAGCGAGAGCATCTGTGCCGCGCTCGACGATGGTGGGGGAGTTCGCTTCGGTCCCCAAACGTTCGCCATTTACTCTTGCGCCGCCCTGCCGCCGAGTTTCGGAAAAGTCAGACATGATCCAACGCTCCACGCCAAGCTGAGCAAGACTGCTGCACGGGTTTGCAAGACACTGCCCGTCTACATAGACCTACAAGATGAAGATGTCGCCGAGCTGGCTTCCCTGCATGTGCCAGTGTCGGTGCCCCGCGGTCAACGGATGCTACCGATCAAAGCCAACATGATCGACCTTGACCACCTCCCGTGGTTCCTGATTAATGCGGCAGTATCCAAGAAGCACTGCGTGATCGGGCGGGGCTCAGCGGTGGAATCGCTGCTGGTTATCCTGCAACGACCCTGGTGCGTTCTTGAGGTCTGCTGCGCCGATACTGAGACTATCGCCGCGATGAAGGACTTTGCCCTACTAGCGACCCTGGTCGACGGCGAAAGCTATAACGCTGCTCTGCTGTTATTATCTCACGAGTACCTGGTTAGATTGGCATCAATATCAAGGTCAGCCGATATCTTGTTACCTTGTAACGAAAACTCCTCGGCTCGACCATTCCCAGAAAAGGCAATCCGTGATATATATGCAGCGACAACGCTCGTCAGCTCGTACAATCGGTTCTGGCTGCCGCTAGTATGCTGCTGTGCGGTTTACCTGGATTTGTCCTTTCCTGATGCTGTGAGGAGGATTCGTGATGATGCTGAGGGCTTAGACGGCATGGGTTGGATTGAGCTGTATAGATTCTTGCTGAGGAGGGTCGGGGATTGGGCTTGACTGTGTCGCTTCAACCTACCTTATCAGGAGATGCTATTGCATTAGTATCGTATCCGCTCTTGTCTACAACGTCAACAGTACCTACCGTTCAATAGGCAATCCCGCAGGTTGTTATCCTCCATTCAATATATAGGTAGACATAAAAATGTACTCTCCCTTGCTATCAACCGGAGGCAATTCACCTCCAAGCATAGAATATACCAATACACCGAGCTTTACCATGAAGAATAACCGTGGTGCATATTCCTCTCGACTCTCTCCATCGGCAAGCTGCCCTGGTATGTTCTTATTCTCTTCGGCCACAGCCACAGTCACTCGTTGACTACATCCATAGGTAACAATTTACTTCTCACCTCTCCTTATTCCCCCTTTGGAATGTTCTTGCTCTCACTGGTCATGCTTGCGATCCACTCATCCCCAGCACTCCGCATTTGCTCAACCAGCCTACCAGCCAGCCCATCTGTCGCCCTCCTCGCAGCCAACTTTGCCTCTTCACTCTCTTTCCCCTCCTCGGCCATCTCACTTGCCCTTTTCCGGTATCCAGCATAATATATCTCCATCTGCGTCCTCAAGTCACCGCTCTCCAGCGGTCCATGACCGTCCTTCTCAACCTTCCGCTGGAATGCATTTATCTCGGCCAGGGCCGGCTGCATCGCCCTAAAGGCCGGCATATTCGGCAACAGCCCCATGCCTAACCAATCAAACCCCTCCAGTCGACAAGCCGGCTGAATCGCAATCGTGGCGTCTATTATACTCTCCGTTCGTTTCTCCCGATCCGTGAGCAAGGCGTGCGGAACACCGCCTTTGGCTTTGGTCTGAAGCCACCGCGATATTTTCGTCGCGATGATTTCAGCCACAGTTGCATACACCAACACAGCCAGGAACGCCAGCTGCAAGTATCCATGCATATTGACCATACACGCAACGGAGGAGAATGCTGCCAGAGCACCGGTTATCATAAAGCACCAGTGCAAGAATGACTGCAGCGCCGAGGGCTCGTATTTCCAGGTCGTTCGCGCCCACGCTTCCATGTTCTTCTTGGGCCCTTTGAAGATTACCGTGCCTCCTTCAGGACGCTCGTACGCGGCATACCGTGGACTCGTCTCTTGGTCGATCGGCGGCGTTGAAACATGCACCATAGGCAGGAATGTGATGAGCGCCGAGGCAATCCAGTGACTCCCATATAGGAAGAACAGCGTAAAGGCCCAGATATCCGCAGCCAAGATCCCGATCAACATGGCAGCAAGGATCATGGCCCCGTTGATCAAAATCAGAATATACAGCGTCAACCGAGCGGCCATCCACCAGCCCAGACCAGGGTCAGCTGCCAAGCGCTTGCGTCTAGCCTTCGCCATGCCATCGCCACCAGCAACTTCCTCATCGCCGATGTAAACAACCATAAAGTCGTTCCCGGGGTTCAGCTCCCCACCGCGAAACGAAATCAGCCCGCCCAGCCACCCGTTACTGAAATCTAGCGGCAGTTCGCGGAACACGAAATCCGAGCGCACGGGAATCATACTGATATACTTTGCGCACATCTTAATCGGCGCCTCCAGCGACTTGGACGGAAGCCCCGAGGTCACGTATTCAACGAGCATCTGGATCGCGGGGAGCGTGCCCCCGACCATGGACATGTGCGGCCAGTGGAACGTGTCATTGTCGAACTGGACGTAGAGCTTTGCGGCGCTTGCAGCGGCGCGCGGGTTGTGAAGGACTGCTGCGACACCGAGCGGGTCGAACGAGACTGTGTTTTCGTTGCGGAGCGTCGCCTTAGGTCCTTCTGAGGAAAATGGGTATTTGGCTTCGGCTAGGGTCGCGAATAGAGATACGGCCATGGTACGGAGCCATGGTGTTGTCGCAGGACGCGGCATCGCATCGCACTCAGCTGGATATTCTATCTACGAGGTAGACATCGACGGAATATGTAAGTATTTATTTGTTGGCTAAGTCTGCACCTGCCACCAAAGGTGCGGCTGAGCTGTCGAGGTAAGCACCATACCGTTATAGGCAAGGTTGAAGATATCAGGTACAAATGTGGGGAGGGGCACTTTCTTACTAAAGACAGATCAATAAGAATAGCGTTTCGAGTAATTATTGTACCGAGGCCAGAGTACGGGGAGGGACGGCTGGAATATTTTTATACAGCAATTCCAAAGGGTGTTGATCCATTGGATAAATATACCTGTTGGACTGGACCATGGTTCGCTAAACACCAGCTACAGTCTAGGTATACAAAGCTATAGTAATCAACCAAAAATACATAATAATCATCTCAATTTGCTCATAGGAAATAATACATGGGTGAAACCCGGCTAGGAGAAGTACATATACATGCATATTGGACTGTATCTATAGAACAAACAACCCATCAAACGGGTACTTCTCCAAAAATAAGACATTACATCAAAGGTCATATATAAACGACACTGACACAGTACACGCCATGATAAAGACACAGCGTATGTGCAAAGCATCAATCATCAAGAAACGAAGGACCTATCTATCTAGGATAGGATAGGGTAATTTACATAACAACAAGCATTGAGAGTGCAAAGGCCACGAGAGCAGAGACACCCTTAGCCACACCGAAACGAGACGCTGCGCCCGTGAAGGTGGGGGGAGCGGGAGCGCCGCCCAGGGTACCGGTGGCGTCAACGCCGGATGGAACGGGGACAGGGGCGGACGCCGACGGGATGATGTGGAAGGTGGAAGAGGGGTAGGGGTAAGGGGTGTAGGCACCACCGGCACCACCGCCGATCAGGGGCCTGCTGGTGGTCGCGGAACCAGAACCAGAGCCGGGCTCGATGATGGTTGTGTAGCCTTCAGAGCCGGGGGCAGGAACCTCGCTATCGCCCTCGCCGGCAACCTCGGTAGGTGCAGGGAGGACGACGACTGTGGTGGTTGCGCCGGAGTTGACGATGGTTGTGGTGGTGTACTCCTCGCCTTCACCGGAATCGGAGCCGGTGCCGTTGCCAGACGGGACCTCGCCGGTGGGCTGCGCAGGGGTAGACTCTCCGGTGCTGGTTGCTGGTGGGAGAGTGAGGGTGACAGTTGTTGGGGTGGCAGCACAGACGGTGCAGACAGTAACGGTGGTTGTCCAGCCCTCGGGGATATCAGCGGTGGTGGTGGGCTGAGCAGGGTTGGAGCCGGAGCCGGAGCCAGAGCCAGAGCCAGAGCCAGGAGCGTCGGTGATGGGGGCAGTGGCGGTGGCAGTGGCAGAAGCCGTACCAGGGCAATAAGTCGAGGTGATGGTTGTGGTGATGGTAGTGAATCCAGTCGGGCAGATGCTCGTGTACGAGGTCACGATGAGGGTTGTGGTCGTGGCTGGCTCCGTGGTGGAAGGCTGGGCTGTAACAGATCCAGATCCAGTGTTGGTAGGCTCAACCTCAAATGTGCTTGTCGTGGCGGTCTCATCGGATCCAGTGTTGGTAGGCTCAACCTCAGTTGTGCTTGTCGTGGCGGTCTCATCGGACCCAGTGCTGGTGGGTTCAGCCTCAGTGGCGCTGGTCGTGGCGGTTTCATCGGATCCAGTGCTGCTAGTAGGCACTCCTGGAACGCTCGGGGAGGGAGTCGCAGCGCTGGTGCTGGTGCTAGACGCCGGGGTTGTGGGAATCAAGGGCTTGCTTGTCAGGGCACTGGAGGTTGACTCGGCCGAGGTCTCGGAGGACACAGAGGAGCCAGGTGTAGGGAAAACGGTCAGAGTCTTGGTGGTCTGGGGCGAAGTCGAGGGAGAGACAACCGGGGTGCTGGCTGAGGGAGACTCCGAGACGCTGGAGGAAGTATGAGTGCCAATCGCAGTGGAAGACTCCTCACAGTCAGTGCTAGTCGAGGACGCGGAAGTGCTGGAGCCCGACGGCGTCACCGACGGCGTGGGGGTCTTGGAGATGACGGGGGCACTTGACGGGACAGACGAGCTGGTCACCGACATGGATGTGCTTGAAGAGCCGGCGGAGCTAGGTCCAGGAATGACTGGTGTGCTTGTAGAAACATGGGTGCTTGACTCAGGGACGCTAGATCCTGAAGGGGTTTCCAAGGGAGTAGTAGTGCTTGACTCTGAGACAATGGCGGTGCTTGATGCAGAAGGAGTTTCCGAAGGAGTCAAGGTGCTTGAAGTGACCGCAGAGCTAGTGACAGAGACAGCAGGAGTGCTTGAGGAGACAGAAGTGCTAGAGCCAGAAGGAGTCACTGAGGGAGTAGTGCTGGTCTCCGAGGCAGAGGGCGTGCTGGATGGGGTGAGAGTCTCAGTAGATGAGGTCTCGGACACCACAGGGGTGGACGTGCTGGACACCGAAGAGGTCGAGGAAGAAGTGCTGCTTCCAGACGGAGTCGGCGTGGGTGTGGGGGTCGAGGTTTCGGTGGTAGAAGATGAAGGTGTGGGAGTAGGACTAGACGAAGTGGACGTGGACGTGGTGCTCTCAGTAGTGGTGGTCGTAGTAGACGTGGACGTAGTGGAGGTTGTGGTGCTGGTCGGCGTGGGAGTGGGGGTAGGCAACGTCGTAGTAGGGTAGTGGTTGGGGTCAGCGTCGAACAGGATCTCTCTGATCTTCTGGTTATAATTGAAGTTGTTGCGCGCCTCCGTAGCTTCCCACAGCATGACACCTCCAAAGGTGTCAGGATACTTGTTCATGTACTCCTTTACCAAGGGCTGCACCTGTACCGGAGACAGATAATAGCCGAGATTGGCAGCAGTCAGACTGGCGGGCAGACCGACATAGAGCTTTGCGTTGGGGTTAGCACCGGCCTTGATAACGTTGACCCACTCGTCAAAGTTGAAACCAGTGCCTCCTAACGCGTAGTTGCTAGCGGAGCAGCTGGGTGTGTTATAGAACTGAACCCAAACGAAATCGATGACAGCATCCCTGATGGCAACACTAAGCTGTTCGTCGGGGATAGCGCACTGAGGAGCGGCGGAGATGTAGTAGGTCTTAGAGGTGTCCTCCTCATAGAGCTTTCGGAACCGCTTGATCATGTTGGCGTAGCCTGCAGCAGTCAGAATATATTCAACATGATTGATTGCCAGCCAGACGACTCACCCCAGCTACCGTGGTGCTCGATGTCAAAGTCAAAACCATCAACGACAGCGGCGCCAAAGGGACGAGGCTTGTCGGCGGCAGTCCAGTCGTCGGTCACTGGACCAAACGCTCCCCAGAGAAAGTCGGCTAGGTCGGTCGAGGCTTTGATGGTGTCGAACCAGTAGTTGGTACCAGCACCACCCAGGGACAGGAAGACCTTCTTGCCGGCGTTCTGGCACTCGCGGATATCATCCTCGAAGTTGAGGCAATGTGAGTACAGGGCGGTATCAACGCCATTGACCTTGTAAACATCGCCCCAGCACTGGTTACCGAAATTGCTTCCGGGATACCCAGTCTCAGGGTGCTGCTCTGGGAAGCTATCGATGAATCCGATGTTGATGATGTCGTAGGAGGTGTCCGCACAGAACTCGGCAAGTCGAGGTTGGTTAGCACCCTGGCCGTAGTAGACGGCGATGTTGGACTTGGCGTCTGCGTGGAAAGCAGAGGCTACAGAAGTAAGCCCTGAAAGGGCGGAAACGAAGGTAAGTAGTTTGGCCATTGTTGAATGAATGACTGCTGGCTAGGGCCAGTGGACGAGAATCTCGACAATGAAAGGACGCAGACAAACGTCTGCTTGTACGGCCTCTACAACGAAAGGAAGGGCTGGCGAGAGAATTTTACACTGGGGGAGGGCGATGGGTAATATATGCTTGCTACTAATCCCATGGGAAATTGCACAATCCGGCCCATCTGAGCCTCAGTGGAATTAGCCTGGCAAGTGGCGACCCATGAGCCAATGTCCAGGAGCCATAATATCAGGGATTTGTGATAGTATGCTTAGCGCCAGCCTGAATTCCCTGGAAGATGGCAGTGCCGCGGACGGTCCAGCCGGCCAGGGTTCGGTGTCTTGAGGAGGATAAGAGGGGGGCATGGGCATTCAACCATCCGGGTCTCTGATTCTCTGATAGTGATCGACTCTTTAGGTTCCTTATTCCAGAGTCTGTAGTGGACGACTCGCCGTAAAAGCGTAAACACAAGCGAGGGCCCTTGGATGCTCCATTATTATAAGTGGAGCGGCATGAGCGGACAGTCGGACAGTGCCCGAGCGAGCATAGAGCCGCATAAGGGTACACTGGATGAGATGACAGTTTCTTTGCC
This sequence comes from Aspergillus mulundensis, assembly GCF_003369625.1. Lineage (NCBI taxonomy): Eukaryota > Fungi > Ascomycota > Eurotiomycetes > Eurotiales > Aspergillaceae > Aspergillus > Aspergillus mulundensis. Next base: position 1,655,698 of record NW_020797888.1, read on the forward strand.
TGTCAGGATTCAGACGTCAGCGAGTAGCAGCAAAGTGTTTATAACTTTATATGGACTTATCCCCAGACCCCAGAGGACTTGTGGATTGGATTGCAAGCCATGGTGACGCCTCTTCTGTCGGGTGAAGCCCAGATTTGCCACGGACAGACGAGTCTGGCTTGATTCATGGAAGAATGGCTCGCTAAGCTTAGCTCGAGCAGTGGGGTTGGAAGAGGAGAAGCCTGGACGAGAAAGTCCAAACAAGTGCGAGAGACGAGAGGGAAATGGTCCGAGGATTGGAAGTTTGGAACGGGCCTAGCGCCGGAGGAGGCCTCAGGAACACCAATCAGGTGACAGGCATCAAGTCTGGCCTCAGTCCAAGTTCCCACCTCGAGTTCGATCAACAGTTCAACACAAGCGTCAGATTATTCCGCGATGAACTTCGGTTTGCACCCGGATCATCGGATCGCCGGTCAAGGCCTCTATCCTTGGACTCTTTAATGTCATCTTCTTAATTACGACAATCCGATATGACATAAATCTTCAAAAATTTCATTAGCTTGGTCAAGCCCAGCTCAGAACAACTGTCCAGCTGTTCATTTCCACTCTCGAGGACAGTGCGGAGGCGAGGTTGCATCTGGCACCAATTGGCAATAGGGCAGATGGGATCCATGGTGAGTCCGTGACTCCGTCCAGTCCCCGTCGCCGTCGCCGAGCTCGCTAACAACTTAACAAGAGGGTCCTCCGTTAGCGCTTGGCTTAGCTTGTTGATAAAATCGCCCTCTTACAACAAACCATTGTTATTGGACCCTGGGTTTGCAGACCCGTTCAAGGGAAATTGTTCATGAGCCTCATTGGCCCTTGGACCTGTATAGCCGCAGGCACCCTGTGCAAGTGCCTAATTCGACGGGTTCTGCCGACTCGTTTAGTTTTTTGCCCTGAGCCATCACGCCCCATGGTCTGCCCACGGTCCACCACTCATCCTGGTAGGGCGAAAGGGGACCGGAAGAGGTGCCGTTTGTGGCATTATTTTAGTCTGGAATACACAGGAGCCAACAGGCTGCGGATTTGAAATAATCCTCAACGCTATAAGGAGTAGGATTCTCGTCCTTATCACAAGCCTTGCTGTCCACTTTATAGTCGACGGACTGGACACTAGCTGTGAAAGCGCGGATGCAGGTCCCAACTCCCGGCCTCCGGCCCGCGCGCTGTGACGAGATGAAACGGTCATAATGCTCACGCCGTTCGAATTTACCAATCATCAGTCGGTTTTCAGGTCTTCGTCGACTCGTGCCTGCAGCAGCAGTGCAGGGATAGAACTACATAGAATGGCCATACCCCAAATGGGAAGGTGTTTAAATCCGCTCAGGAAATTCAGAATACTACGGAATGCCATGAGTATTCTCGACCCGATACCGGAAGACTTGTATGCACTGGATACAAGGGTCAAGGAATTATCCTACCATAGGCCCACGAATAACAACGGCCCCGTAACCAGCCCTGTCGCAATATAACACAATTCAGAATCACGGGGCCCTTGCGAGGCCGATTGCCGTATGGGGGTTTATGATAGAGCGGAGCGAATCAACAAAGCACGAGCCTGATGCGTATTGAGTCGCCATGCGAAGGGCCTGGTTGTCGGCTAGTTCACCCGGTTCTGGAGCTACTATGTCGTCCATGTCATCTCCGCGGCTCTCTTCATGGCCTACTGCTATCGTGCCTAAAGATCATGTCTATTATTACTGCTGTTGCAGGTCTTCTCAAGACTTGACTGACAAGAGTCCTAGGTTTCACCGTTTAGTTGGAAAACACCTCCTTCAACAGGTCACACATCAGCGTTATCGACCTTCTTCCCTCCTTCAGCACACCATCCATGGCCAGAAACGGATGCGGCATTCCCTTCATAACCTGCAAATCCACCTCCACGCCGGCCTGCTTCAAGTTCTCCGCATACTGCTCTCCCTCGCTTCGCAACACATCCAGCTCACCCACCATGACCAGCGCCCGCGGCAGCGCGGACCAATCTCCGGTATAGAACAATGGGCTTGCCTCGGGATGTGACCGGTCTTTTTCGCCGGGAAGGTAGTGATTGCGGTACCATAGCATCTTTGCCGCTGGCAGAGCTGGCGTGAACTCATATCGTCGGTAAGAGTCATTGCTTGATACTGTTGCCGTATTATCCATGACTGGCACGGAGAGCAGCTGCGCAAGGAATTTGACAGGAGGTGACAATGTCAACGCCTTGTGGGTGATTATAGCTGCTAGATTTCCGCCTGCTGATGAACCTCCCGTTGCTATCTTCCTTATGTCGATGTTAAGGGCTACTCGTCCTTCGGATATCAGCCACAGAAGAGCCTCCCAGCAATCATGCACCGCAGCTGGCCAAGGGCTTTCTGGTGCGAGACTGAAGCATACGTCAGTTATCATCCGAGAAAACGACCAAAGCGAGACGGAACGATACCGATAATCAACAGTAACAACCACACACCCTCCCCAACTGCACAGATTCGTACAGACCACATTCTCAGTGTTGATATTCCCCAGCACCCAGCCGCCTCCATGGAAATACAACATCACCGGCCATCCTCCCGCGGGGGCCTCGCCACTTGGCGTGAACGCCCGCAGGAGTATCTCCGGTCCCTCAGTGGAGCGTCGCTTGATGGTGATATCGACCGTCTTGCCAACATCTACGAGGGGTCCGCCACCGGGGATCAGAATACCGCTTGTGCGCGAGGCTTCAACGGGCTGGAGATGGACTTGCTGCTTGTCGATTACGTGGCTGTTGTAGAAGGCGACGTATTCGGGGTCTAGGAGGTCCTGGACAGAGGGGTGGAGGGGGTACGGGGGCGAGATGTTGCTGATAGACATCTTGTCGGTTGTGTATAATGATCTGGTGATTTAGTCTACCAAGTCTTTTGAGGGTTGACGGTGAAGAAGCATTTATAAGGCAGGTCAGCAGTCTTGAAGCAAGGTTTGGTCGGTCTCGTGTTTCATGCAAGGAGGGCTGGACAACTCATCCGCCTCTTTATCTCGCTTGGAAGAGAGTTGGAGTACGAGGACCAGGTATGGAGAAGATCACTTTCTATGGTTCTATGCTTATACTCGAAATCTATCATTGGTTTATCATATTATTACCACATTACAGCAACCAGCGATAGGCTTATCGTGGTCCGTATCAATGAGGGGACACACGCAAATGAGGGGCACGATGTCTCCAACTCCCTTGCAGGACACCGTCAACCTACCACAATAAATACCGCTTTTCTCTCTTCATCCTTTATTACCACCCCATATATCCAAAAGCGCAAGAAAGCAGCACAATGGCCTCTAAAACTCCCGTCCTGACCTCTAAAGCTCCCAAGCCACTCCCCGGTATCTACTCCCAGGCTATCAAGTGCAACGGCATGGTCTACTGCTCTGGCGCTGTTGCCATGGACGCTGAGACAGGAAAGATTATTGACGGTGATGTCAAGGCTCACACGGTACGTGATACCTCTTACCTTGGGTTATTTATTGTATTCATAATGGCAATGGGGCTAATACGATCGTGCTGCTCCGTAGGCCCAATGCATCAAGAACCTCAGCGCGATCCTCGAAGAAGCCGGCAGCGATATCACAAAGGTCGTCAAGGTGAATGTGTTCTTGGCCAGCATGGATGACTTCGCGGCTATGAATGAGGAGTACATGAAGCACTGGGGTGATGTCAAGCCTGTTCGGACGTGAGCCTCCCCAGATCTTGCCTTCCTTCTAGTCAATAAATGTGCTAATTGAGTGTCTCATTAGATGCGTTGCTGTCAAGACGTTGCCTTTGAACACCGATGTTGAGATTGAGTGTACTGCTCACCTGTGATGCCCTACTTTCTGGTTATAAAGCCGCCATGAGGATAAAAAAGAATTGAAGAGAATTAGGGTTGCTTAGCGTTTGTGCTTGTGCAGTATCTTGCTATGGTGCATGAGCCCTTCCAGTAGGTTCGCGGGAGCAGTATGACCTAGAAACGAGATGGACTGTCGACTTCAAAGTCGCATCTCTATTATATCAGAAACACCAGTAGAAGAGTCCTCCGTAATAGAAGCCTATGTGGTTTCAAGGACATTGCGAAGTGTGTTTTGTTCTGTCAGTCCGTAGGCCCTGAGGAAGGGCTTCGACCCTTGGCACTTTAGTGACCAAATGACAGGAGTGTGTCCCTCAAGAGCCCCTTGGAGTGAATCTAGGAGAGTGCAGTGTAGAAGTATACGGCCCTTAAGAAGGGAGGGGCCATCACGTGTCCGCCTTCCCCCTCCCAATTTGACTCTCCTTCGCTCCCTCCATCACCATCCTACATTCTACCACTTGCTTCCTGTCTCAATTCCTACATTGCCCCAACGGCTTCCTTTGGAGTTGACACCTGCATTTGACGTCATGCCACGCGATTTTCTCAGACTCTACCCAGGGCAGCGCCCTGTTGCCCTAAGTCAAGGGAAGGGTTAAGGGACTGACTAGTGATCAGCCTAACAATGACCAGGATACTTCGGAGTCTACAGGCTACTAAGGAAATCAAGTCCTTGACTTCAGTTCTTAATCTAGGGCCTAGCAGGCTGTCGCCGCATTCCTGTGCCGGACGTCAGACGCTTCCCGTGTAGGAGAATATTTCCTGCTCCTCCATTCCGAACCCCATGCTCGCGTTGACGCGCCAGAACTACAGCTCATATATCCTTCTTACGGCGCTGCCCTCGTTCTTCAATATCAGCATCTGGTCATTATCCATGTCTTTCTAGCGAAGACTAGCAGACACTTTCCCCAACTTGGCTTCCACACCCCAGACATATTTAGCCCACTTCATTCTCATATAATATCTCTCGCGCAAGAGGGGCACCGGCAGTCGTATTTTGCCTACATCTTCGTCACGACTTTTAGTCACCATTTTCTCATTACTGTCGGCCATGCAGTACCGGACAATGTCACCTAAGAGAGGAGGTGCTTGGACGAAAGTCGTCATATTCGTCTCTCTTTACGTTGCATTACTCCAGTCGCTTATTGAATGGGTCGTTGTGCTCTACCTCTATGCCAACAAGCATGTAGACTCCAAGATGGCGCCAAGTTTGATATTTGCTCTTGCAGCGGTAAGACTGATTCTAGCTATTACCACACCAAATCTAACCCGCTTAGTCGTTTCTCACGGTGTCGCTCGTGATACTACACAGCTTTCTTGCATGGCAATATAAAAGAGTACTTGGTTACGAGAGCCAGAAGGCTGTGCTGTACACCGTATCCACCTATGTCCTGAGGCTTACAACCATAGTCTGGCTAGGGGCCAGTGTGGCAGGCCTGGTTGTGGTCTCACAGCAAGCATACTGTCTTCCCGACGGTTCCAATGGCAGTTTTTGGAACGTTGGGGTCAGCTGTGCTCTTCATCGAGCAGTCGTCATCGTTTCTGTCCTAGCTTTGTAAGTACTCGAAAGACTGATGTCTACCGGTACCGACTAACTAGTTATCAGTCTCACGATTTGCGTATACTTTTGCTCCAGGGAGCTTTGCGAACGCCCATACGAGGTATCTCTGCTCGGTGTATATCGCCACCAACACTCGAGCCGTGACGATAGCATCCTCTCTGCATCCACTCTGAATAGCGAGAAGGGCCTGAAGCGAGACATCATATGTGTCTGCCGTCGCCCAGACATTACATATGGCCGAGCCCCCTATATGACACCAAGCGAAGACAGCGGAGATTTGAAAAGCATGCCTAGCATTCGGCAGCCTGCGCCGATACGTCCAACATCATTTCCACGATTCAGTCCAGATTCCAGAGCTGAAGCGGACTACTTGTCAGGCATGACTGTCACCCCTGGTGCGCATTCGGACTTACAGAGTATCTCTCGCACACCATCAGCTGCAACAGCACAAGACAGTTCTCAACCGCAAGATCTCTCTGAGCTGCCAGCCGCAACCCTGCGGCCACAATCAGCCCACACAAGGAATCAATCATCACTCTCCTCCTTTCGGCGGTTTCTTCCAAAATCCCTGCCGGCATCTGCACCTTTGTCATCAGATCCGCAGATCCGTGCCCTTGCTGAGGCAAGTGCCCAAGTAGACGTCGAACAGCAGGAACACCAAAAAGAAGAGCCAGCAACCGCAGAACCCTCAACAGAGTCACCACAGCCGCTCCTAAAGGATAAAAGTGTACCACTCTTCCCTCAAAATACCATGCCTAGCACAACCACATCCCTCCCCAGATCAACAACCATGCACTCCACAGAGGCCCCTGAGGTTGTTACGCTTTCTCCAGCTCCCGCTCCCGCTCCTACCAGATCAAGGACAGCACAAAACTTCTCTTCTCCTCCCACCACCAACCCTAATCCTAATCCTAACTACACCCCCAGACCCTGGTCTACTCTCATCGACCCTACTCATCACAACCCGCTACAAATGAACAGCAACACAATGCGCATCCCACGCCGACACAGCCAGGGCCAGAACCAGTTCGGAGCCCCTCCTATCCCACGCTACACGCAAAGCCAGCGCTTTCCCGGTCCACGAGGTCAGAACTGGTACAGCCGGCAGCTGCGCCGGAATGTTACGAACGTCCAGTATCAAACCCAATATCGGTATCAACAGCAGGGCTTGCGCCGGCCACGCAGCTCTACGTGCGGCAATATGAGCATTGCTTCTGTTCCAGGGCACTTGGATTGTATTCGGGAAACGGGGGCGTCGATTGAAGAACTGCCAGCGGGTGATGGGAGCATACCTCGTAGGGCACAGCATTATTGAGCTGCCATGGTTTAAAAAAATGGGTGTCTCAGTGACGGACGAGACAGTTTAAGACATATATATTTAACCATTCTATAGGTACTTTAATAGCCCGTTCCACCTGTTTTGAGTAAAGGGTATGTACTTTTATATATATATAATATTTTAAAAAAGACCTGGTATTTAAAAAAGCCTTTACAACGGCTTACCAATTCCCCAATTTGTAATGCTCTATAAGTAGGTCTGGATCGCAAATGAAAGTGCATGTAAAAACATCTAATAGCCTCTAACACCGAACCTAAGCCTGCCAACGGCCATTTCATTCTGGCCGTAAATACACCAGAGCCGTACCTAACCGAAGTAAATTGCAAACCAAACGCCGTACGTGCGCCTAGAACTCAGCCATCGAAAGCTTTGGAGAGAAACAAAAAGAGAAGAGCAGCTGACTTCTTTCGGCACTCATGTCCTCTTCACGTACTTATACCGATACGGCTGCCCGTGCCCGTGCCGTCTCTTCCCACCATCTTCAATAGTATTCTCCTTCTCATTTCCGTCACTGCCAGCAGCCTTTCCACCTCCTTTAGCCTTGTGACCAGTAGCAGTAGGGTTCTCCTTCTCTCCCCAAGTCCACAAAAGGGCCCTGCTCATCTTCTCACGCTCCTTGAGCAGCAACTCCACGCGACGCTCCCACTCGCGTTCCCGCTTTTCGACGGACTTGGCGATACGCAGGTCCATCGCGGCGGCTGTTTCTTCTTTGGTGGTGATGACAGAGTGGAGGCGTTGGATTTCGGCGTGGAGAGTGGTGATTTGGTTATCTTTCTCGTTGTCTTCGTCTTTGTTCTCTTTCTCTTCTTGTTCTTCCTGTTGTTCAATCAAGGAGCGGAGTTCGGCTTCTCGGCTCTCAGAGGCAGAGAGAAGCGCACGCAGTTTGCGTGTTGAGTCGGCGTGGGCGGAGCGGAGCGTGGAGAGGGCGGTTGCGTGGGTGGTTTTGAGGTTGGTGATTTGGGCTTTGTGCGTTGCTTCAAGCGTGGCGAGAGAGCTAGTTGGGTTTGCGTGGGGCGTTGAGGGGGGACTGGGTTGTTGGGTCTGGGATTGTGACTGGGCTTGGGTTCGTAGAGTGTCCTGGAGGCGATCGATGGTCTCTTGTGCTTCGGAATGTTCTGTGCGGAGGCGATTAAGGTCGTCGACTGCTCTGTCCAGGCTTGATTTGAGTTCATCTGTGTTCTTGACAAGACGGGCGTTCTCTGCTTCGATTGATTGGATAAGGAGCTGGGATTCTGCGGCTTGATCGTGGGCGTGAGTGAGTTGCGTTTCCAAAGTCTTGTTCGTGGTGGCACGTTCGCTCGATTCTGTGCGGAGTTTGGATAGCTCTTCGTAGATTTGTTCAAGGTCATGGTCCTGATCCTGGTCGCCGCCATCTCTGGGCCTCGTGGGCCGGTTGGTATTCGGCTGGCCAAGATCTTTGATCAGTTCGAGGATTTCGCTATATGTCCCGCCAGGGGCATCGGATGGTAGATCTGCTGCCATGGCTTTGAGGGCGTTTTCTTGGGCTGTGACCTGGGACTGGGCACGAGTTAAATCAGCCTCAAGGGTGCTGTTCTTCTCTTCCAGTGGCCGGTTCTTGGTTTCAAGCAGAACCATTTGGTCTTCAAGAATCCGGTATTCGCGGTGGGCGCGCGAAACGTCCGCTTCGAGCCTATCAATTTCCGCGCGCTGGGTGTCGACCTGGCCGCGGAGTCTGTCAATCTCGGCGTTCTTTTCGTGGAGCTGCTGCTCTTTAGATGCGGTGACCTGCTTCAGACTGGAAAGAGTCTCATCCAGAACAGCATCACGTTTCCGAATCTGTTCTTGAGTCAGCGATAGTTGTTGGCGCAGGAGCGCAATTGTCTCTAGACGCTCGGCATCGATATCAGCATGCGAGTTGCGGTTGTGTAGGTCTTTCTGCATGTCGGCGATTTGCTTCTGAAGGGCACTAAAGTCAGGCGCGTTGACCGACGATCTTCGAGCCATGATCTTCTCCGCGTGACACTCTTGGATTTCTTCCAAGAGGGAAGTCTTTCGTTGTAGCTCGGCTCGCAATTGCTTGAGCTCCTCTCCGACGGAGGCCGCTTCGAGGAGCCGACCTCGATTTCTTTCTAACTGCTCATCGCGATCCTGAACAGCCTGTCTCAACTCCGTGATTTGACGCCGTAAATCATCGTCTGGCTGTTTTAGAGGTCTATTGGCTGGTGATTTCGGCTTTCGAACCGTCGGCGTTGCTACCAGATCTGGCTCATCGTCTGGACTTTCCTCGATGTCCTCAAGATGAGTGACATCTCTAGTGGGAGCGGCCATACGTCGTAAAAGATGCGACGGGGTGGACATGTCGTCCGGCGGCCCAAACTCGCTGTATTCGCCCAGTTCCGCCTCATCCTCCACCGCTGGCTGCTGCGACTGGCCGGTAGTTGGTCGCTCTTGTTGTTCATGCGGTTGCGGCAGCTTCAACTCGCTATGTACCCCATCTTGTGGCTGCTCCTGGTCCTTATCGTCCTCATCAATGTCCTGGTCTATCGAGTCGTCTTCTCCGAGCAGGTATCGTTCCAAGTTCGCAGTGAAATCTTCAGGGCCGCCCACAGCCGATAACCTGTCGACCTCATCCTCCACCTCTGGTTGTTCATCTAGACCGTCGTCCGCATGTCCACTGGGGAACTGGCTGAAGTCAACGGTGTACTGGGCGAGGCGCGCATCGAGCTCCCTAGCCGCACGCTCGAGGGAGGCTTGGCGAGTAGACGGGGGTGAGCCAGACGGAGATCGCGCCCCAGGGCTGCTGACTGGGCTCGGAAGACCGTCAGGCGAATCGATCGGAGGATGTTCTGAAGGAGTTGGCGAGGCCGGGGAATAGTAGGGAGCCGCCAGGGTGGATGCGCCGACGGTATCGTGGGATGTTGTATCGGCCATAGTAGGCAATCGGCCCTTACATGGACGGTTCAGATGGAGATAGATGTTGTCAAGTAAGGTTTACACCCGGAAGAAGTGCTAAGATGCGGATAAGTAATGGGGTGACGTTGATAAACTTGAGTAGGAGAAACGCGACGCGCGGAGTCGCCTGAGATCTGAGGCTCCCGCCCGGGCGGGGCGCTGTTGACGATATGCTGGATCGGGTTAGCGTTGTTGCCGCCTCATCGAGACTTATTATTACACAGGCTGGGAATTGTTAGGGTGATTTATGTAGAAGAAAGCATTCTTTGATTGTTTAAACCTGATAGTGCCATTGTGCTTCGTAGACCGTTGTCGCTTTTTGTATTGGCCTCCATTGACAATTACCGGGCTCTAGAGTCGCTGTACCCCTCTACTCCCTATAGGGTTCTCCCCTCACCCTGAAGGACCAGACACAAAATGCCACCTATCCCGCCTCCTTCTTATCCCCATCGCATCGTACTGTATCATCAGACACTACACCCCGATGGAGGCCCATATGTGTCTCTGCTGCCGCTCCTTAACAATCACACCGGCACAACCCACGTCATCCTCGCTGCGTTCCATCTCAACGCTCCCAATCCCAACCACATCACCCTCAACAATGATCCTCCCGATCATTCCAAGTACGACGAGCTGTGGGCTGAAGTCTCTCTGCTACAGCAAAGCGGCATCAAGGTCATGGGCATGCTGGGCGGCGCCGCACCAGGCACCTTTTCGCAGCTAGATGGCGACGAAGCTCAATTCGAACAATATTATGTCCCTCTTCTCGGGGTTATTCGTCGCCATGGCTTGGATGGTATTGACCTGGATGTCGAGGAGCCCATGTCGCTTCCTAGCATCGTGCGTCTTATTGACAGACTGAAGGCTGATTTGGGTGAGGGGTTTATTGTCACCCTCGCGCCGGTGGCAGCAGCTCTTTTAGGTATCGGAAACCTTTCTGGCTTCGATTATCGCTTGCTGGAACAGCAGCGTGCCGGTAGCATTGCTTGGTACAATACCCAGTTTTATAATGGCTGGGGCCCAGCGCACGACCCTCGCATGTATGCGGCCATCGTCGCGCAAGGCTGGTCTCCAGCCAGGGTTGTCTATGGCCTCTTGACCAATCCAGGCAACGGTTCGCAAGGTTATGTACCGCAAGATGAGATTGGACCTGTGTTGGCAGCGCTGGTAGAACGCTTTCCGAATTTCGGCGGGGTAATGGGCTGGGAGTACTTCAACTCGATGCCCGGACAGCGACAAAAGCCGTGGGAGTGGGCAGCGCAGATGTCATTGAACATGGGCATGAATAGGGTGTTGCGGATAGCGAGGGAACTGTTGGCTTCCCGATTGGGGTAGTTTGAGGCTATTCCCGGATGACATCATATGATCTTCCGAGCTACTTTCTCCGCCTTTGCCTCAGCTCTTTTCCTCTTCAACCATCTTCGGCCTCGCGCATGCAATGTAAATAACACTATGTTAACCATATCCAGCTCTGTACTGCTCCGTCTTGCATCCTTCCTTTTCCTTCGCTGGGTTAGTCTTCCCTCCCATTGTACCCCGCACAAAACGCTTATATGAAGCAGGCTCCCGGCCATGCCTTTGTTCCCGTAATCTTCACTTCACTCGCCACTTATTTGACCTCTCTGTACTTTTCCTCGTCTCGGAATAGTACCAATGGCGTTGTCAAATCGCTGCTCACTGGAGCCCCCAGCCGTCAATCGTGGGCTACGCGTCTCACTGTCTTGATCAACCTCCTCTGTGGCTTGTTCACCATGGACTTTCTTTTGCGCGGCTTCATTCTCTATCCAACTGCCGGCCTGCGCTTCTCGCGCATAGGGCATATAACACATAGTACTGCGGGTCTTCTTCTGCGAGAGGCCGATGCTGCCCTGCTTCCTCTAACCGTGTCTTACAAGGAAGCCCAGGATGATGATAGTGATCCTACATCCTGGGTCCAAGCAGCCACAATCGATTCTTTGAACGAGTCAACAGACTTTACAACCACTATCACTTTCACCGACTTGAGTCCATCCTCGTCTTACCATTATGCTCTGTCCAATAATCAGACCGGTTACTTCGTGACCAACCCGGATCCTGACTCTTCCGCGGCCAACAAGCTCAGCTTTTTAACGTCCAGTTGCATGAAGCCCAATTTTCCCTACGACCCCCGGCGCCATCCGCTGCGTATCCCCGGTCTCGAGAAGATGACCACCGCTGTTTCGTCGCTCAGCCAGCTCCCTTCATTCATGCTCTTCCTAGGCGACTTTATCTACATCGACGTTCCTCAACGCTTCGGCTCGTCCGTGGACCACTACCGCAGCGAGTACCGTCGAGTCTACTCTTCACCCTCCTGGACTTGGTCAGCGGCCAATCTCCCGTGGATACACACCCTCGATGACCATGAGATTGCCAATGACTGGAACCGTGGCAACAATACGGCGCCTTACCCAGCCGCTATCGATCCCTACCTTCACTATCATGCCTCTGTTAACCCCCCAGCACCGAACACCGAAACAGAAAACACCAAGCACTCGTATACAATCTTCACGAACGGGCCCGCTGCCTTCTTCCTCCTGGACACCCGCTCCTACCGCTCTCCAGCCGGGGAAACAATCCTCGGCAAAGCCCAGCTGAACGCCCTACTAGCTTTCCTTGCCCGCCCAGAGCCCCCGCACGTCCACTGGAAGATCGTCTCCTCCAGCGTCCCATTCACCCGCAACTGGCACGCCGGCACAGCAGATACATGGGGCGGGTTCCTCTCCGAGCGTCGCGTCGTCTTCGACGCCATGCGTGCCGCGCAACGGACGCTAAACATTCGAGTCGTCCTTCTCTCCGGCGACAGGCACGAATTTGCCGCTACACGCTTCCCTGCGCTTCCTGAATCCGACCCCGGCGTTGATGCTGAATCTCAGTCACCACGTATCCAAAACCAGGAAGATCTCGAGTCCGGCGAGGACCTTGTTGAGTTCTGCACTGGCCCATTGAGCATGTTCTATGTGCCTGTTCGCACATACTACCAGTCTGGTCCGGATGACGTGCCCATTAAGTATCTCCCCGACGGAAACACGAAGTTCGGCCTCGTTGAGATTGTAGATGGAGATGTGAACGGTGTGCCAAGCTCTGTCCTCACGTACTCGCTCTATATTGACGAGAGCGTGGTATGGAGGTACAGGCTTAGTTTGCCGTTGGGACTGACTTCAGATCCGAAGGGCCAGCCTGCTGCATCCTCGGATGCGGCAGAGGGGTCCTCGTTGGCAGGGCCCTTGCTTCCACCTGGCGAGGTCTTGGTTGACAAGACTGTTGGCGGATGGGTGGATATCATAGCGAAGAAGGTGTTTGGGTGGAATGTTATGAGGTCCGAGCATCCCAATAAGAATTGGATTCTTTGACCTTGGATCAGGCATGTACATGTCACCATTGATATATCTAAAAGTGGTTACGTTCGTTCATTGATTTGATTTGAATAGATGAATGGATATAATCGTGAGATATGTTGTTTTGAAGACATCAAGGAAGTAGACTGAATAAGCACCGAACTCCTCCCATGCGGAAAAAAAAGCTGTGATCGTATAACCAACATACAGAAGAAATAAAAATCATGCCACAAAAAGAGGCAAGCCGAGACTACCGTCCCCGTCCCCTTCCACCTCCTCCTCCCATGCCTCCCATGCCTCCCATGCCTCCCATGCCCCCCATCAAGCCACTCATCTGGCTCATCATCGACTGTATATCCATCCCACCAAGTCCAGGCAGACCACCGCCGCCACCACCACCTTGACCCTGCAGCATCTGCATCATCTTCGCCATATCACCCATTCCAGGCATGCCTCCCATACCTCCGGCGCCACCCATGGACGCCATACGCTTCTGCATAGCAGCCAGCTGTTGGTCCTTGTTACCGCCCTTGAGCATGTTCTGTGCACGCTGCATCTGTTTCTTCTGACCACCGACGCGTTTCGCCATCCCAGCCATCATGCGGTGTTGTGAAAGTAGGTCCTCTACCTCGCGAACTGAGGTGCCACTGCCGTGGGCAATACGGACCATGCGGCTGGGCTGTGTGTCGAAGATCTTGCCGTCTCCGTCCAGCTCGACAGCTGACATGCTGTCGAAGATATAAATCATGCGGCGGAGCTTCATGGAGCCATCTTCGTCATCGAGGCCGGCGGTGAGATTCGATAGACCGGGAATCATGCCAGACAGTTTTGATAAAGGTCCCATCTTCATGATCGAAGTGATGTTTTCGCGGAAGTCGCGGAGAGTGTAGATGCCTTCGGCGATATGCTTATAAGTTTCTTTGGCGGCGGCAGAGTCTTTCGTGACGGCCTGAACATGCTCGACTAATCCGGCCATGTCACCCATACCAAGGAGTTTCTGGATAAAAGCCTTGGGCTCAAAACGCTCCAAATCCATCATGTGTTCACCAGTACCAAGGAAAATGATAGGGGTATGTGTAGCTGCGACAGCAGAGATTGCACCTCCGCCTGCCGCGTGACCATCGGTCTTTGTGATGATGATGGCTCCAAAGTCAGCGGTGGCCTTAAACGCCGACGATTGCACCTCCGCAGCCTGTCCGATGGTACCGTCCAAGACTAGAATAGTCTGATCAGGCGTTACGGCGGTCTGAATCTCGGTCATCTCCGTGAACAGCGACTCCTCCTGCTTGTGACGACCACTGGTATCAACGATAATAATCTCAAATCGCTCCTTCTTGAACTTGGCCACACCCTCCGCTGCTACTACAGCGGGATCGGTTTGTGTTAGACTACCATAGTATGGTATTTTGGCCTTGGTCGCATTCTGCTTCAGCTGATCAAAGGCACCAGCACGGAAAGTGTCTGCACAGACAAGAGCCGTCTTGAACCCGCGCATCTGATAGTGTCGGGCAAGCTTGGTACAAGTCGTCGTCTTACCCGCACCCTGCAGACCGACGAACATGATGATATTCGACCGCCCTTTCTTGGGGCGAAAGGGATCTGCATGTGGGTTGACGAGGGCCACAAGCTCGTCAAAAACGGCCTTCTGAATAACCCGCTTCTTGTTCACGGCTGCGGGGAGGGAGGCGAAGTTGACGCTAGCTTTGATAGATTTGCGGAGTGACTGGACAAGGCGAACGTTGACATCGGCGGAGAGAAGCGCGGCGCAAATCTCTTTCACCATCTCCTCAAAAGCCTTTCCCCGGACATTAGCATCCCAAGCTGTCATATGAGTAGGCGGGGCGCACCTTTTCGTCCAGGTTAGGAGACCGAGTCAAGTCATTGACGGCGGCGTTGATTCGCCGCCCCAGATCCTGAAGGACCATTGCGACAGATTCCTATGATAGTAGTCTCAGTGAACAAAATGGGATCTCTCAAGACGAGTTCCCTGAGAAGATAGAGTGTAGTTGGAGAGGAGGAGGCGAAGGCGAACAACGAAGAGGCCAACTTCAACCCCGCAACCAATCAGAGGCAGCGGGCTTTTTCCGCCCGCAAAAGAAAAAAAGTCAAGGCTTCAACATCCAACCACTTCACGAAAACATCTTGGTGATTTGGAACCCGCTCAGTTTCAAGATGCCGCTTACAACAAGTCAGAAGAAGAGAAAAGTTCTTGAGGGCTTTCAGGGCAAGACGGGTCGCCCAAACAAGAAGTTCAGAAAGCAGCGCAATTATCACAGCAGCTCCGACGAGGCCGACGACGAGCCCGCCGACTTTCAGGCGGTCGATCTTGCGGATTCTGACAACGAAGCAGAAAATATTGTCCCAAATAAATCCAACCAATCGAAGCGCAAAGAAGCAAAGAAGCCAGAACCCAAAGAAGATTCTCCAAGCGACGACGAGGAGTCCGCGTCCAACGCCGACTCCGATGCGGACGACGATTCAGATGTTGATGCCGATTCCGATGGATCTACGCCAGCTGGTGCTATTGGGAAGAGAAAAGTTCCAAAGCGCAATGACCCAACTGCCTTTTCCACCTCCATCTCCAAGATTCTTGCGACAAAACTACCGACATCTGCCCGTGCAGACCCCGTGTTGTCGCGCAGCAAAACCGTTACACAAATTACTACCCAAATAGCGGAAGATAAACTAGACAATGCGGCACGAGCTAAGCTACGAGCTGAAAAGAAAGAGGAGCTTGACCGGGGCCGTGTTCGTGATGTTCGTGGTATTTCGACTGGCCAGGCCGGTGCGGTGGCTGAAGAAGAGAAGCGACTGCGCAAGATCGCCCAGCGTGGTGTGGTCAAGCTGTTCAATGCCGTCCGCGCTGCGCAGGTCCGTGGTGAAGAGGCCGCAAAGGAGGAGAGGAAGAAGGGCACTGTTGGAATTGGTGAGCGGGAAAAGGCAGTCAACCAGGTCAGCAAGCAGGGGTTCTTGGAATTGATCAACGGGAAGAAGGGCAAGCCGCTCAACATTGAGGAAGCTTAATGGCTCTATTTTGGTGTCATCATTATGGGATTGGTCATATCCACGGCGTTATGGGTCAAAAGTTATGTACAGTTTGTTGGACCGGCTTCATGTCCTTTGAGATGATCAAATGGAGATGGGAATACCCTATTATATTACATCTACTCAAGTTACACCGCTGTATACTTCACCATATAATACATATCTCAAAGGCCGTCATTTCGTTCATTTCTTCGCCTGAAAATCGCTGGCCTGGAGGTTCCGGGTCATTGACGGCAGTCGCACCACCATTCCATCCAACTCCTTGCTCATCAGTACCTGGCACCCTAATCGCGATGTCTCGGTCAAGCCGAACGCCAGATCAAGCATGTCGTTTTCGTCGTCTGAGGGTTCCTCCATCTTATCAAACATATCAGGGTCCTCCACTATAACATGACATGTCGAGCAAGCGCAGGAGCCACCGCAGGCACCTATGGATTTCTGGAGTCAGTATTCGACGGAGAAATTATGCGAGAATGCCTCGAACCTTCCATCTCCAGATCATTGGCTTGCGCAATGTCTAACAAGTTGTCGCCCTCTGACACCTGGAAGTCCCACTTCTCGCCGTCCTTGTCGATGAAAGACACGTTGATCCTAGCCAATCAGCGCTGCTGCAATTACAGTATGGAAGATTTGTTGCAACTCACTCCTCCCCTGGTTTCGGGGGTGTGATATGGCCGTGCTGCATGCCCGTTGTAGCGGATAAGCTCCGCGGTGTGTCAACTTGCTTCCAAACCGGTTGCTTTCGGGGACGTGCTGTCTTGCGTGCAGTTACAGGCATCTGACTCGAGCAAGATAAGCGAGGGACTCGAACTGAGTAGCTGAGGAAACGCGCTGAATGAGAGCGGCAGGTGCGCTCTCCAGCGGCTGCATGACGCAGCAGGTTCAGGCTGGCGTCTTTCCAGAATGCCATTGAGGCTAGTAATATGATATTCGGGTGTTGGCTATGAAATGCGGAGTCCAAACAGGAGAGGCGGGCAGGGCCGTTGCTTTGGTGCAATAGTCAGAGGCAAAAAGCAACGAAGCAGGGAAATAAAAATCCCGAGCGAAAGGCGGCACCCTCGGACTTTTCACGACTTCACCTTTTCTCTCCTTCTCATCTCCGCTGCCCCTCACCAATCAAGCGCCATACAATAATAATAATAAT
This sequence comes from Aspergillus mulundensis, assembly GCF_003369625.1. Taxonomy (NCBI): domain Eukaryota; kingdom Fungi; phylum Ascomycota; class Eurotiomycetes; order Eurotiales; family Aspergillaceae; genus Aspergillus; species Aspergillus mulundensis. The sequence goes on from NW_020797888.1 coordinate 1,672,901, forward strand.
TTTCGCAAACATGTCCTTTCGCGACGGTCCAAACCCCCTCCGTCCTTACTACGTTCCTCCCTCGATCGGTCTTGACCAAGACGCCGCGTTCTCCTCGCCTCCCAATGCTTCGTCCGCCCAGGTCTTCGGAGGCTCCGCGCGCGACCTGCTCCCCGATCTGGATTATTCCGATTACCTCGAGAGCTCGCCGTCCGTTTCAGGATGGGTCCGAGATGCTTTGGATAGCGCTGTCCGGCGTTATACCCAGGTCTTGACGGCGCAGCCGTTCGACGTCGCAAAGACGATATTGCAAGCATATGTGGTGCCCGATGACTCTTCGGCAGGGCAATTTCCCAGAGGCGATCGGTATAGATCAGAGAGGGGTAGTAGAACTGATTCTTACGATGATATGGGCTCCGATGAGGATGAAGAAGAGGTGGGTGCCTCTTCCGGGTATTGAACGGAGCTCTACTGATCAGATCTAATAGGACCTATCTTCCGACGATGAGAGCAGCTACTTCACATCTGCAGCTCCCACAGTCTCATCTCCGTCTGCTCGACGTACTTCTAAGCCCCGGCACCGTATCACCGACCGTAGCGGCTATATCGCGTCTTCCTCGTCCTCCAAGTCCACCTCGCGGCACGCGCTCACCATCAAGAATCCCTCCTCGTTGATGGAGGTACTTTCTCAGCTCTGGACCACCAGCGGCCCTACCTCGCCTTGGAAGGCGACCAACGCAACTTTCATCTATTCTTTACTGCTCCCTACACTGAACACATTCATTCGGAGTCTTCTGTCCGCCATCGTGGGATTACCGGAGGATGACATTACCACGTCCATGGCGAGCGATATCCTCACCTCGACTTCTCCGATGGCCACCCTGGTCCTCTCCTTCATCTCCTCTTCCCTGTCGGCCCTGCTCCTGTCTCCGATCGACACGGCCCGCACATACCTCATTCTAACACCCGTCACCCACGGCCCTCGCTCCCTCCTCCGCGCCATCCGCCAGCTCCCAACCCCCAACTACACTATTCCCGCGCATCTGGTCCCAATCACCATCCTCCACTCTGGTTTGCCCAACTTGATCACCGCTAGCACCCCGTTGTTCCTCAAATCCTACCTCTCTCTCGATCCGGTCCTACACCCGTCCTCTTGGAACCTATTCAGCTTCATCGGTTCCGGAATAGAGCTAGCTGTGCGCTTCCCTCTTGAAACCGTTCTTCGCCGCGCGCAAATCAGTACATTTACCTCTCCAAGCATCCGCCAAAACTCCGCTAGTTCCCGTTCCACAGCGTCAGACGCTGCAGCCCAGGCCGCGGAAATCGAAACTATCGTGCCTACACCACAAACATACCGCGGTGTCATTGGCACGATGTGGAGCATTGTCTACGAAGAAGGCGTCCAGCCCACCCCAGAAGCTCAACGTGCTCAGGAAATTCTCGGCAAGCCCGTTTCCCACCGCAAGCGGCAAGGTCAAGGCTTGCACGGCCTCTACCGGGGCTGGAGAATTGGCATGTGGGGTGTCGCCGGGAACCTAGGTCTCGGTCTACTTACAGGCGGTGCCGGTGGTGCAGATGATGGCCCCATGCCCAGCGGTGGTCGTTTCTGATTCCTACCCGGTTGCAAATTCTCTGTTGAAACCTCTATATACCCTTTTCTCTCAATCTTTTCCACCTTCTGGCCGTCTTTCTTATTCTCATTCTTCGTCTTCTGTAATACCACTAACGTCTTGATGGAATACCCATACCCTCTATACCCCACGTCATACATAGGGAGGAACAGGCGTTGGCTTGACTACATCTACCTGATTTACTTGCCTTCAACCTATGATTTTGATCTTACATTCGCCAGCTGCTGGATTAGCGCCTCTCTGCTCTCACAATTGCATATGCTACAATACAACACGGTCCATATGGTCCAATACTTCACTCAAACCTGTCGCCCTGATTACGGCAACTGATGTCTTTCACCGTAGCAAGGCAATCCTACGCTTTAGAAAATAAATTAGAGAGCGCTGTGGGCAGTAGGTAATCTTTTCTCTTTCCTTCATTCAGCCCACGTATAATGCGTATGCTAGATGCGTTTTATAGATAGCGTAACAGGGCTGAGCAGGTAGGTAGACAGGCCAATAGATTCCACCAACCCAAGCCGACATTATTTTGGGAGGTGAAGAGAAGTGAGGAAGACAGAAGAACGGCACGCTGTCATCTGTAAGAAAAAATCATTCACCCGTCTAATCATAGCAGTATAGCATCCGGTAAACAAATCAAGATGATGCGAAATGCATGTGTAACGTAGCAACATATCCAACCCGGGCTCGCACAGCCGAGCGAATAATCCCAATTCATGTCGTTTTCCCTTCCACAGGGATGTAAATTTTGTCATGTCCGGTCCTATCTATAGTGGTGAGTTGATTTTTGTGTGGAGGCCGCCGATCCCTAATAATCTAGGATGGCGAGCCTCATACTCGTCCATGGACTAAAGAGTCGTATAATACAAACTCAGACGTGAATGAGTCAGGTTTGGGTATCATAAATCAAAAGAAAGAAAAGAAACATGAAACGAAATGCAAAATAGATGTTTCGTCTATTTGTCGGCAAATCGTCGGTCGAAATAACGCAGCACGCCCATCACACTAGCAGCCTCGACTTCCATTGCGGCTCGGGAGGCGGGAGTGGCCTGGCTTACGTCTCTGGGGTTGGGGAGGGTATGGAGTTTGGGCAGCCAGGAGGCGAGTTCATCGCTAGCACGGGAGAAATTCGGGTGTCGAGAGAGTGTTGTGAATGCATCAGCGCAGGAGAGTGTGAGTGGTGTGGTTGCGCGGTCGGCGCTAGGACGGGTTGCCGAGGCACGGGGTTGACTCTGGCAGCATCCGCCGTCTGGGCCTTTGCCGCCGCAGCATCCAGATGGGGTGCCACTGGCGGAGCGGGATGCCGCTAGGGTCTTGCAAAATAGGGTCCGTCGGGGATCTGAGACGCATGCTGAGCACGTTCCCGGTCCATTGGCACAAGGATTAGCTGCAGTTGCCTGACTGATGGGCGGCAGGGTGACCTCTGAGCGCACATCACTGTCAGAAGGAGGTGGTGTGAATTGGGAGATGTTCTGAATTGGTGCTAGACGGTTGTTCTCGAAAGTGCTGTTCCGTCGGCGTTCTTCTTCCTGTGCAGCCATCTCGGCACAGATGCAGGGTGTTCCATCCTGGCAGAATCCGCAGGGATCGACCGGAGGGGAAGCGACTGGGCTGACAGTGTCTTCATGATGAGGCGCGGCGAACCGGGTGGTGAAGTCAATTTCCATCTCCTCCGGCTCCGGCTTGATCTTTGGCTCCGGAACGCGATTAAAGTCGATGGGCATTCCGAAGGCATCTTCAATGCATTGGCAATGCTGGGTTGAACACCGGTTACAGCCCAATGGAACTTCATCATCTAGATCGGGCTGGTTGTGTATTGGCGAGCTTTTTTCAACCTCCAGGCGAGCTCTCTTTGGGGCGCGGGGCGGCAGGGGCACCGCATCAGTGCTGGAAGTGTTCTTATCCGGCAAAGACGAACGGAACTCCTTCACCAGCGTCTCTCGTGCGGCCCTCTCAACCGAAACCTCTTTCTCTAAGGCATGACACCGATCGCGCCACCATCCCATCTCAGTTCGACATTGTTCAACCTCGCGGGTGAGATTCGAGATTTGTTCCTTGAACGTAGCGACGTGAATTTCATGCTCGTCTTCGATGCACTTGATCTGATCTTCGAGTTCATTGACCCGGGCGGCTCGACGTTCCCGAAAAGCTCTTTGGGCAGCGCGATTTTGGGCCTTGCGTTTTGTTGGGGGCGTATCTGTGGCCGGCTTGCGACCTGGCTTGGGACGGGGAGGAATCACCCATTCCTTCGAGGTAACGGAACCGGGTGTGCCGGGACCGGGTGACGGCGAAACAGTGGGCTTGGCGACCAGCGCGGGTGCCAAGGGAGCAGCTGAGGGCGCGATGCAGAGCGCTGGCTGAGCTGCCATGGTGTCAAACAATTATCTAGGGGTATTGCTCAATGAGTTCTGAGCTGAGGTTAGCTGTGAAGCTACATGGTGGGACGGGGAGGCGCACGGCAAGCGGAGGTGGGTTACCGCTTCGGCCGGAGGAGCGGATGTGCGTCTCCCAGCAGAAGCGAGGAGTAGATGGAGAGAAGTCAGCTGGATATGTGATTGGTATGTATGAAGACTTCCACATCGACGAAGATGTGATATGAGTAGCTGGAGTGGAAAGGAAGGGAGAGGGGAGAGTCGGCCAGTGTCGGGTGGGAGGGAGAAGAACTGGTTTTATTATAGCGAAGCACACTCTGAGCGTGAGTGGACTCGGGAATTGAAAAGATGATCAGATTAGATACGCCGACCTCGGACCTAGCGAAAGGTCGTCTCGGTGTGGGACAATGAGCGCATTATGCTCGCAGCTGATTCGCCGCAATAGGGCTAAGTCACTGAGGGCCTCCACTCGGTTTGCTCATCCTTTTTGCAGCTGAGCAGCTCTACCTAAGATAAGTTCCTAACGTTGGAGATTGACTCTGGAGTCTACTGTCTGGGTACTGCCACTGTCACCCCTCCATATTTTAGGGTTGGGATGTCATCTTGAGATCAGCATCACGCATTGCCTTTCCTTAGACTGTCTATCCGGACTCGAGAAGATTATCGCCAGTCCAACAGCAATCCACTCTGGCCAGAAAGTGGTGTCATGACTCTGGCAGAACCGTGTTTCCCCGTCCGTCTGATTTTTATCTTATCTGATCGTCGAATTCCCACCTTTCCTCTTTCGGGTGTCCTCTTCCTCCACTCTGCCAACTCGCTAGACTACTCATGAGCAATGATACCGAGGGGACTGGATACTCATCAGGGGTGAACGGATGAAAATTCTATTTCCTTTTACTAAGAGTTTCGGTAGTATGCCAATAGGGATCCTGTCTCACGGGGTTCGCGGCAGTCACGGCTCCAGCTTAAATGGCAAATGCTGCCCTCCATGGGCCGGCTTTGACCACCGAAAAACGGCGCGCCACCTCCAGGTAAAGCTGGCGTGAGGGGCTGTAGTATGTATCTGAACCTACTGCAGTCGAGAATATCCAAGTAGTCCTACTTTAGTCCTCCATGCCTGGAGCATGTAAGCAATATATAGTACCATGCACGCTCTGACCTCGTGCGCATGGCTACCGGTATAATGACAAAACAAGGGCAAATACGACTAACTCTTGCTCTGGAGCTGTACACCTGATAGTCATTGGCGTTTTCTACGCATCCGCGTGTTTAGGATGAAGGTGTACTCCGTGGGATGGGATGAAACTTTTATGTAGTTACCTAGTGCCAAGATTAGACCGTGTCCTATTTATTTCCTTGACGTCCCTTGATAGCGACTGTGCTACTCGAGAGGGTAGAACAATACAGGGAAAAGTGCGAAATAAGCAACCTACGACTGTTATTATTGTCCTGCATTCCAGATATACTCAACCGATCACCTCCGTCGCGTGGCCGCAATGAAGCGCTTGGATCGATTCCTGCGGCACATCCATGCCAGAGAAAAACTAGAACAAGTTTTCTCGAGCAGTAATAGCCAGGAAAGTAGACCCGGTTAGTAGACCCGTCTTCCTTATCATTCCCGCTCAGTCATGGACGGGTTCACTTTCTGTCAACACTCCTTACGATCGCCTATCCTCTCCATTCCCCCCTCTGAACTGGAATGGCTCATGCTGCAGTGCAAAACTGCTGCCCTCAGCTCTCTGTCATTAGCCATTCTGGTATCCGTTCGAAACAGTTCTCTATGATGCTCAGATGCTATTTGCCCATCTAACAAAACACCGCACGTAACTAAACGACCTTGGATCCAGAGTTGGTTAGGGAGCTTCCAATGACTCCATTCCTTGCTCCTTATAATAATAATGATACAAGATGGTTATTTACTTACTTTTATCAATATCTCTAGCTCCACCGTTAGCCTATTCCCAACCCCCGCCGGGTGCCTATGGTCAATATGCGCCGCAACCGATTCCTTCGACGGAGCCATTGAGCGTGTTTGCTCACTTTCTGGTAGGTAAAAGTCCCAGGTATGGAAAATATCATCAATGTTGATTATCCAGGTTGGAGTTGCGGCATCAATGTCACCTGCCGAGTGGGAACACGATATCATCGAGGCCCAGAAAGCTCATATAGATGGATTCGCCCTAAACATCGCTCCTCAAGACGATTACACAGACCGTGTCCTGCAGACGGCCTATGATGCTGCGGAGAGGATAGGCAATTTCTCGCTCTTTCTCTCATTCGACTACGAATCCGGGGGCCCATGGCCGCAAGATCGAGTGATCGCCATAATCAACACGTATAAGAGCAGACCCGCACAATATCTCTACAAAGGAAAGGCGTTGGTGTCTACCTTTGAAGGTGCTGAAAGCTCCGGTGACTGGCCGATGATAAGACACGCCACGGACTGCGTGTTTGTTCCCTCGTGGACCAGTCTTTCCCCTTCGGGTTTACACAATGTCCACCATACAATTGATGGCGCATTTAGTTGGGATGCTTGGCCGGTCGGAGCACAAGAGAAGGACATATTGAGCGACAGGGCGTGGATCAGTGCACTTTCTGGCAAGCCGTACATGATGGCTGTTTCCCCGTGGTTCTACACCAACCTCCCTCAGTGGAATAAGAACTGGCTTTGGCGTGGCGATGACTTGTGGCATTATCGCTGGCGCCAAGTGATTGACTTGCAACCAGCCATGATTCAGGTATGTTCGATGACTGTTCTGCGAGAAAGGGCTGACAAGCTTGCTTTTGTAGATCCTCACCTGGAACGATTACGGGGAAGCGCATTATATCGGACCTATTTATGATTCAGGCATCCCGGATGGAGCATCATGGTATGTGAAAGGATGTCCTCATGATGCTTGGCGTGAATTTCTACCTCATTACATCGACGCCTATCGTCGTCGAGGCGCGATGATTCGAGAAGGCGCGTTGAATCCCAGCGCAGTGACCTCGTACGCACCTAGACGCCCTCTTTCCTACACAGACAAGATAGTGTATTGGTATCGGCTCAACCCGAGTAACTCCGGAAGCACCAATGGTACAACGGGGAACAACCTGAACATGGGACAGCCCGGATTGGAACCGGGAGAAGTGTCGCAGGATCGAGTCTTTGTTAGTGTGCTGGTCACAGAGCCGAGCCAGGTGCATGTTCAGATCGGACATGCAGCACCTATTGTCCTGTTTGCTCATGAACCCGGACTAAATCACTACTCCGTACCTTTCGATGGGCATTCGGGCCCAGTGAGGATTGCGATTGTCAGACATGGTAGGGAAATTGAGATCGCAGTTGGACCTGCCATAACGGAAAACTGCATCGAGGGTAAGGTGAATTGGAACGCATACGTTGGATCAAGTTAGATTATAGAAAAGATAGAAGAAGAACCTGTGGGGTAGACGTTCTGTAGGTAGTTCGGGTGGTGTTGCAATCTCGGGGGCTGTTGTCGCCAGGCGACCAGGTCCCAGCCACTGATAAGCGCTAACTCGTCGAGTTCTCCGCATGACCGCATCTTCCGTCTCTTCTCCAACTCTGTTTCCTCTACGGGGTACGTCGCTGTCCTCTTCTTTCCTCTCTCCTCTTCGTATCTCTAATTCTATCCCTGATTTCTATCTAATTCTATAACACAATGGCCAAGAAAACTTTCTCTGAGTTTCATCACCAGCCCAACTTGGCCTACCGCCAGTATGCTCAGCTGCCTGAGACCCTCCACCTCAACTACCAGCCTCCTACTGCTGCCCCCGCTGCAACCGCCGCACGCCCCAGCACAACCCAAGAGACGATTAATCCTGAAGATTATTCGCAAGCATACTGCGATTTCATGACCAACCACCCCACCATTTTCCACGCTGTCGACGGCTTTTCTAAGCAACTCGAAAGCAAGGGCTACAAGTACCTATCTGAGCGGGAATTGTGGGCGCCGCAGCTCCAGCGCGGGGGGAAATACTATACTACTCGTAACGGAAGCTCGCTGATTGCATTCTCTGTCGGTTCGGAGTATAAGAGTGGTAATGGTATTGCTATCATCGCGGGCCACATTGATGCCCTCACGGCGAAGCTCAAGCCCGTCTCCAAATTACCCAACAAGGCTGGCTACGTTCAGTTGGGAGTTGCACCATATGCCGGTGGCTTGGGAAAGACATGGTGGGATCGCGATTTATCCATCGGTGGAAAGGTTCTCGTTCGCAATGTGAGCACTGGCAAGATCGAGTCCAAGCTAGTCAAGCTGGACTGGCCAATTGCACGCATCCCGACGCTGGCCGAACACTTCGGTGCTCCCTCGCAGGGACCCTTCAATAAGGAGACACAGATGGTACCGATAATTGGGGTCGACAACTCTGACCTCTTCCAGTCTGCCGCACCAGCGGCAGACGAGGGTATCGAACCGGGTACATTCGCTGCCACACAGCCTCCGAAACTCGTCAAAGTCATCTCCAAGGAGCTCGGCATCACCAACTACAGCAGCATTCTCAGCTGGGAACTCGAACTCTACGACAGCCAGCCCGCTCGCATTGGCGGTATTGACAAAGACTTCATCTTCGCCGGTCGCATCGACGACAAGCTCTGCTGCTACGCGGCCCAGGAAGCACTGATGGCTACGTCAGATCACACCTCTCCTGCGTCTATTAAGATGGTTGGCTACTTTGACGATGAAGAGATCGGCAGTCTGCTCCGCCAGGGCGCCCGCTCCAACTTTATGTCCAGCGTGGTCGAGCGCATTGCCCAATCCTTCGCTACAACCTATGGACCCGATCTTCTCGCCCAAACTGTTGCAAACAGCTTCCTCATCTCCTCAGACGTCATCCACGCCGTGAACCCCAACTTCCTTAATGTGTACCTCGAGAACCACGCGCCTCGTCTCAACGTCGGCGTCTCTGTCTCCGCAGACTCCAACGGACACATGACTACCGATAGCGTCAGCTACGGATTCATCAAGCGCGTTGCTGAGAAATGCGACTCGCAGTTGCAAGTCTTCCAGATTCGAAATGACTCGAGGAGTGGTGGTACCATTGGCCCCATGACCAGCTCACGGATTGGAATGAGGGCTATCGATGTCGGTATCCCGCAACTGAGTATGCACAGTATTCGCGCTACCACGGGAAGTCGTGATCCTGGGTTGGGTGTTAAGTTGTTTAAAGGGTTCTTTGATTACTTTGAGGAAGTTGATAGTGAGTTTGCTGACTTTTAAGCTCTGACTCTGTCTTCCGCTTGTATGGTCTTTCTCTGGCTTGGATTGCATCGTCTCGGTGTTGAGATCTGCGTCTTTGGCGATAGATGATTTCATTGAGTATGTTGGCTCGATATCTACGTTTGGCACTGGGGTTGGAAGTCATAATATAGACGCATTACAAGGACGAAATTTGAGATCTAGTGACTAAACCTAATACAATAATATTGAGAAATAAAATCCTCATGCAACCTCATTAATAACGTCCTACACCCGCTCTAAACCTCACGTCAAGGCTGCTGAGCGCCCTGGATACTGGCCCAAGAGCCCTAGCCTACTTCCGCTCCCCTTCCACATCCGCCAAAGGAGACGATGAAGAGGACGATCAGTGTGTCCTCACTTGCGTCCTAACGACAATACCCTCATTCTCACATGTACCGATACGTCCTCCTTCCCGCTCCTCCCCGTCCTTTGAGCCGCCCCGCACAGCGCCCTCGCTGTCCCTCCCCTCATCTTCATCACGGTCATCCCCAACATACACCCGCGCCCTTGCACTCTCGCCTGCAGCTGCAACCCCAGCGCCATAATTCATCGCCAAAAGTCTATACCGATCCGCATCCCCCTCGCATGTGCCATACTCCAGATCATCAATATGTGTCGTTATCGTAGTTGACACTCCCATGCCCGCAATACCCCAGTATGCAGGCGGATGTATCTCATGTGTATGCGCGAGGCTGCGGGATAGCCTCTTGGACTTCGCTCTGGATCTTGATCGAGGGTTGTGGTCGGAGGAGAGGAGTCGCGGGATCATACGCGAGATTAAGGGGCGTAGGGTTGGCAGGCAAGCGCATATTATGCCGACGTTGCATTCGACTGCGGACCAGGTTGCTGCGCCCACGTTGTCGTCTTTTTGGTTTGGTCAGTTGGGCCCAGTCTTTTAGGGCTGCGGCTGGAGGTGGTACGTACAGGTTGGGTCTGAGGAGTCGGAGATTTTCTTCAGAGATATCAAGCGGCAGATGCTTGTTATGCAGACGCTAGAATATCAACCAGAGAGTTAGCCTGCCGGTCTTTTCCTTTGAATGTGCTAGTACGAAAGATGGAGAAACGTACAACCCGCCCACCGCAAAGATCGAAATCAGAGCAACCTTCTGCTTTCTCGGCAACTCTAGCTTAGCTAGGGCTGGGATGGGGATAACCAGGATAGCCAGATCCGTGGCGATATGCATAGACGCATTAGAGAACCACAGGCCCTTCGAGCTAATGCAGGATCCTGGAACCGTGGGATCCCAGAATCGAGCCACAGGAATGCAGTTCAGGAACCCGCTAAACACGGCCCAGGTGCCGTATGTGGCGAGGATGCCAATCATAAACCAGCAGATATGGCGCATGCGTTTGGATGGGAAAACGCGGAAATACTGCATTAGGATTGAGGCCTTCGCGCAGAGAAGCGCTGCGTTGTAGAAGGGTATGCTTATCCAGAAAGCCTGGCTCATGGGTTAGATCTAGGATTTCTGAATAATATATGAGACGGGGCCGTAATTACCTTCATCTGCTCCAAGAGAATTGGCTTCGGAATGTCGACTAGGTGCATGCCCATGCCGTTGAGAGATTCCACTATGAAGAAAGACATGAAGACAAACGATAGAATCTGTCTTGTCTTATTAGCAGAATATGGCATATGGCTGGCCAGGTGCTGCCTACCATTGCAATAACTATCATCCAGTCGTTGGCTTCCATTCGTTTGATCAGCTTCGTTCGAGTATATACACGGGCAAGAACAAGGAAGGCTCCGAGACTGGTGAACACGACGCTGATAACTAAGCCCTGGGTTCCTCGGGAAGAAAGATAGCTCGTTGCTTGCTCCTCGCGAGCATAAGTGCGATGAGAAAATGATACTGTCATAGTTGCGCATAAAAATGAATGATGAGGGACCACTAGATGGTTAAATGACTGTTCAGAAGAGACCGGGTGGGTTTTGAAAGGACTGAAGCTGCAAAAGATGATATAAGTAATGAATGGCGCATATCATATTAGATACTAGACTGAAGGATTGACAGAGCCTCGACATTGCTAGCGTCGAGTTGTTATAAGATAACATCTGTCGTAGGCAACCATACAGAGAGCCTACGGACAGGTCAGTATGTGGCTTGGGAGCGATTGAAGCTGCCAGCTTCTATTTTAATTGTATCGCCGTTGAGTCCCAAAGCGAAAGCGAGATCCGAACAGGAGTCGATGCAAGGGTCAGAAAATGCATATGATCAAAGCCACATTTAGCTTAAGGAGAACTGATTCAGTGCGAAGAGCTAGAGGCTGCCGCTTCAAAGGAGTCGTGGCCGAGCTGAACTCGATGGCTTTTCAACGGTGCCAGAAACCTGAAGCTTCTTCCAACACTACATCAAGCGGCCACTTCGATGTAGGACACTTTCCACTGTCAAAAGTGACCAATCACTGAAAGAACGCCACTGGGGTCTGGAAGTTGGACTTAGCGAAACTTTGCTTCTGCACGGACAGAAATCGAGATGCACATACTCGGGTGTTGAGGGTCCATGCATAGTGCAATGGATATCACATCTGAGGATCGTTCAGTTGGGACCCTTTCTTCGTGCGGTCATGCAGAAGTCATATTCTGCACATTCTTGATCCTATAAGGGCAGTCAATGAGTGTCCAGTACGATGGACTGTCAAGTCGACTTATAGCACATACCCATATAAATGTTCATGAGCAGTGAACATACATAAATTGGGAGCAATAGAGTTTCTGGAAGGTCACAAAGGACGGGGTGAACTTGACCAAACTTGTGGAACAGTGGCTTGTTCGCCTATGCTGACTATGCTCGCTTGTTGTTCGGAAACAAAGTGGACGTATCACATCGAGTTGTCGGGAAGCAGTGGCTCTCAGCCTCTGATAGTCGAACCTAGAAGCCTAAAGACCTGAGATCTCAAATAGATCTGAGTCTGACCAGTCCGGAATGTCAGGCAGCGCTCGATAGCCAGCTGCTCGAATTCTCCGAGCCGCATACACGACGTCCGTTTCTGCCAGCATCCTCCAAATCTGGCACATCAATGCCATTCAAAGCTACAGCAACGAGATTTGGCGGGGTGGCCATATCAACTGTTGTTTTTGCTTAGCAGACTCGGGCCCTGGGCTTTTCAGTATAGCAGAGCTCAGTCGGTTCTCGCGAGTATTGGCAATGACACCCGCCGAGCGTCAGTAAATGGTGAGTTTAACCGGGTGTCATTTTTGTTTCAAGAATGCTATCATCGATCAATGGACATAACTCAGGTAGTTCTAGTTATATCCCCTTTATCCTGTCGTCCGAGAAGACAAGTGTACCATAGCAAGACGTTGAAGAGGGGAAGAAGAGGTAACGTATATCCACGTAGATAGGCGAGGTGACTACCAGCCGTAGCGGTCAAGGGGAATCATAAATGGCCAGAACATATAATGACGAGGAGCATTTCAAGGACTCAGAGCAACGATTCCAAACTTAGATGCTTAGAACATACCTCACGCCCACAAGCTCCAGATACAGTCGCGCGATTCTGCATTCTCCATGCTATTGGTTGCGTCCATATACACAGGATACCGAGCCAGTCCTAGCCACTCTAAAAAGCTGATACCATCGTGATTCGTGACGTTTGTGTTGTCTTGGCTAAAGTGATTGTGATTTTAACGAGCAAAGTGGTTCTCTCTGAAGTGGATTCACCACCCCGAGCTAACATGATATCAGCACAGGTTGGCTCTGTTATGCTTAGCGAGCGTCTCCTAGCGGCCAGAGAGCATAGTATGAGTGAAAAGTAGTTCTATAAGACACAGGAACACGTCTGCACTTTCTATGTTTATGAAGGTGGCGTGGATATATATGCTATCATCAGACAGCACATACTTGGCCAGAAACAGCCAATTGCGGGGGCCGCATTCGGAGGAGCTAGATAGGCTGAGTCTCAGAAGGATTTGTGTTGAGCAAAAGAATTGGTATAGTGCGATTCCCCGTTAGCAACGTCAACATGATACTGATGTTGTAGAGCCCGGACCCATGTTCTGAAGGAGGCATGTACGGCGGCCGATAGCTAGCACTCCGTCAAAGTGGCCGTTTTAGGGATAGCGTGTAATTTGTGACCAGGACTGCAAGTCACGTGGGTAATTTTTAAGATATAGGTTTTTCTTAGCATTATGTATCCCTTTGGCCTAGTTAATAAGGCACCTAAGTCCGGAAATAATAAGTATATACATGTACACACAAAGGATCTTTAAATTTTAGCCTTTTAAGACTAATTACGGAAAAACTAGAACTTTAAGGATTTATAAAAATACTTTTTATAATACTTTTTACTAGTAAGAACCTAAAAAAACTATTAAAAACTAAAAATTCCCCCCCTAAGGGGCTTAAATAAGCTAAAAACTAGATTTTTTAACCCAAGGCACGTGATACCTAAAGGTCCTTAATTTAAGCCCGGCTAGGACTAAATTTTTTTTTTTTAATTTTAAAAAATTAAAAAATAATTAAAAAATTAAAATACTAAAATTTAAATTAAAAATTAATTAAAAAGCTAATTAGAAAAGAGAATAACCCCTAAGAATATAAAAAAAATATAAAAAAAATATAAAAAAAATATATAAAATATAAAAAATATAAAAAATATAAAAAATATAAAAAATATAAAAAATATAAAAAATATAAAAAATATAAAAACTAGAAAAA